>NC_090928.1:240212072-240515102 GCF_040938575.1 Ambystoma mexicanum | reverse complement strand
TACACATTCTGCTAGAGGTGGATGCTTATTTTGGAGAGTTTTAGTTTTATTTCGTTTACTTTTGCGTTGCTTTCTACGGAGTTGCTTTTTGGTAGGCATTCTTTGGGGTCTGTTGGAGAAAAAAAGAAAGTGTGGGTTGGGATCTTGTGCACTGTATGTGTGCTTTGTGTATGAGTATCTGAGTATGACAGTAAGGATGTATGTAGAGGTGTGTGATTGTGCAATGGGCTGCTACATCAGGTTGGGGAGGCTATTCTTGTATTTGTGTGTCACTATACTGGTGTTCAGATTGCAATACAAACTATGGAACTGGTGAGGGGAAGCACTAATACTGAATCTAATGTTGCAGGGTAAATACAATTGTTTGTTCTAGAATACTAGAATTCTACAGTGTTTGAGTAACAGTTAGAACATTATGGCAGTATTGCACTTACTTTTTTGGATGGAAAGAGTAGGTTTCTTCTGAGTCTTTGTTCGTACTTCAGACGCTGCTGCTTTTCAGGAGAGTGGTCTTCACTGCAATTGTGAAAGAAATATGTTAGTAAATATGTGTGTTAACAGCACTGTTGTTGATGTAGACATGGATTTGTTTGTTTTTTCAGTAGTAGTGCTTTCTGATAACTGTGCATAGCATGAACATGCACCTTTCTTTGCCTAGGTGCATTCTGTATATTTTATTTAGAATCTGTTAGTTGAATGTGCTTTAGAAATGAGTACAATAGTAAGTGCACAGAGCACACTTGGCTTCGTAAGGCGGTGTTATTGGATGTTAGGAGATAGAGGAAATAATGGTATGCTTTGTTTGCTATTTTACAGGGTAAATGGCAGGAACTGTATGGAAATATATGCAATGTATGTGTTTGTGAAGGTGTGGGAAATAAATCAGAAGGATTTGAGGGGGTCAGCAGGTTATTACTCAGTAGTTGATTAGTAAAGTACTGGTGATTCTGTGATGCTTGGAGATGGGAGAGTCTGAAATAAAGTAAGGTTTGCAAGGAAGGTGCTTGTGTTGCAGACTGAAGGGAAGGGAAGGGGAGGAGATGTTGTATGTTGTGCTTTACAACACTGTACATGGTTGTAGATGATGTGATTGATATGACTGCACTGTGCATAGTTGAATGCTGTGGTGAAATCTAGAATGGAATGGGCAACCAGCTGGAATGAGAGAGCTGTCTAGATTGGAATAACAGTTGTAGAGGCAGTGGTGTTGTATCAGCTGGGAGCCTTTCAAAAGACATTGGCTATCTTTGTGCATACATAAAGATGCATGTACTCATGCTGGCTGCGTGTAATTTTATAACACACTGGAAAGCCTTTTTCCATATTTATACTGTTATTTCTCCCGTCTTTTAACATGAAATTACACTTTGTTAGATAGCTGTGTGTGTTGTGTCTGATTACTGATATACAAGCCGATTCATGGAATTAATGTGCGCTGAAATTTTCAGCACAAGCGTGCAAAAGCGTGCGAATCGCAGAGCCAGTGTGAAAATCGCAGCAAAACCCACGCACAGCGATTCATGGAAGTCCGTGCGTGAGGAAATTCCAGGATGTGCGCCAAAATTCTGCATGGCGCACGCTGGCGCACACGTCTCCAAACAGCGTGCGCTAAGCGCACAGTGAAATCGCACATAGCGCGGCGCACACAGCAAAAGTAGGAGGAACAGGGGGCGTGACACACGGAATGGGGAACAACTCGTGAAAATGTGGGCCTCACGGGGGAAGTACAGGAGGCAAGTGTGCGGAAGGCCCACACGCTCGCCTACAACACGTATTCATGGAATCGAATAGGGCAAACCAGCGCACGGGCAAAGACGCACACAGGCCTAAACACGTCCGCCACAAGAAGGCAGGCGATAGTATCCCTGCGCATGAAAAAAATGTGGGCTAACAAAAATCACGTACATACAGCTATGAGGAATGTCCCATACTGTGTCCCTCTAGGACAAATGACGTGCAAAGGGGTACGCGAAAAAAACACGGACACCCGCTGTGTGAAAAATAGCATGTGCATGTATTTCGGGGGTGTGTGGGAAGTTTCACACGCGATAGGCCTTGGGCGAGTGGGGTACGTGTATAACTGGGGTTCGCGTGGAGTTTCATACGCGATTGGATCCAGGTACGTGTATGTCTGGGGTGCGCAGGAAGTTTCACACGCGAAAGGGCTTGTGCGAGTGGGGTACGTGTATTTCTGGGGTACGCGTGGAGTTACACACGCGATAGGCCCTGTGCGAGTGGGGTACGTGCATTCCTGGGGTTCGGGGAAGTCTCACACGCGATTTCAGCGGGGTACGTGTATTTCGGGGGTGCCGGGAGTCCTACACGTGAATTGGCAGTGTGGGTCCACCCAGGTGTTCCCTCTACACCCTCCACGGCCCCTGCAGGCAGCCCACACCAAAGGGGACTACCCTGCACCCCTGGTCATGTCCCACAGGCAGCCCATCCACCATGGGCATGCCCCCCAGCCAAGCCACATGTCACCTTACACTACTGATCACCAAGCATGACCCCCTGCACCCCCACCACCCAGCAGGGCAGGGCACCTGCCAGCAGGCCCCCACACATGTCCCCCAGCACCCCCACCCCCCAGCAGTCAGGGGCACCTGCCAGCAGGCCCCCATTCATGTCCCACTCATGTCCCCCTGCACCCCCACCCCCCAGCAGTCAGGGGCACCTGCCAGCAGGCCCCCACTCATGTCCCACTCATGTCCCCCTGCACCCCCACCCCCCAGCAGTCAGGGGCACCTGCCAGCAGGCCCCACAAATGTCCCCCAGCACCCCCACCCCCCAGCTGTGCAGGGCACCTGCCAGCAGGCCCCCACTCATGCCCCACTTATGTCCCCAAGCACCCCCACCCCCCAGCAGTCAGGGGCACCTGCCAGCAGGCCCCCACTCATGTCCCACACATGTCCCCCTGCATCCCCACCCCCAGCAGTCAGGGGCACCTGCCAGCAGGCCCCCACACATGTCCCCCAGCACCCCCACCCCCCAGCAGTGCAGGGCACCTGCCAGCAGGCCCCCACTCATGTCCCACTCATGTCCCCCAGCACCCCCACCCCCCAGCAGTGCAGGGCACCTGCCAGCAGGCCCCCACTCATGCCCCACTTATGTCCCCAAGCACCCCCACCCCCCAGCAGTCAGGGGCACCTGCCAGCAGGCCCCCACTCATGTCCCACACATGTCCCCCTGCATCCCCACCCCCCAGCAGTCAGGGGCACCTGCCAGCAGGCCCCCACACATGTCCCCCAGCACCCCCACCCCCCAGCAGTGCAGGGCACCTGCCAGCACACATGTCCCACACATGTCCCCCTGCATCCCCACCCCCAGCAGTCAGGGGCACCTGCCAGCAGGCCCCCACACATGTCCCCCAGCACCCCCACCCCCCAGCAGTGCAGGGCACCTGCCAGCAGGCCCCCACTCATGTCCCACTCATGTCCCCCAGCACCCCCACCCCCCAGCAGTGCAGGGCACCTGCCAGCAGGCCCCCACTCATGCCCCACTTATGTCCCCAAGCACCCCCACCCCCCAGCAGTCAGGGGCACCTGCCAGCAGGCCCCCACTCATGTCCCACACATGTCCCCCTGCATCCCCACCCCCCAGCAGTCAGGGGCACCTGCCAGCAGGCCCCCACACATGTCCCCCAGCACCCCCACCCCCCAGCAGTGCAGGGCACCTGCCAGCAGGCCTCCACTCATGTCCCACCCATGTCCCCCAGCACCCCCACCCCCCAGCAGTCAGGGGCACCTGCCAGCAGGCCCCCACTCATGTCCCACACATGTCCCCCTGCACCCCCACCCCCCAGCAGTCAGGGGCACCTGCCAGCAGACCCCCACACATGTCCCACTCATGTCCCCCAGCACCCCCAACCCCCAGCAGTCAGGGGCACCTGCCAGCAGGCCCCCACTCATGTCCCACACATGTCCCCCTGTACCCCCACCCCCAGCAGTCAGGGGCACCTGCCAGCAGGCCCCCACACATGTCCCCCAGCACCCCCACCCCTCAGCAGTCAGGGGCACCTGCCAGCAGGCCCCCACATGTCCCCCTGTACCCGCACCCCCAGCAGTCAGAGGCACCTGCCAGCAGGCCCCCACTCATGCCCCACTCCTGTCCCCAAGCACCCCGACCCCCCAGCAGTCAGGGGCACCTGCCAGCAGGCCCCCACTCATGTCCCACACATGTCCCCCTGCATCCCTACCCCCCAGCAGTCAGGGGCACCTGGCAGCAGGCCCCCACACATGTCCCCCTGCACCCCCACCCCCCAGCAGTGCGGGGCACCTGCCTGCAGGCCCCCACTCATGCCCCACTTATGTCCCAAAGCACCCCCACCCCCCAGCAGTCAGGGGCACCTGCCAGCAGGCCCCCACTCATGTCCCACACATGTCCCCCTGCATCCCCACCCCCCAGCAGTCAGGGGCACCTGCCAGCAGGCCCCCACACATGTCCTCCAGCACCCCCACCCCCCAGCAGTGCAGGGCACCTGCCAGCAGGCCCCCACTCATGTCCCACTCATGTCCCCCAGCACCCCCACCACCCAGAAGTCAGGGGCACCTGCCAGCAGGCCCCCACTCATGTCCCACACATGTCCCCCTGCACCCCCACCTCCCAGCAGTCAGGGGCACCTGCCAGCAGGCCCCCACACATGTCCCACTCATGTCCCCCAGCACCCCCACCCCCCAGCAGTCAGGGGCACCTGCCAGCAGGCCCCCACTCATGTCCCACACATGTCCCCCTGCATCCCCACCCCCCAGCAGTCAGGGGCACCTGCCAGCAGGCCCCCACACATGTCCTCCAGCACCCCCACCCCCCAGCAGTGCAGGGCACCTGCCAGCAGGCCCCCACTCATGTCCCACTCATGTCCCCCTGTACCCCCACCCCCAGCAGTCAGGGGCACCTGCCAGCAGGCCCCCACACATGTCCCCGAGCACCCCCACCCCCCAGCAGTCAGGGGCACCTGCCAGCAGGCCCCCACACATGTCCCACTCATGCCCCCAGCACCCACACCCCCCAGCAGTCAGAGGCACCTGCCAGCGGGCCCCCACTCATGCCCCACTCATGTCCCCAAGCACCCCGACCCCCCAGCAGTCAGGGGCACCTGCCAGCAGGCCCCCACTCATGTCCCACACATGTCCCCCTGCATCCCTACCCCCCAGCAGTCAGGGGCACCTGCCAGCAGGCCCCCACACATGTCCCCGAGCACCCCCACCCCCCAGCAGTGCAGGGCACCTGCCTGCAGGCCCCCACTCATGTCCCACTCATGTCCCCCAGCACCCCCACCCCCCAGCAGTCAGGGGCACCTGCCAGCAGGCCCCCACTCATGTCCCACACATGTCCCCCTGCACCCCCACCCCCAGCAGTCAGGGTCACCTGCCAGCAAGCCCCCACACATGTCCCTCAGCACCCCCACCCCACAGCAGTCAGGGGCACCTGCCAGCAGGCCCCCACACATGTCCCACTCATGTCCCCCAGCACCCCCACCCGCAGCAGTCAGGGCACCTGCCAGCAGGCCCCCACTCATGTCCCACACATGTCCCCCTGTACCCCCACCCCCCAGCAGTCAGGGGCACCTTCCAGCAGGCCCCCACACATGTCCCCCAGCACCCCCACGCCCCAGCAGTCAGGGGCACCTGCCAGCAGGCCCCCACACATGTCCCACTCATTTCCCCCAGCACCCCCACCCCCAGCAGTCAGGGGCACCTGCCAGCAGGCCCCCACTCATGTCCCACACATGTCCCCCTACACCCCACCCCCCAGCAGTCAGGGGCACCTGCCAGCAGGCCCCTACACATGTCCCACACATGTCCCCCTACACCCCCACCCTCCAGCAGTCAGGGGCACCTGCCAGCAGGACCCCACACATGTCCCCCTGCACCCCCACCCCCCAGCAGTGCAGGGCACCTGCCAGCAGGCCCCCACACATATCCCCCAGAACCAGCACCCCCCAGCAGTCAGGGGCACCTGCCAGCAGGCCCCCACACATGACCCACACATGTCCCCTGCACCCCCGCCCCCCAACAGTCAGGGGCACCTGCCAGCAGGCCCCCACACATGTCCCCTAGCACACCCGCCCCCCCCAGCAGTCAGGGGCACCTGCCAGCAGGCCCCCATGTATGTCCCACTCATGTCCCCCAGCACCCCCACCCCCCAGCAGTCAGGGGCACCTGCCAGCAGGCCCCCACTCATGTCCCACACAAGTCCCCCTGCACCCCTGCCCCCAAGCAGTCAGGGGCACCTGCCAGCAGGCCCCTACACATGTCCCACACATGTCCCCCTGCACCCCCACCCCCCAGCAGTTAGGAGCACCTGCCAGCAGGCCCCCACACATGTCCCCCTGCACCCCCACCCCCCAGCAGTGCAGGGCACCTGCCAGCAGGCCCCCACACATGTCCCCCAGCACCCCCACCCCCCAGGAGTCAGGGGCACCTGCCAGCAGGCCCCCACACATGTCCCACACATGTCCCACTGTACCCCCACCCCCAGCAGTCAGGGGCACCTGCCAGCAGGCCCCCACACATGTCCCCCTGCACCCCCACCCCCCAGCAGTCAGGGGCACCTGCCAGCAGGCCCCCACACATGTCCCCCTGCACCCCCTCCCCCCAGCAGTCAGGGGCACCTGCCAGTAGGCCCCCACACATGTCCCCCAGCACCCCCACCCCCCAGCAGTGCAGGGCACCTGCCAGCAGGCCCCCACTCATGTCCCCCAGCACCCCCACCCCCCAGCAGTCAGGGGCACCTGCCAGCAGGCCCCCACACATGTCCCCCAGCGCCCCCCCAGCAGTCAGGGGCACCTGCCAGCAGGCCCCCACACATGTCCCACTCATGTCCCCCAGCACCCCCACCCCCAGCAGTGCAGGGCACCTGCCAGCAGGCCCCCACTCATGTCCCACTCATGTCCCCCAGCACCCCCACCCCCCAGCAGTCAGGGGCACCTGCCAGCAGGCCCCCACACATGTCCCACACATCCCCCCCTGCACCCCCACCCCCCGGCAGTCAGGGGCACCTGCCAGCAGGCCCCCACACATGTCCCCCTGCACCCCCACTCACCAGCAGTCGGGGCACCTGCCAGCAGGCCCCCACTCATGTCCCACTCATGTCCCCCAGCACCCCTACCCCCCAGCAGTCAGGGGCACCTGCCAGCAGGCCCCCACACCTGTCCCCCCCGACAGGTCATCACACTACAGACCCATGCCCCTCATGGCCACCCAAATCCCACCCCAGTCCAAACACCCCACATTGAATTCCCAAAGTCATGATAGAAAATACATAACCAGCATGGCCATGAATCAATGTCCCTCAGACCCACGCAATGGTGACACATGACTGTGAAAAGATCAACATTGTGACATGCACAAAACAAATGAGATAAGACCACATCAGTAAAGTATATAATAAATGTGTATTCAATAATTAACCAAATGAATAAAAAAAAATCACACAATAATGGAAAAAAATGAAGAAAAAGCTGCATGTCCAAAATATTCAAAGAAAATGTGTGAAACCAGAATCCAAATCAATCCAAAAGCAAATTGGTCCAAAGAGTCTGTCCGTCCAACCAAATCCAAAGTGTAAAAATAAGACACATCCATTGATCCATGGTAAAAAAGAAACTTAAATGAAGTGAAATCCAGTGTAGAACTATATACAAAGTACAAATCCAGGGTCCATGAGCCCAACCATTTTATTTATTTATTTATTTATTTTAATTCTTGTAATGCGCCAACATGCCCGTAGGCCTCAGGGCGCAGGGCCATTGAAAGGAAACCTACAAAAACCCTACCTAATGAACAACTATATACAAAAAGGTGGGGCATTGTCCAATCGCCCCAAATGAAATGAACACCAAAAGGAAACCTAACACTAATTAACTATATACAATGGCAGCGGGCTAGTCTGACGGCTCACTTCCTGATTTCCCGGGCCAGGGCATCATCGAACTCCTGCTCGATGTCCCAGAGGCGGTCCTCTTCTAAGGCCCTGAGGGTTCGCAGGGACGATGACATCCAGACCTCCAGGTCCCTGCGAATTGCCTCGAGGCACTCGGCCCCGCCTCAGAGCCCTTTGCATGGAGTTCACCGCCCTGACCATCGTGAGCCGTGGCTCTCAGAGGGGCAGGCATCGGCCGGAGTGCAGGAGGACCCTGGAATGGGAGTGTCTTCCGTGTGGCAGTGGTTGGGACAGCAGATAGGTGCGGAGCGGCAGCGGGCAGAGGAGGCACAGCTCACAATGGTCAGGGCGGAGAACTCCATGCGCAGGGCGCTGAGGCGGGCTGAGTGCCTCGAGGGAATTCGCAGGGAGTTGGAGGTGGACATGGCGTTATCCCTGCAAGACCTCGGGGCCAGAGAACAGGCCCGCCTCCAAGACATGGAACAGGAGTTCGATGATGCCCTGGCCCATGACATCAACAAGTGAGCCGTTGGACTTGCCCGCCGCCATTGTATATAGTTCATTAGTGTTAAGTTTCATTTCTTTTTTCTTTCATTTGGGGCGCATGGACTATGCCCCACATTTTTGTATATAGTTATTAATTAGGTAGGTTTCATTGTAGGTTTCATTTATGTCGTTGAGCTCATGGACCCTGGATTTGCTATTTGTACATAGTTTTACAGTGGATTTTTCTCCTTCATCTTTATTTTTCTTCACCATGGAGCAACGGATATTACGCTTTTCTTTCCCTTTGGATTTGCTTTGTTGGACGGTGACTTTGGACACATTTTCATTTGGATTAATTTGGATTCTCATTTTTTTTATTTATCATTTTTTGGGACATGCTACATTTTCATTATTATTGGCATTATTGTGTGTTTTTATTTCATTCACTTCATTTTGACTTGATTACATTTTTGTTTCTTACTTCAATGTGTGGTCTTCTCTCATTGGTTTCATGCATGTCACAATGTGGGTTTTCTTAGTCATGTGTTGCCATTGTGTGGGTCGGACAGGCTTGTACTCATGCGCATACTGCTTATTTGTGATCTATCATGTAATGGGGATTTCAATTTGGAGTGGATGTAAAGCTTGGTTGGGTGTTTGGACTGGGGTGCTGTGGGGTGGGATTTGTGTGGCCATAAGAGCCAGGGATCTGGATTGTGATGACGTGTTGGCTGGGGGACATGTGTCAAGGCCTGCTGGCAGGTGCCTGTCAATGATAGGGGGGTGAGGGTGCAGGGGGACATGTGTGGGACATGTGTGGGGGCCTGCTGGCAGGTGCCCCTGACTGCTGGGGGGTGGGGGTGCTGGAGAACATGTGTGGGACATGTGTGGGGGCCTGCTGGCAGGTGCCCCTGACTGCTGGGGGGTGGGGGTGCTGGAGAACGTGTGTGGGGGGCCTGCTGGCAGGTGCCCTGCACTGCTGGGGGGTGTGGGTGCAGGGGGACATGTGTGGGACATGAGTGGGGGCCTGCTGGCAGGTGCCCCTGACGGCTGGGGGGTGGGGGTGCTGGGGGACATGTGTGGGGGCCTGCTGGCAGGTGCCCCTGACTGCTGGGGGGTGGGGGTACTGGGGGACATGTGTGGAGGCCTGCTGGCAGGTGCCCCTGACTGCTGGGGGGTAAAGTGCAGGGGGACATGTGTGGGACATGAGTGGGGGCCTGCTGGCAGGTGCCCTGTAGTGCTGGGGGGTGGGGGTGCTGGGAGACATGAGTTGGTGATCATATTGCAATGTGACATGTGGCTTGGCTGGGAGGCATGCCCATGGTGGATGGGCTGCCTGCGGGACATGACCAGGGGTGCAGGGTAGTCCTCTGTGGTGTGGGCTGCCTGCAGGGGCCGTGGAGGGGGTAGAGGGGACACCCGGGAGGAGCCACACTGCCAATTCACATGTAGGACTCCCCGCGCACCCCCGAAATACACGTACCCAGGCCAATCGCGTGTGAACCCTCCCGCACACCCCTGAAATACACGTACCCAGCCCAATCGCGTGTGAAACTTCCCGCGCACCCCTGAAATACACGTACCCAGGCCAATCGCGTCTGAAACTTCCCGCGCACCCCTGAAATACACGTACCCAGGCCAATCGCGTCTGAAACTTCCCGCGCACCCCTGAAATACACGTACCCAGGCCAATCGCGTGTGAAACTTCCCGCGCACCCCTGAAATACACGTACCCAGGCCAATCGTGTGTGAAACTTCCCACGCACCCCTGAAATACACGTACCCAGGCCAATCGCATGTGAAACTTCCCGCGCACCCCTGAAATACACGTACCCAGGCCAATCGCGTGTGAAACTTCCCGCGCACCCCTGAAATACACGTACCCAGCCCAATCGCGTGTGAAACTTCCCGCGCACCCCCGTAATACACGTACCCCACTCGCACAGGCCCTTTCATGTGTGAAAGTTCCCGCAAACCCCGTAATACACATATCCTGCTGAAATCGCATGTGAAACTTCCCACAAACCCCAGTAATACACGTACCCCACTCGCACAGGCCCTTTCGCGTGTGAAACTTCACGCGCACCCCAATAATACACGTTCCCCACTTGACGTTTGCTGTTTGGCAGCCCTGTAAACTGGTCCAGGGTTAGCGCAGCCCTTTGCACTGAATTGGGAATTTTGATGACTTTTCCTTGCGCGAGGGCGTTCTTGGGGGTGTAACTGGCGCTGCTGCAGGGTCGCTGTGCCACTCTGCGCCACGGCTGGTTTTGGAGGCTAAAATCCATGAATATGCTGTGCGCAGAAATCGATTTTAGCGCACGCAGCTGGCGCAGACATTTGCACGCGCACACTGTGCACCAGCCGTGTGCGCCACTTTTGTGCGAAATTCTATGAATTACCCTGTCAGTCATTTGTAAAGGAAGTTGAAATGATAGAATGTATGGGAAATATGCAGAATGTATAGAAAGGAAATTGTATGTACATCTTATGAACTATAATGCCTTAAATGCTATCATGGTTGAAATGTGGTTAAATATGTGGCAGTGGTTACAGAAATGATAGAATGAATGAAGAAAATAACAGTTTGCACATTGCAGTTAATTATATGGGTAGATAAAAATGTGGGGATCAGACAACTTTGCAAGTGACACTTAATGATGATAGCGTATGGGAGAAATGACAGTAAGCTTGTTTTACAGGTTGCACAGGGTAAGTGGCAGTTACTCTGTTTATATGCATTTATGCAAGAGATGTACATGTACCATACATGCCAATCCTCCCGAAAATACATCTTTGCCCAATGCATTCTTATGACACAAATGTTGTCTTCCAATTTTTCGGAGGAAATATCCCTCCCAGGTGGGTCGGAATGTTGGCATGTATGATGTACTCTGCAAAAAATATTCATACCTGTACTTTGTGTTCATGCATGTGGATGTGCATGAATCTGCAAGTAGAAAAGTCGGTACTCGGAGTGATCAACAGTACATCTAAAGTGCTGAATTGTGATGATGGAGTTAGATGTAGAGGTCTTGCATGTGATTGGTGGATGGTTGTGTGACTGCTTAACAGTATCCAATGAGGAAATGATGCAGAGAATGAAGTGGAAAGGGTAGAAGGGCTGCCCGACTGTTACTTACGCGCTCCGCAGACATGGCGGCTGGTCGCAGACAGGACATACCACATATGAGGCTTCCAAGCATGAAATGGGAGTGTACTTTGAGGATTAGCCAATCAGGTGTTGAGGTTCTGCTTTGTATTGAGAGAGGCTGTGTGTAGTGAAGATGGCGTAGGTGGAGAAAGTCAGGGTGGTGGTTCTTGGAGATATGTTTGTGAAGGGTTTGGAGCAGTATGCAAAATGTAGGAATGTGGGAAAGAATTTTGATGCAAAAGGAGTGGAGGTGGTGGTGTGGCGCACTGTGCCTGGTTTCAATTTGCAGGCAATGGTAGAAGTTTGCCAAGATATTGCTAGGGTTAACAATCCACATGTGGTTGTCCTGCACTGTGGTGCTTTGCATTTGGGCTATGTCAGTGCCCCTACTTTGTCAAAAGATCTAGAAAACTTGGTTCAGGCAGTAATGAAACTACTTCCAAATGTCAAGGTAATTTCTGGTTTGGTACCTAGGGCAATATGGGACAATAGTTCTGTTTTTTGCCCTCAGCAAAATATTGCTAAGTGTTTAATAAACCGAGGCATGTTAGCTTTTATGCTTAGAGCTGGCATGTGCTTTTGCAACAATGACAACATTGACTCTGGTAATGTTGATTACTTTAAAGAAGATGGCATGTCTATCTTTTATGGGAAATGCCATGCTGTTTTGGAACATAAGGGTTGCTTTGGAGAAGGTTTTTTGGAGGAAAATACGGGAAAGAACAAAAAATACAAAATAAAAGGTGTTTCTGAAGCATCTGCAAAAAAAACAAAAAAAACCTCTTTCAGAGCCAACCTCAAAGGGGAAATAGGGCACACTATTTCAATTTTAATTCCCCACACTCAGATTTTACAATATGTCCATGGAGACTGCAGTTGTCCGCGAACTTCTAAGAATGCACAGGGCCCTGCGCATTTCATTGACACTTCTCTTTTTGAACTGTGAAAGGCGGCTCTGAAAAGAGCCATTTTTTGGGGGGGGTTTTGTTGTTTCATTTTTTTTTGTTTTTTTAAACACAACGCACAAGGAAGGGAAGGGAAAGGAGGGTAAGGAAGGGACACCAACCACAGGGATAACAAAGGGCAGGTGGAGAGAGGAAGATGTAGGGTGAGCCTTATTCAGGTAGCAGATCTTCTCATGCTCCTTGACCACAGTCTTGAAAGCACTTCGAAGGTTACCCCCCCTGCAGAGTACTGCGTTGCAGTGCATGCACAATACTGTGACCCTCGAAAGGTAAGGATCAACAGCATCATGTATGGCCTGTGAGGCAGCTGAAGGGATGCGCTGCCCCACAGCAATGTCTCTTGTGGTGGCAGGAGTGGAAGTGGAGGATGCTGCAGGGGAACTCAACCTACTATGTTTACCGCAAGGTACAACCTTACGAATAGCCCCACCGAATGACTCAGCACCGACTGGCACTGTTTGCAGGTCACCTTGTGTGCAGATGCTTTTGGTACTCCATCAACGGTGGTAAATAACTTCCACATGGTGAGAACTAGTAGCACGGACTTCCACTACCTCATCCTCTTCATCCTCTTCATCACTCTCCTCTGTATCCTGACGCCTGTTCCCCTCTGCAGACCCTAGGGGAGGTGTTGGTGGTGGAGGGGATGGGGTGCTGCTGAGACAGCAGTATTACCAGCAGCACCCATGGATGCCATCAGGACAGCTGTTTCAAAGAGCAAGAGCAATCCAATGGAACAAGGAGCAGTCTCTGTCCTGGAAGGCCAAAAACAGAATAAGCAGCTCTGGGATGTGGCCTTTTATAGGGGTGCTGGGGCGTGCTTCGCGGTCACCCGTGCTGTTCTCGAACATTTCGAACAAGAAAGGGCTCCAAAAATTCTAAAAAGTATGTAGATCTCCAGGGACATAGTGTGGGGACATGTGCAAGGGTGCGCTTTCCCAGGAAAATACCTTGGATTGCTGAAAAAAACACTTTTTAGGTGTCATCAATGCCATTTGTGATGTCATCTTTGATGTCCTGGGTTTAGTCTTAGCAGTGCATGGTGGTGGCGCGAGTTATAGTTGCTTAGCTTACCATAACTGTCGAATTTCAGGGGGTTTTCGGTTTTACGTGTAACCATACGTCCATTTAACAACATTTTTTTCACTGAATTTCATAGGTTTTTAGTAGCGTAACTTCACCATAATGTCCCTTTAACAAAGTTTTTTTCGCTGAATATAAATATACATAGGAAGGAAAAGCTATACCATTGATACCTGTGATAAAACTTGAAGAAGATACTCAAGAACATTGATTTCTAGAAATATAAAGCGGCAAATGAGTAAGTAATGCAACCAATACTGAGAAATGTTGTATCTATTCCATTAAATAACAAGTAAATATTTACCTGGTTTCTCTTAGTTCCTATTGTACTCCTGTTTGGTATCCCTCTCCTGAATCAGATGCGAGTAGTATTACTGAAGTGGTCCAGGCCATGTTGGGAGCTGGGAGACTGGCCTTGGCTCAGAAATGGAAGAATAACTTAGTACCCTCCAGGTTAGAGTGGCTTACTAAACTCTGTGTCATCTTCACTTATGAGAAGCTTACAGTGCTAACCCATGATACTATGAGGGCCTTCCTGCTGGATTGGACAGCGGTGCTCCTGCATGAGGACCGTGGTACAATGAGACTTTGATGATTCCAGTCCCAAAATGACTTGACCGGTTATTTCTTCGAAAACTTTTCTCTACCTCTCACATTGTTTTTATTGCACTCTGTGAACCCTACTTGTCAGTTTTTCGACAGCTTATGGTCCCGAGGTAGTGCTTTCCGAAATCCCCAGTGCCCATTTGGGTCTGGTTGTTTATAAGCATGGAGTGGGATTCAGGGTGGGGGTGAAGGTTCATTTGATCTTACTTCTTGTGCGTTGTTGATTGTTCTGTCATTCAAACATTTTCAATAAAAACTAAGTGGAAAACATTTTTTTGCTAGGAAGTGGGGAATGGCACAGGTTTAACTTCAAACTTTCTACATCAGCTGAAAATGCTGCTATTTTGGGGTTAGTATAATTTTAGGAAGTTGTAGCAAATTAGGTACACTGGTAAAAACCCATGAAATTCTGTGAAAAAACTTTGTTAAACGAACATTATGGTTACAAGTAAAACTGAAAAACCCCAGAAATTCACCAGTTATGGTAAGCTAAGCATCCATTACTCGTGCCACAAGCGTGCACTGCTAACACTAACACCCAGAACATCAAAGATGACATCTCAAATGTCATTGGTCACATCACTGATGATATCACATATTTGGCCCACTTGTTTTTGTTCACTGACATATGTATGCTAGGCAGTTTTGTTTACTGACAGTGAAAATACAAAAAAGGTAGCAGGCGCTGTAACGGTTTTATAACACGGCACACTCCAAACAGTGACTACTTCCCCTAACAATGAATGTGGCGCACAATAAAAAAGCTTTTTATCTTTAATCAAACACGCATTCTTTTATTTGATTAGGCCCCCAACCCATCTCGTACCCACCTTCACTAACACCCTGTGTCACAGTAGACAAAGAACCATGCTGGTGTTTATCAATATGAAATGTATTAATGTTATGCTTCAACGAAAAATAAAGCAAAATCAAAACAGTTGGGTACCAGCCACCAATGTTGTGGCAATACAATACAAAGATTCCCACAACACAGTTAGTTCAAACTCCTGACATAATTTACAGAAACCTTTAATAGCAAACAGAAGAAAAATCATTTTGGAATTTTTGAAAGCCACAGATAGCATTCAAGTTAATCACTCCCCCTGCAACACTCACCCCCAAACAGCTGCTAACTAAATACCTTTTGGATCGAAGGCAGAGGCAGGGAGTCAGGATGAAGAGGAAAAAACTGATTTAGAATTCAGCCCACCACCCCAAGATTGGAAACCAGAAAAGGAAATGAAAACCTTATTTATGAGCAAAACAGCATAATCGATTTCACTTGCTACTCGCACAGCAGCTGCCATCCGCAGTGGGTTGGTAGGACAGAAATTCATGTTGCTACACTCGAGAGATAAGGCGCTCACAGACTACTAAGCAGGGCACCAAAGCAATGTGAACACAAAGTAAGAAAATCGATTTTGGGCAAGAAGACAAATGTAAAAGAAAAACATGCGCGCAGAATGGAAATTCGTTTCTACACAGGACTTGGGATGACAGACAGACACTGGAAGGGCTTAGCTGTCAAAATCGGAAATCGGTTTTCAGGACAAAGAACAGAGGCACACCACAAACAAGATTCTGACAGAAAGGGGTGACTCTCAAGGGGACTACGGTTTGGCTTCTTCTTTGGGACAGAGGCAAAATAAAAATTTGTGGGAACGCACACAATACACGGGAAAATGTGTTTTTTGTTTCACAAAGACTACTTCTGTTGAGGCTATATTTTAATGTTATAGTTATTAAAGAAAGGCACTTGACATTACGAATTTCAACCAACTCACTGTGAATCTCTTTATAGGGGAATTCATTGATTTACTTGAAAATGGTACTAAGGATTTATACAGACTATTGAAGGACTTACAAAAGGAATGCACTCACCTACACAGGCTAATACAGGTTCTTCAATGGAAAGGCGAATGGATTATTTGGGACTTTGAATGGGTTTTTCCAATGGGATGCAAGAGTAAAAAGAGTGTGATATGCAGTTTGGGGACTGAGATTCTCTGCTACCCACAATGTAAGCTTGAGTTTGGGATTCTGGCAAGCCAGCGATGTCTCTGGTCACTCAGGTCAGCTAGGCCAAGGGATCTGGTCACTCTGGACAGTGAGGCCAAGGGATCTGGTCACTGGGCTCTCCTGGATGGGATTCTGGACAGCTAGGTAAGGTCTGGCCACTGCACTCTCTTGGATGGGGTCAGCTAGGCAAGGTCTGGTCAATCCACGCTCTTGGATGGGGTCAGCTGTCTCCTCTCCTTTCTCCCTTGATTCTTGGGTGGGCCTGGATCTGAGTGGATGGATGGATCTGCCTGGATGGATGTCTGGATCTCGTTTTTGAATATGACCTCCTTGTGTTCCTCTGTGGACCCCTTATAAAGCCAAAAGGACATGATCTAATTTAGAATATGGGGGAAGTACTCTGGAATTACTCCTATCCTGGGATAGGACAGCCCACCAGTCCTCTCTCCTCCCCCAGGCTGATTGGTTCAGGGGAAATGACATAATTTGTGTGTTTGCATTTATGACCTTTCTTTGTCTCTTAAGTATACTTTTTAACAAAAATTAGTTATATATCAAAACTTCTAACGTTTACTAGCCACCGCCATAAGAAGCAGATATGCGGATTCAATAGGTCACAGGGAATTGGACAATTCGATCGCCGGCTATGTGCGAGGTCGCATCGCCCTTTGGAACATGTTTGCCCTTTTTATGAAATGCATCATAATTAAAATTCTGCCAATGACTACACATATTCCTAATTACATTTTGCATATTTCCACCTAGTTTCATATCTGTCCCATTTATAATTCAACCCGAAATGCATCTTTCATGGCCATTTCAGTTCACTGGGTGCTAGAAACATGTACTTGGTCTCTTTACATTTGTCTAAAAATCACATGAACAACTAGCATAATACAAAATTACTACTTATTCAGGGTGCTGGGAAAAATGTCTTAAAATACAGAAGTCCTTTAATGTCAATGGGGAGGATTTGTCACATGTGTGGGCGGTTCTGCAGGCCCCCACAGCAACTGTCAAAGCCTGACTCGGCTTGCAACAAAGGACTTTTATGATGCCATTTGAAGTTTGACAGTTCCTCCTTCAGAGTGGGTGCTGGAGGAAATCGCACCTCTCGGTCACGCACAGGCCATACTGGCTTCCTTTGTTCCCTCTTCCAGGACTGCCTGCTAGTCTAGCAGGACAGTGAATCCTCACACTCTCAGCCACCTCACATGCCATTGTGGGACGGTTCATTTATGGATGCGACTTTTCCGTGGGAGGCAAGGTCTGCCATTGAATTGTGTGCCTGGGCCAAAAAGCCAGTTTGACAGGTTTCTGCGTCTTTTCCAAGGTAACCAAATCTTGTGGGGACAAATATAATGTACATTATGTAGCCAAACCCCCACCCACATATTCAATGATATATCTGTGCAAACAAAAAGCTGTCATTTGACATTGGGCCTCATTACAAGGTGGGCGGTAAGGGAAAAACGATGCCGGTAAAGGATTACCGGCATCGATTACCGCTCTGGGCGATAATGACCCGGCAACCTGCTATTAGCAGCATCGTAAATAACGGTGCCTCTAATAGCGGCATGGGCGCGGACATGCGACCCTTCATGCCGGCAATACCGGCATGGCGTAAACAGGAGGACATCACAAGTCAAGCGGACATGCAAATAACGGCCTACTGAAGCCCAAAAAGTACCTTAGCGGCATGGAGTAAATACCGGCATCGCGGACCACCCGTAAATGGCCATGTGCAGTGTTCCTAACTGCCACAGGTGCACACAATCAGCACAGGTGGAGGCAATATAGACTGGGCCAACACAAAAGGAGCACACCTCAACCCTTCCCACACCCAGTCACACACCAAAATGATTCCCATACTACTAGCAATGCTGGGGCTGGTGGACATGATTGCAGTGGAACTCCTGCAACAACAACAACAACAACATGCAGCACAGAGGAGACGCAGGAGGAGAATGAGGGTGAGGCAGGCCCAGCCAGTGGTACCACGCAGGCAGCCCCCAATCCCTCGCATCAGAGCCAGTCCATTCAACCTAACCCCTGAGCAGATCCACACCCTGTACCGTCTGGACCGGGACACCATCACCACCATTGTGGACATGATACATGACGACATTGTCAGCCAGATTGTAATACGCACTGCCATCCCACCTATACTGAAGGTAGTGTCTGTGCTCCACCTCCTGGCCATAGGCACCTACCACCACACAGTGGGACACATGCATGGCATATCACAACCATTATTCTCACGTACGCTGAACCAAGTGCTTGATGCCCTCCTGAAGCACACAGGCGACCACATTTTCCTACCACGGACAGCCCAGGAGATCTCCAACACCAAAGTTGGTTTCCATTCACTGGCCGGCATCCCTGGTTGCATTGGTGCCATCGACTGCACCCATGTCGAATTTGTGGCCCCACATGCCATGGAGGTAGTGTACCGCAACTGTAAATTATACCACTCCATCAACGTGCAAATGGTATGTGACTCAAACAAGATCATCACACATTGTTCTGCCCGATTCCCCGGATCAACCCATGATTCAATGGTCATGTGGAACTCCACAATACCACGTTACATGGAGCGACATTCAGGGCAGAGATCCTAGCTTCTCAGTGAGTTGCATGTTAGGCTCATGGAAATGCGATGTGGGTAGGTGATTGGGGGGAGAGATGCATACTTCACCTGGCAGACAGCACCTGAGAGGATGTACCATGCTCATACCCCAAAGCAGGCCAGACTTGACCCGACACCTGACCACTAAATACAAGACGTAAACTGCACTACCACGAAAATGATGCAGTGCAACAACCATTACATAGCCATCAACATGTACACTGCACATAAGCAGACCGTAGACCCCACAGCACAATGCAGCAACAAGCAATGAGGATGGGCAATGCACAGCGCCAAATGCCATCAACTAAAAGTACAGGTCTCCATTACTGCGTACAAAGGAGCCACATCAGGGCAAGATACAAGAACGCACCCCTACACCAACACAGAGGTCCACCAAAACAGCATGTCACCATTGGTCGTGCAAATTGAGATCATCGTGACGCTGCCATCAACGTTGACAGGATGGTAGCATACCTATCACTGCACACCACCCAGATCATGGGAGCAACCATCGTGGACTACCACAGTGCATGAGCAACCACAAGGAATTTTCCACTCCTGCACCCAAATTACGATGGCACGCACACCTGCCTATAAGTGGAATACACACATAGCAGTCACTTCATGTGTCTCTACTCATGGATGGATCTGTGGGTGCATACAGGAAATTAATGCTTGCTATGGTGTCATTGATACTGGTCCCATGTGAGGACTTACACATAATCAGTGTTGACCACATGCAGGTGATGCAAGCTATCCCTTGAAGAGGTGGCTCCTTACCCCAGTCCGGAACCCGCAGAACAGGCATGAGGAGGACTATAATCGTGCCCATACACGTACCCGTGTGTTGACTGAGCAGACCTTTGGCCTCTTGAAGGCACGGTTTCGCTGCCTCAGCAGGCCTGGTGGTGCACTCCTGCACGGCCATGAGAAGGTGGGCAAGATCGTCATGGCATGTGTCATGCTACACAATATGTGCATCAGACGGAATGTGCCCCTGCCCCCTGACGCTGAACTGCAACCACCTGACGATGAGAATGAGGAGAGTGGAGATGGGGCTGCACTTCAGGGAGGCAGCAATGCACAGGAGGGAGGTGCCATGCGTCAGACTCTGATTGACCAATGTTTCTAGCACACATGGATGGGGAGTGTGACATGGAGGTGGAACTCAGGGCACTGGGTGTGTCAGGGACATGGACACTGTAGGCTGTTCACCAATAAAGCACACATACACAATAAGCAATGTCCTCACATGTGAAATCAGATTGCATTACAAGTGTATTCAGAATATGTAACTAACAAGTGCACACGCCCTCCACCCTACACACCCCCTCCCTATTCCCCCTCCCCCCTCAACTTCCCCGCACACCCACTCCCCCCTCAACTTCCCCACACACCCTCTCCCCCTCCGCCTCCCCCCTCAACTCCCCCACACACCCTCTCCCCCCTCAACTTCCCCACACATGGTGTGCAGTGGCGTGCACCATTAGTCCACATGGGACCAGTATGCCTGGCTGAACCTACAGCCCTCTCCCTCTTCCAGCACCAGGTGCACCCCTGTCCGATCTGTGCAGGTTCCGGACAGACCTATGCATGGGGCTGGACTTAGTTGAGCTTGCATTGGAAGATGTCCCAGGTTGTTCTGCCACCTGTGCCGGATGCATGGCCTCCATTGCTGCCACCATTTTGGAGAGGACCTGCCGCACTGCTGCCAATTCGCCGCAAATGTCCTTTGAGGTGGTCTGAATTGCTGTTTTGAGGGATGCAGCACATTCCCTTATGTCATCCCTTGCCCAGCCACATTCCGTGATGTGCGGTGTCAACAGCCCTGTCAGCTCCTCCTGCCGCTTCTGAATTGCCCTGATCCCCTCTTGGCTGGTCGGGACAGTGGTGGATGTGTGAGGGGTTTCCAACTTGGTTTGTTCCTCATGCACACTTGGCGTGGGGGTGAAACTGCCGGGCCATGAATCCCCAGGAGACAGCCCATGCATGCTGCTGTTGTGCAAGCTGCATGGGGAGAGTTGTGGTGAATGAAGGGGGCCTGTGTCGGTAGTTGCGCCATGTGGCAGGACATCTGCCTCATCGTCCAACACGGCTGCTGTGGCAGCTGTCTCCCCCACTGTGCTGCTGGCAGCCGATGCAGTGCCTTCTGCCAATGGCTCCTGTGTGCTGGTGGCTGGTGTGGGTGCTATGTTGGAGCCGTAGTGCACATTGGTGCTGTGGCCTCTCAGGTTTTCTTGCCCTTCCGCAGTAGTGCAGGTTGGCCTCTTCCCCTTGATGTTGAGGGCGGTGTTCTCCCTCCATGCCCCTAGCCTTCTTTTGTGGTGTCGCATCATCCTGCCTAGTGTCCTGTTCATCGCTGTCTGAATGCGTGCCTGTGGGGGACCAATAGAGGGAGAGGGTTAGTGATGGGTCTATAGGCATCAGGTAAGCATTGGTGTCGCTGCATTCATATGGAATAATAGTTGATTGACATTGGGGTAGTGACATACGGGTTGCTTGGCTTTTGGGTGGGTGATGCATGGAAGCGTCTGGGTTGAAACATATATGGGGTGCATCATGCATGTGGACAAGATGATGCTGTGCACTGCCTGTAGGCAGTCTTGTGTATATGTGTCTGGTGGACCCTGCTCTACATCATTGCACTGTCAGTTCAGGTGGACATCATTGTGTTGGTATTTGCATTGTTTCATTTGGGACACCTACCTCTATCAGCCAATGACGGGGCTCCTCGCTCCATGTCCCCCACTCCCTCAATTGCCTCCATCCTTATGGTGCTTGCACAGATCTCCTCCCAGGGTTGCAACTTGATGGGGGAGTCCGCACCTCTGCCTGTCGTCATCCCCAGGTTGCGGTTAGCGGAGAGGATGCTCTGCACGTGTAAACGCAGATCGTCCCAGCGCTTCCGGACATTTTTAGGAGTGCAGGGTGTGGTGCCAACGGCACTACTTTCTGCGCAACCTCTGCCCATATCTGCTTCTTCTGCTGCACTGCAGGGCGGGACATGTCAGAGGAGAAGACGACATCTGCATGTTCTTGCAGCGTCTCGGCCAGCATGGTCAACTCCTCTTGGGAGAAGCGCTCCTTGCGCAAGCGCTCTCCTGTTTTTTTGAGTGCTTTGGGCATGGTAAGATGCAGCAGGTAGTGGTGGAGGTGTGGTAGAGGTGTGGTGGTCAGATGGCTCCTGGTTGTGGAGGATGGCTATGGATTGTGTTTTTAAAGATGGCCGCCATGCTCTTTCCCATTCCTGTGCGATGACGCTACTTCCGGTTCTGCCCATTAGCGGTGACTGCTAGTAGTGGTCACCGCTAAGAGCGGACACCACTAATGCCGATGACTTGGATGGCAGTGGAACTATTTGCGCTTCGTGCTATGCCGGTAAGGGAGGATTTTCGTCTTTTTACAGCATGGCGGTGGGGTCATTACTGGCATGGCGCAAAGCTTGGCCCGCAAAGTCGTAATAGGCCGCTTTTAGCGGTCTATTACCAGCGCGGACATGGTAGTTGCTCCATGCCGATAATGACCGGTACTTACCGCCAAACTCGTAATGAGGCCCATTGACTTTTAACAACATTTTCCTTATTTTCCAAAGACCAGATTCACACATGTGCCGGTCTTTAATTTCAAGTTGTAAATGCAGTTCTGCAGACCACGGGATTGTTTTTCAATTAGTCTTCTGGGTGGGGGGGGTGGTGGTTGCATGTACTGTTGGTTCATGGACACAGAGGGATACTGCCCCAAATGTCTTTGATTTTTACACAGAAAGAAGAAAAAGCCACACTATTGCTTTCATTTGCAGTAATTTGAGTGTGATGGTTCGCATCAAAGGGAAAATAAAAGCTGTGTTAAGTGAAAAGCAGAATTTGTTGCCCCTCATGTGCGTTATCAGTCAGACAATGCCGTTCTTGGGATGTATTGCCTAACTTTTTGGCATTCATATGGAATAAGCATGCAGGGCTGTTTTTCAGTGAAACACATAACTTTGTGGTGTTTTAGATGAAAGAAAGAACAAATGTAGCGCCATCTTGAATGCCATGCGCAACTTTAGCATTCAGATGACAGAACAGCAAATTAAGTTCCCTTCTGAATACAGGTCATTTTCTTGTGATTCAACTGAAAGAAAAGCAAATGCAGAGTCATTCTTTGTGTGGCAGTGTTCAATGCTCGCCACACATGTGGCAGGAAGGAAAAAACACAGCCATTTTTTGTGGCACTGTTTAAATGCGGTTTTTGGTTGAAGGGGATTTCTGCTTAGGGCCTTAAATGCACCCCACAGATTACCCCTGCTCTTCCATGACTTTTTGTTGGGGAAGAGTAGGGCAGAGAGGGGTTCATTCGGCAGAATTCTCTTTCGTCAGGGAACGACACTCAAGGATCCCCTTCCATCTTTAAGTTGGAGGGAATGGGGTGGCACCCTCTCTCCTTCCTTCCCTTCCAGTTCCTCAGGGTGAACCTCGGCAGGCAAGAAGGTAATGATGTTAATTATCTAATAGAAGATAGCTAAAAATCAAGTTTTAGTACTTTTTACTGACCGCTTTTTAACGGATTGATGTGGACCCATTTTTTGTCTGACAGTTCTCCTTTGGGGATACAGATCTTAGAGGCGACAGGTGAAATGTTGTCTACAATTTCAAAGGGACTGTGCCAGGAGCGGAGGAATGTCCACTCCTTGGTCTGGCTCCTCTGAAAATTGTACAAGTAGACCCTGTCTCCTACTTGATATTCCTTTTCAGTTATCTTTAAATCGTAGTGGGTTGTCATTCTCTCTGCCAATTTCTCCAGATTCAGCTAAGCGTATGCAAAAGTATGCTGAAGGTGTTTACTCAGATTCTCAATATATTCATGAGTTATGAATGTGTTAATCAGTGTCTGCTCTTGTGTTCTATAGAGCAGATGCTGGTGTAGCACCATTTTTCGTCCAGTCATTAGCTCAAATGGAGACATTTTGGTTGCAGAAGATGGTGTAGATCTGATGGCCATTAAGACAAGTGTTAATCGGATGTCCCAGCTAGGCCCAGAGTCTGCCATAAACTTCTTAAGAATGCGCACAATGGTTTTACTGTACCTCTCAACTCCCCCACTAGAGGCTCGGCAGTATGCAATATGGAGTTTTCTCTTTACCCCAAGTATCTCCCAAATCTTTGTCATCACTTTGCTGGTGCAGTGACTTCCTTGGTCTGACCCAACCCTTTGGGGAAGGCTGAAACGCGAGAAGATGTGGTTGCTCATCAGTGCAGCTGCTGTTTCTGCCTTGCAATTTGGGGTCGGGAGACATTCCACCCATTTGGTAAACAAGCATGTTACTGTTAACATGTACTTGTTTCCCCTAGAGGAGTGAATCACAGGCCCTATGAAATCTACTTGTAAATCTGACCAAGGCAGTGTCATCCCCCTTTTCTGGAGAGGAGCTTGATGTGTGAGTGAATTTAGCTGAAATTTTGCACACAAAAGACACCCCTTCAAATATTGGTCTAGGTCCTGTATGGCCAGTATGCAACCTCTTGCAAGATTTCTCTTAGTAGTATGAAACCCCTGATAACGGCTGTGGCTGCGTCATGGGCGTGACTTAGTATCAGGCTTCGGAATGAGGTAGGTACCACCCACTGGTCACATCCAGAGATGGATCTCCTTACCAACAAACCGTCTTGGATTCGGAACATTTTGCAAAACTTCATCAACACCCGGAGATCCTCTTTCCCAATGTAATTAGTTTCTGTCAGAGGAAAGTTCACAGGGTCCTCAATGTGTTGGTAACATTTCCCAATAATCAGATCCCCTTTTTGTACCGTGATCAAGTCAGCATCTGGGCTCTCCTTACTCCACTGGGCAGTTGAGAGTTAATTGTGGGCAAGTGTTTGGGACCTGGTGATGGCAGTGACCTGTATTTCCCCCTACAGGGACTCGATCTCAAGGAGATCCCCCTGGATGACTCCAGTTTTGGCCAACTGGTCAGCCAGGTCATTTCCAGTCTTGTCTGTGCCCTCTATTCTGGAATGACCTTCATCTTTTTCCAATAGATGGTCATCCCATTAGAGGTGACCAGATCATCAATGTTTTGTATTAGTTTGCCATGGTTTGTGGTTTATTGTTTGCACACAGCATGCCTCTGGTTTTCCAATTAATCAGGTTCTCCACGAACCCGTTACGGACATAATCTGAATCAGTGATTATGACCAGTTCGTGGAGTCGGTGTAGCACGGCAGTGATGATGGGCTGGTGAACTGCCATCAACTCTGCAACTTGACTAATGTGGGGACCTATCTTGAACCCAGCGGAGGGCTCTGGGGCATCATTCATCCAGGTATTCCCAACGCCGGCCGCCAGTTCCTTTTCCCCATTGATATCAACATGGTAGGAGGAGCCGTCCACATAAACTTTGGACATCCCCTTGCACCTGTCTTCTTCATAGACTTTTTGCAGAGTATTCAGGTTCGCCTCCATGTTGTCTTGGGTTTTGCAACTTTCGTCCTCAAGAAAGTTTTCTCGGGCACAATCATGCAAGTCAGCCAAATTTCACACGAGGGAACACTTCTTGTTTTGGCCATATCTGACCTCCACAGGAAAGCTTTGCATGGACAGAATCCAGGAAGTAATTCTGGAATTACTTACATTCCCTGCCCAGATTCTGCCGCTTTGGAGGTATTGCAAAGGCTGATGAGGAGTGTTGACGATGATGTGCTCCCACTGGATGGACGGGCTGTAATTTGTCAATGCCCACACCATTGCCATGAGTGCATTCTCACAATCGTTGAATTTTTCCTCCGGATAAAGTCCTTCTTGCATAGGAGATGACTTTATTGACCTTGTCGTGCTTTTGGTATAATACTGCTGTTAAGCATGTATTCAAGAACCCCGTCTCCAAGAAGAACTGCTTGTTTTTGATGGGGTAAGCTAGACAAAGTGCTTGTGAGAGGCTTCACTGCATTGGCTTGTTCTGGACCCCACTCCCACTTGACCCCCCCTTTGACAAATGGACCAGGGGTCTTGTGACCGCTGCGTAATCCTCAAAGTACTTCCTGCTGTAATTAGTCAGTTCAAGGAGGCTCCTTAGTTCACGCAGAGTTGTGGGGTCTTTTATTTTTAGTATTGCTTCCACTTTCTTTGCCTGGCACCACTGTGCCTTCTGAAAGGACAGGTTTGCTCCTGCAACCTTCAACTGGGTCAGAACATAGCGGATTTCCGCTATGTGTTCCTCCACAGTTGAGCTTTTAATTAGGACATCATCCCTATAGGCCAGGTTACCCCTTTCACCCAAGTCGGGCATGGCCTTATACAGAAAGATGTTAAATTCATTGTCGGAGTTTATATATCTGAAGGGAGTTTGGGTCCATGTTTACTGCTGCCCCCCCCCCCCCGAAAGTGAAGGCCAGCTTGTACTGGTCTTCCCTACTTACGGGTACTGTCCAGTATCCATTGGTTAGGTCGATGTCGGTGTACACCTTTCTCCCCTGGATCTGGGCCAGTGCCTGGTCAATGTGAGGAAGAGGCCATCGGGACATGTGGACCCATTTGTTCAGCTCCCTAAGGTCTGCGCACAGCCTCCATTGGACATTAGATTTTAAAATCCCAAGTACCGGATTGTTAAAGGTACTGTGGACTGGACAAATGATCCCATGGGACTATAGGTCCTTGATGATTTCTGTAAGGGATTCCATAGACACGAGAGGCAATCAATATTGCGTCGCGAATACGGGAGTCATCCCAGGGTCCGTGGGAATTGAGGTAGAATGTATCTCGGTGCGACCACAGTCGTACAAGTCCACAGCAAAGATTTCCTGAAAATCTAAAAACACCTGCTTCAGCTTTTGTTTTTGTTCCTCAGTCTCACAAGCATCAGCGAGGTTGACCCATTCCTCAACCATCTGCCTGAAGCCTGGGAAGACCTCGGGTTTTGCAATCTCAGCGGTATCCTCCAGCTGCATGGAGTGATCTCTGGTTAGGGTCTTGACCTGGACAGAAGGTTTCAGGTAGTATAGGCAGTCATTGTGGACCTGGAATATCACCTCATCCTTCCTGATGTGACAGGTCACCTCTTCCCCCCTGTAAGGGAAGGAAGAGTACACCAAGAAATTCCCCCTTTGCCCGGTGAAGATCTTTTCTGGTGGTATGTGATCGTCACAGTCATAGCAGTCATTGCGGATTGGTCCCATGGGTTTCATTCCCTAAGTCCATGGAGAAATGCTGGTCATCAACTGCCATTCCAATAAAGGTGTCTGCACCCAGAGTGATACTCCGCGGGTCGCTGTTATCCACCAATATTTGAATGCTGTTGTGTTCTAAGTCAACTAATGGTGTTGGTTTCAACCCCAACCTTTGCTGTTGGATGGTGATTTAGGGGTAGCATCCGGGTTTTGGAGTTTCTGTCCTCTCTTAATTTTGAAGGGAAGTGGGAATTGTCGGGTTCATCCTGCAATGGTGACCTCCTCTCCAATTTGAATTTTAACTGCATACGGTAGCAATTGAGCAGACCTAAATGCCTTTTCAGAATCATCAAAGCATATGGGGTGACCCCACCATTCGGGACCAGGCTTTGTAATTTATGAGGTCCAAATTAATTGCGAACCAATTGAGAATGTCATTGCCTAAGTAGAATGCAGAGGGGACATCTACAACCCATCCATTATGTTCTATGCTTTTATCACCTATGCAAGTTTTTAGCATACACTTGCTGGCAGGAGATGTTTGGAATTGGGAGTTTCCAGGCCCATTTCCCACTTATCAACCAATTTAAATGTGGGAATGGTCTGATCTTTTGGGAGTTTCCTGAACAACAGTTTGCTGATGAAGCTTTTTCCTTTTAAACATGCATACTCATTTAACTGAATGGGGAGGAACAGCCGTTCACCCTTCTGAATATCAGCCAAGCTTTGAGCTGGTTTATCATCACTTTTTATCATAGGACTTGGGTTTTCAAATTATGGATCGGTATAAAGTGTCAAGGTATTTCCTTCCAGTGTGGAATTCCACTTTAACTGGAAGGAAGGTTGATTTTCAGGAATAGAGAGGAGTTCCCATCACCATTTTCTTGTCCTACAGCAATTGCAGTAATGTCAAGTACTTGATTGTTCTGAACATGTAACTCAATTTGGTCAGATCACTCGTCAACCATTTGGCATGTGCCATTTAGACTGATATAGTTGGTGGCCTGTTTTAATCTTATTGGCCGGTTAGCCTGAGTCCAGCGGACCTTATTCACACAGTCTATTGTTGGAGACAACCTAAAAAAGAAGGTCATTCCCTAATAGACAGGGGGTAACCTCTGGAGTCACAACTATAACTGGGTATTTCACCTTGTGTCACCCAATTTTTATCTCCAGATCGGCAGTCCCCTGGATGGGAATTTCATTCCTGTCGAAGTTCTGGAGTTGTTCAGGAAGAGGAGTGAGGGGAATTTGGTGCCCCCCCTTCCTGAAATAAGCTGCTCAAAGGCCCTTTTGGACAGATGAGTCGCTTGGGATCCGGTGTCCACCAGTGCTAAAAATGCACATTGCCCTTGCACCCGAACGGGGGCATAAAACCTACCTTCTTTCTCCTCCAAGGTGCAAAGGAAATGGGAATTTTGGGCAATCTGGGCGGTGAACTTCTTTAGTTTGGACTCCAACACTGGGGAATCTTGGGCAGGTTTCTGTGTCAGAGTTTGGGAATCTGGGAATAAAATTTGGCATTCTGAGATTTGGGGAGTTTTAGAATCCCCTTTTTCCTCTGATTTTGTGCTGCCCCCTTGTCCTGGAGACAGTCACTTGGATTGGTTTGGGGAATTTGGGAATCCCCTTTTCTCTCTGATTCTGTGCTGTCCCGCCTCTTCCTGGAGACAGTCACTCGAATCAGTTTGTGCGCGGGATCCCTCAGTCATTGCCAAGTTCTCAGGATGACATTTCTGGGGATCAGGGATGGGCGAATCAGAGTCAGTCCCCATACCTATCCAGTCCGAGTTATGGTCTTTTGAGAACCATTTTCTTTGGGAGGAACCCTCCATCCTTGGTAGAGAAGACTTTCTTCCCAGAATCCTCCAAGGATTCTTCCCCTTCAAACTGGAGGACACTGACTTCCTCCACAAATGGGTCTTCTTTGTCTCTTTGTTTCTCCTACCTACCCTCTGTTACCGAGGTTGCAGCTTTTCAGGGGCAGGATATTTAAGTTCAGGTTCCGGGGTGTCTAGGGGCTTTTCACGGGTGAGGAATGAAGCTTCCTCTAGAGCTTTGCATCCCCCTTCCTCCTGTGCTTCCTCCTCTGGAACCGGTTGGTTGTCAGGGTTCTTTCCCCGCCATTGTTCTGGGTTGCCAGACCCTGGATTTGAGCTGTTATGAGCAGCCATGTTCATCTGAGGGTTCTGCTGAGCCCTCAAAATGCGACTCAGGTCTTGGCTTACGTTCTGGACCTGGTACTCCAGTTGTGGCACCCACTCTGGCTGACACGGGGGTCTTGAGTCCAATCTGGGTTTCTCACGGGAAGGATAACTGTCCCTTCCCCGATGGAATTCTGCTAATTTTTAATGTCAAAAGATGTCATCATCTGGTCATATAGCTCCAGATGCTCCCAGAATGAATATTTGGCATTTCTATGGTGCAAGGTCATGAAGCTTCTAATGGCTTTTATCTGTCTAATGGGATCTTTCACCAGAGTTCTCTTTTGCTTGGCAGACTTCCTTTTCTGCTGCACCTGAGTCCATTTGGCCTGAGACTCACAGCTGCTGATATTTGAGTTCCCATTTCTATTCTCTAGGCGCTCCCTAATTCTTTGAGCTTGGGAGTCTCTCCCAGAATGATGGAGCCTAGTCTCTTCTCCCCTGTTGTATTTTGGGCTCTCTGGGTTACTTCCCTTGGACCCCATCTTTCGCACAGGGGAGTAGTCATTTGACTCCTCCCTGCTTCCGGGGTTGGTGGAGAACTCCCCCAACCTCCCTGT
This sequence comes from Ambystoma mexicanum, assembly GCF_040938575.1. Taxonomy (NCBI): domain Eukaryota; kingdom Metazoa; phylum Chordata; class Amphibia; order Caudata; family Ambystomatidae; genus Ambystoma; species Ambystoma mexicanum. The sequence continues at coordinate 240,485,371 of NC_090928.1, read as the reverse complement.
CTGGGTGAAGGTTTTCAGAATACTCTCTTGTGGCCTCAACTCAGACTCATTTTTCTCTGCAAAGCAAACCAAGTGGTACCTTTTTAGCTGATGTTTCTGCAAGTCTATCCCTCTGATTTGCTCTTCATAGGAGTCTTCCTGGTCAGATCCATCAGCCATAATATTTTTGAACCTGAACAGGGATGCCCATCCATCAATCTCTGACAGACGCTGGCCTGCCGGCTCAATCATGCTAGACCTATTTCAGTCTGGCTGCCTCATGGTTCCCAGTTCTTGTGAACCAGTAGACATGAAGTTAGCAGCACCTTGCGCATACAGGATGCTAAATTGACTTGAGGCCCTTGGTACAGAGTGCATCACACTGTGACCAGTGGTTGCCCTGCCACTATCTAACAGTTTGGGGTTCCTCAATTCCTTATTTAACTTAGCATTATCTTTTTCTAACCTCTCTAGTTTCTCCTTCTCAGCCCCTATTTCTTGACAGTAGGCAAAGGCCTGAGCCTTGTGCTCTGCTATCAGTGCTTGACTGGCCTCTATGACCTTCCCTTGTGCTTCCACCTGGCTCTGGAGTCCCCTGTTCCCATCCCCAAGGGCTCATTTCTCTTCTGGGCCTTTTGTATTGTCTGGGAATACTCAGACCATTTTTGTTGCAGGAGATGCATCTCCTGTCTCTCCACATGTGTGGCATGGGTGGTCTGTTCTAGATCACCTTCTACTTGTCTTATATGCCCTATTACATTTTCATACTCTAATTTTAGTTCGATCAGTTCCTGAACACGTGACTCACTTCTCTCCAGGTCTGCCTTTAATTTGCACACTTTTTCCTGGTACAGAGTACCAATCTGTTCAGTCAGTTCATCCCACTGTTGTTTTATAGCACCTAACTTCTGGCGTTCCTGGTCAAATTCTGTTTGGGAATTGACTTATTTAATGATTAATTTATTATTCTCCTCTTCCCGTTGCTTAATCTTCTTTTGAAGAGTATCTATGTCCTCTAAGCAGATTCTGTTGTATGTTACATGTTGGTTCAATTTTAGTTAGAGAGTCAACTCTTTCTTGGCACTCTTCTTTCAGTGCAGAGAATTGGGCCTCATGTTCTGAATTAGTTTGTTGCTGAGCTGCCAACTCATTATTTAGTTGCTGAATGGTATTTCCTAGTTCTAACTCAGAGTTTTGGCTTTCTTGCATTTTCTCCTCTGTATGCCTCAACTCACTCTGTATTTGATTGAAGAGCTCAGACTGGTTTTGCACAGAGATCATACTTTCTTGGTATTTTTCTTCCATAACTATCATGTGGAAGTACATGTAGGCAGTACATGTAGGCAGTGAGTTTGACAATCTTAATCTGCTCCTCTTTGATGTTCTGAGACCCTGTCTCCTACTTGATATTCCTTTTCAGTTATCTTTAAATCGTAGTGGGTTGTCATTCTCTCTGCCAATTTCTCCAGATTCAGCTAAGCGTATGCAAAAGTATGCTGAAGGTGTTTACTCAGATTCTCAATATATTCATGAGTTATGAATGTGTTAATCAGTGTCTGCTCTTGTGTTCTATAGAGCAGATGCTGGTGTAGCACCATTTTTCGTCCAGTCATTAGCTCAAATGGAGACATTTTGGTTGCAGAAGATGGTGTAGATCTGATGGCCATTAAGACAAGTGTTAATCGGATGTCCCAGCTAGGCCCAGAGTCTGCCATAAACTTCTTAAGAATGCGCACAATGGTTTTACTGTACCTCTCAACTCCCCCACTAGAGGCTCGGCAGTATGCAATATGGAGTTTTCTCTTTACCCCAAGTATCTCCCAAATCTTTGTCATCACTTTGCTGGTGCAGTGACTTCCTTGGTCTGACCCAACCCTTTGGGGAAGGCTGAAACGCGAGAAGATGTGGTTGCTCATCAGTGCAGCTGCTGTTTCTGCCTTGCAATTTGGGGTCGGGAGACATTCCACCCATTTGGTAAACAAGCATGTTACTGTTAACATGTACTTGTTTCCCCTAGAGGAGTGAATCACAGGCCCTATGAAATCTACTTGTAAATCTGACCAAGGCAGTGTCATCCCCCTTTTCTGGAGAGGAGCTTGATGTGTGAGTGAATTTAGCTGAAATTTTGCACACAAAAGACACCCCTTCAAATATTGGTCTAGGTCCTGTATGGCCAGTATGCAACCTCTTGCAAGATTTCTCTTAGTAGTATGAAACCCCTGATAACCGGCTGTGGCTGCGTCATGGGCGTGACTTAGTATCAGGCTTCGGAATGAGGTAGGTACCACCCACTGGTCACATCCAGAGATGGATCTCCTTACCAACAAACCGTCTTGGATTCGGAACATTTTGCAAAACTTCATCAACACCCGGAGATCCTCTTTCCCAATGTAATTAGTTTCTGTCAGAGGAAAGTTCACAGGGTCCTCAATGTGTTGGTAACATTTCCCAATAATCAGATCCCCTTTTTGTACCGTGATCAAGTCAGCATCTGGGCTCTCCTTACTCCACTGGGCAGTTGAGAGTTAATTGTGGGCAAGTGTTTGGGACCTGGTGATGGCAGTGACCTGTATTTCCCCCTACAGGGACTCGATCTCAAGGAGATCCCCCTGGATGACTCCAGTTTTGGCCAACTGGTCAGCCAGGTCATTTCCAGTCTTGTCTGTGCCCTCTATTCTGGAATGACCTTCATCTTTTTCCAATAGATGGTCATCCCATTAGAGGTGACCAGATCATCAATGTTTTGTATTAGTTTGCCATGGTTTGTGGTTTATTGTTTGCACACAGCATGCCTCTGGTTTTCCAATTAATCAGGTTCTCCACGAACCCGTTACGGACATAATCTGAAACAGTGATTATGACCAGTTCGTGGAGTCGGTGTAGCACGGCAGTGATGATGGGCTGGTGAACTGCCATCAACTCTGCAACTTGACTAATGTGGGGACCTATCTTGAACCCAGCGGAGGGCTCTGGGGCATCATTCATCCAGGTATTCCCAACGCCGGCCGCCAGTTCCTTTTCCCCATTGATATCAACATGGTAGGAGGAGCCGTCCACATAAACTTTGGACATCCCCTTGCACCTGTCTTCTTCATAGACTTTTTGCAGAGTATTCAGGTTCGCCTCCATGTTGTCTTGGGTTTTGAGACTTTCGTCCTCAAGAAAGTTTTCTCGGGCACAATCATGCAAGTCAGCCAAATTTCACACGAGGGAACACTTCTTGTTTTGGCCATATCTGACCTCCACAGGAAAGCTTTGCATGGACAGAATCCAGGAAGTAATTCTGGAATTACTTACATTCCCTGCCCAGATTCTGCCGCTTTGGAGGTATTGCAAAGGCTGATGAGGAGTGTTGACGATGATGTGCTCCCACTGGATGGACGGGCTGTAATTTGTCAATGCCCACACCATTGCCAGGAGTGCATTCTCACAATCGTTGCATTTTTCCTCCGGATAAAGTCCTTCTTGCATAGGAGATGACTTTATTGACCTTGTCATGCTTTTGGTATAATACTGCTGTTAAGCATGTATTCAAGAACCCCGTCTCCAAGAAGAACTGCTTGTTTTTGATGGGGTAAGCTAGACAAAGTGCTTGTGAGAGGCTTCACTGCATTGGCTTGTTCTGGAACCCACTCCCACTTGACCCCCCCTTTGACAAATGGACCAGGGGTCTTGTGACCGCTGCGTAATCCTCAAAGTACTTCCTGCTGTAATTAGTCAGTTCAAGGAGGCTCCTTAGTTCACGCAGAGTTGTGGGGTCTTTTATTTTTAGTATTGCTTCCACTTTCTTTGCCTGGCACCACTGTGCCTTCTGAAAGGACAGGTTTGCTCCTGCAACCTTCAACTGGGTCAGAACATAGCGGATTTCCGCTATGTGTTCCTCCACAGTTGAGCTTTTAATTAGGACATCATCCCTATAGGCCAGGTTACCCCTTTCACCCAAGTCGGGCATGGCCTTATACAGAAAGATGTTAAATTCATTGTCGGAGTTTATATATCTGAAGGGAGTTTGGGTCCATGTTTACTGCTGCCCCCCCCCCCGAAAGTGAAGGCCAGCTTGTACTGGTCTTCCCTACTTACGGGTACTGTCCAGTATCCATTGGTTAGGTCGATGTCGGTGTACACCTTTCTCCCCTGGATCTGGGCCAGTGCCTGGTCAATGTGAGGAAGAGGCCATCGGGACATGTGGACCCATTTGTTCAGCTCCCTAAGGTCTGCGCACAGCCTCCATTGGACATTAGATTTTAAAATCCCAAGTACCGGATTGTTAAAGGTACTGTGGACTGGACAAATGATCCCATGGGACTATAGGTCCTTGATGATTTCTGTAAGGGATTCCATAGACACGAGAGGCAATCAATATTGCGTCGCGAATACGGGAGTCATCCCAGGGTCCGTGGGAATTGAGGTAGAATGTATCTCGGTGTGACCACAGTCGTACAAGTCCACAGCAAAGATTTCCTGAAAATCTAAAAACACCTGCTTCAGCTTTTGTTTTTGTTCCTCAGTCTCACAAGCATCAGCGAGGTTGACCCATTCCTCAACCATCTGCCTGAAGCCTGGGAAGACCTCGGGTTTTGCAATCTCAGCGGTATCCTCCAGCTGCATGGAGTGATCTCTGGTTAGGGTCTTGACCTGGACAGAAGGTTTCAGGTAGTATAGGCAGTCATTGTGGACCTGGAATATCACCTCATCCTTCCTGATGTGACAGGTCACCTCTTCCCCCCTGTAAGGGAAGGAAGAGTACACCAAGAAATTCCCCCTTTGCCCGGTGAAGATCTTTTCTGGTGGTATGTGATCGTCACAGTCATAGCAGTCATTGCGGATTGGTCCCATGGGTTTCATTCCCTAAGTCCATGGAGAAATGCTGGTCATCAACTGCCATTCCAATAAAGGTGTCTGCACCCAGAGTGATACTCCGCGGGTCGCTGTTATCCACCAATATTTGAATGCTGTTGTGTTCTAAGTCAACTAATGGTGTTGGTTTCAACCCCAACCTTTGCTGTTGGATGGTGATTTAGGGGTAGCATCCGGGTTTTGGAGTTTCTGTCCTCTCTTAATTTTGAAGGGAAGTGGGAATTGTCGGGTTCATCCTGCAATGGTGACCTCCTCTCCAATTTGAATTTTAACTGCATACGGTAGCAATTGAGCAGACCTAAATGCCTTTTCAGAATCATCAAAGCATATGGGGTGACCCCACCATTCGGGACCAGGCTTTGTAATTTATGAGGTCCAAATTAATTGCGAACCAATTGAGAATGTCATTGCCTAAGTAGAATGCAGAGGGGACATCTACAACCCATCCATTATGTTCTATGCTTTTATCACCTATGCAAGTTTTTAGCATACACTTGCTGGCAGGAGATGTTTGGAATTGGGAGTTTCCAGGCCCATTTCCCACTTATCAACCAATTTAAATGTGGGAATGGTCTGATCTTTTGGGAGTTTCCTGAACAACAGTTTGCTGATGAAGCTTTTTCCTTTTAAACATGCATACTCATTTAACTGAATGGGGAGGAACAGCCGTTCACCCTTCTGAATATCAGCCAAGCTTTGAGCTGGTTTATCATCACTTTTTATCATAGGACTTGGGTTTTCAAATTATGGATCGGTATAAAGTGTCAAGGTATTTCCTTCCAGTGTGGAATTCCACTTTAACTGGAAGGAAGGTTGATTTTCAGGAATAGAGAGGAGTTCCCATCACCATTTTCTTGTCCTACAGCAATTGCAGTAATGTCAAGTACTTGATTGTTCTGAACATGTAACTCAATTTGGTCAGATCACTCGTCAACCATTTGGCATGTGCCATTTAGACTGATATAGTTGGTGGCCTGTTTTAATCTTATTGGCCGGTTAGCCTGAGTCCAGCGGACCTTATTCACACAGTCTATTGTTGGAGACAACCTAAAAAAGAAGGTCATTCCCTAATAGACAGGGGGTAACCTCTGGAGTCACAACTATAACTGGGTATTTCACCTTGTGTCACCCAATTTTTATCTCCAGATCGGCAGTCCCCTGGATGGGAATTTCATTCCTGTCGAAGTTCTGGAGTTGTTCAGGAAGAGGAGTGAGGGGAATTTGGTGCCCCCCCTTCCTGAAATAAGCTGCTCAAAGGCCCTTTTGGACAGATGAGTCGCTTGGGATCCGGTGTCCACCAGTGCTAAAAATGCACATTGCCCTTGCACCCGAACGGGGGCATAAAACCTACCTTCTTTCTCCTCCAAGGTGCAAAGGAAATGGGAATTTTGGGCAATCTGGGCGGTGAACTTCTTTAGTTTGGACTCCAACACTGGGGAATCTTGGGCAGGTTTCTGTGTCAGAGTTTGGGAATCTGGGAATAAAATTTGGCATTCTGAGATTTGGGGAGTTTTAGAATCCCCTTTTTCCTCTGATTTTGTGCTGCCCCCTTGTCCTGGAGACAGTCACTTGGATTGGTTTGGGGAATTTGGGAATCCCCTTTTCTCTCTGATTCTGTGCTGTCCCGCCTCTTCCTGGAGACAGTCACTCGAATCAGTTTGTGCGCGGGATCCCTCAGTCATTGCCAAGTTCTCAGGATGACATTTCTGGGGATCAGGGATGGGCGAATCAGAGTCAGTCCCCATACCTATCCAGTCCGAGTTATGGTCTTTTGAGAACCATTTTCTTTGGGAGGAACCCTCCATCCTTGGTAGAGAAGACTTTCTTCCCAGAATCCTCCAAGGATTCTTCCCCTTCAAACTGGAGGACACTGACTTCCTCCACAAATGGGTCTTCTTTGTCTCTTTGTTTCTCCTACCTACCCTCTGTTACCGAGGTTGCAGCTTTTCAGGGGCAGGATATTTAAGTTCAGGTTCCGGGGTGTCTAGGGGCTTTTCACGGGTGAGGAATGAAGCTTCCTCTAGAGCTTTGCATCCCCCTTCCTCCTGTGCTTCCTCCTCTGGAACCGGTTGGTTGTCAGGGTTCTTTCCCCGCCATTGTTCTGGGTTGCCAGACCCTGGATTTGAGCTGTTATGAGCAGCCATGTTCATCTGAGGGTTCTGCTGAGCCCTCAAAATGCGACTCAGGTCTTGGCTTACGTTCTGGACCTGGTACTCCAGTTGTGGCACCCACTCTGGCTGACACGGGGGTCTTGAGTCCAATCTGGGTTTCTCACGGGAAGGATAACTGTCCCTTCCCCGATGGAATTCTGCTAATTTTTAATGTCAAAAGATGTCATCATCTGGTCATATAGCTCCAGATGCTCCCAGAATTAATATTTGGCATTTCTATGGTGCAAGGTCATGAAGCTTCTAATGGCTTTTATCTGTCTAATGGGATCTTTCACCAGAGTTCTCTTTTGCTTGGCAGACTTCCTTTTCTGCTGCACCTGAGTCCATTTGGCCTGAGACTCACAGCTGCTGATATTTGAGTTCCCATTTCTATTCTCTAGGCGCTCCCTAATTCTTTGAGCTTGGGAGTCTCTCCCAGAATGATGGAGCCTAGTCTCTTCTCCCCTGTTGTATTTTGGGCTCTCTGGGTTACTTCCCTTGGACCCCATCTTTCGCACAGGGGAGTAGTCATTTGACTCCTCCCTGCTTCCGGGGTTGGTGGAGAACTCCCCCAACCTCCCTGTCTGGGTGAAGGTTTTCAGAATACTCTCTTGTGGCCTCAACTCAGACTCATTTTTCTCTGCAAAGCAAACCAAGTGGTACCTTTTTAGCTGATGTTTCTGCAAGTCTATCCCTCTGATTTGCTCTTCATAGGAGTCTTCCTGGTCAGATCCATCAGCCATAATATTTTTGAACCTGAACAGGGATGCCCATCCATCAATCTCTGACAGACGCTGGCCTGCCGGCTCAATCATGCTAGACCTATTTCAGTCTGGCTGCCTCATGGTTCCCAGTTCTTGTGAACCAGTAGACATGAAGTTAGCAGCACCTTGCGCATACAGGATGCTAAATTGACTTGAGGCCCTTGGTACAGAGTGCATCACACTGTGACCAGTGGTTGCCCTGCCACTATCTAACAGTTTGGGGTTCCTCAATTCCTTATTTAACTTAGCATTATCTTTTTCTAACCTCTCTAGTTTCTCCTTCTCAGCCCCTATTTCTTGACAGTAGGCAAAGGCCTGAGCCTTGTGCTCTGCTATCAGTGCTTGACTGGCCTCTATGACCTTCCCTTGTGCTTCCACCTGGCTCTGGAGTCCCCTGTTCCCATCCCCAAGGGCTCATTTCTCTTCTGGGCCTTTTGTATTGTCTGGGAATACTCAGACCATTTTTGTTGCAGGAGATGCATCTCCTGTCTCTCCACATGTGTGGCATGGGTGGTCTGTTCTAGATCACCTTCTACTTGTCTTATATGCCCTATTACATTTTCATACTCTAATTTTAGTTCGATCAGTTCCTGAACACGTGACTCACTTCTCTCCAGGTCTGCCTTTAATTTGCACACTTTTTCCTGGTACAGAGTACCAATCTGTTCAGTCAGTTCATCCCACTGTTGTTTTATAGCACCTAACTTCTGGCGTTCCTGGTCAAATTCTGTTTGGGAATTGACTTATTTAATAATTAATTTATTATTCTCCTCTTCCCGTTGCTTAATCTTCTTTTGAAGAGTATCTATGTCCTCTAAGCAGATTCTGTTGTATGTTACATGTTGGTTCAATTTTAGTTAGAGAGTCAACTCTTTCTTGGCACTCTTCTTTCAGTGCAGAGAATTGGGCCTCCTGTTCTGAATTAGTTTGTTGCTGAGCTGCCAACTCAATATTTAGTTGCTGAATGGTATTTCCTAGTTCTAACTCAGAGTTTTGGCTTTCTTGCATTTTCTCCTCTGTATGCCTCAACTCACTCTGTATTTGATTGAAGAGCTCAGACTGGTTTTGCACAGAGATCATACTTTCTTGGTATTTTCCTTCCATAACTATCATGTGGAAGGACATGTAGGCAGTGAGTTTGACAATCTTAATCTGCTCCTCTTTGATGTTCTGAGTCACATAGAACTGAGTCAAGCTTTGATGTAACAGGCCACTGTCCTGCCACACATTCATGCTTATGGAGGTGACCTGTTGCATCATGCTGGATAGCCAGGCCTCTTGGCACTGCTCTGCCCATTCCCCCTAATAAATAATTTGGACAGAAGGTGCTGCCTAGCTATGTTAATATCCACGTTGCTCGCATTGAAGAGTGTTCTTCCTTTGTTTAGTTATTTATGCAAGGACAAAAGTCTCTACCCAGCTCTTGCCTAGTTTATTGTTAGACTATTTTATTTTGAGACACAGCCCTGATACCGAGGGTATACGTTTTGGGATGGCGCCTTTACAGTGTAACACAGTTTTCTAGCCACTAAAAGTATCACTACCTTCAATGGGTTAGTCTGTTGGGTTGGACTGTCATGGGTGACAACACTTATCTCAATCACGGCACAAGCCCCTACTGTGTAACGGTTTTGTAGAGGAGACCCCAGATGTGGCCTGAACCCCTGCCCCTCGCTTCGAGGTGCCAGTAAAGTACTCGCCAAGTTATGTGACGTACGAGGAGCAGTTGAACCAACAAAGGGCTGCAATGGGCCTCTGCCCTGTGTACATTAGAAGATCAATACCTGTTGCAATGCCCATAACCATGCAGCCCTGGGCAGCACGGTACACAATCAGACAACCATACCAGCCGTTGATACGGAACGAGGAGGAATGCCTACACACGGTCCATGAAGAGACTCCAAAAGCCATAATGGAAGGCCAGTGGAGATGAAACAAGGACCAGAGCAGCTCCAAGAATGACCTGAAGGAGTACTGAAAACATGCATGCTAGTACTGACAACTGCGAGGATAATTGTAAAGGACAAAGGGGAGAGACACTGTGAAAAACGTATGAGAATGGTGCCATGAGACAAGATGGAAGCAACCGCCTTATTGAATGTTTGTAAATAAGCTTGAAACGCAAGATGCTAAGTAATCAATTCTGCTTGCAATGCTTAGTAGAAGTTAAAGCGGCAAGCGATGACTCTATACATCTACCTCAATACAGCACAATGAACATGTGAAACTTCATTTTGTATAAACAGAAGTACTCCGAGGCGGCCAAGGCCTGACTGGCCAAGTTTCATATCCAGGCCCAAGCTGAGGAAAGGAGCGGGATCGAAACTTAACAAAGGATGGCTCCTGCCGGGGAAATCGAGGTCAACCAGAGAAGGGGAGGTGAGCATGAGCTCACGAGGCTCCAACTTCAGGGCATGCCAGCCCGCCCGTGAAGGTCAAGATAAGAGAGGCCCATGCAGGTGGCTAAGCGCATACAGAATTAAATGCAAAAAAGGTTGGAAACTAAAGCAGATTCACGGTGGATCAACACGTGACCAGACAGGCGCGAAGATGTACCACCGTCTGATGTCATCCAGCACCAGAGGGTGCCATAACTTTTCCTGATAAGAGACTACAGATCCAAGGCCATACCCAGCCAACTAATTGACACATAGCCCTAAACCACTGATTGATGGAAGGGAGGCAGGGTGAATCTTGGGACACTAGGCACCTGGGTGTCTATTCTGCATGCTGCTAATTAAAATGGAGATTTATGTTTAGGGGTGTAACTTGCCCAATCACAAGGGACCATGTAATCTAGGGTCCTATAGACATTGTAACCAATGAGACGTCGTACTTGTAGTGACGTCAATCACGTGTGGTGTAGAGGGAAGGGTGTAGACGCCCATCCGATAAGAGTTATCCAATCCACTTGCATTATTTCCATATACAGTTATAGCACCTATACTTAAGTTACCTTTCCCAACCAATTGTATTGCATGATGATTTTTTGTAGAATTAGACATCAATGATGACAGATTTTTCCCATAAAAGAGGCTGTTGTACTAATGTTCAGGGAAGCCGGGGTGAGGCAGGTGTTCGTGATGCTGCTGATTTCCATAAGCTGATGTATGTATCATTAAACGGACTTCACTTTGCCAATTTACTGAGTCCTGATTATTGATCCTTGCCGGAGTATGTGAATCCTGCACTCTGTCCTCGCATGGTACATATCTTGTATTACTAGTTTTCGAGGGTGAGTGCTGACCAATGGGCCCGTCAGTAATTACCTCTCCTCGTTGACACTTGGTAGCGTGAGGATGATTACGGCCATAGATTATTGATAATCGATTAATATAGTTAGAAGACACCTTTAAACCGACGGCACAAAGTAACTCTGGGCCTTCGGTTACATCACGAGTCCTTTCACCATTCCGGCTGAGTAGGCTGAGAAGCTCCCCATGGACAATGAGAGTGTAATCATTCCCAAAAAATCTGCAGTGGGTCTGAAGGAACCCGCCTTTCCAAGCATAACCCTTCTCATTCCCACGGGCAGCGGATCGGACGAAAAACCGTAAAAACAGGAAAAGGAAGGGGCGGTGACCCTGAAGTTCCAGAGAGGAAAAGAGTCAATTGGTGAGTGAAACAACGAAACTCGTTATCCTGGCAAAGGTCTTATAGGCTAGAGTAAGAAGGGAAAGGTAACGGTGGGTGGCGGAGAAAAAATAATACAGCTAGAAGCAGAAAAGACTGTATATATAGGGGGTAAAAGACCTGGTCACCTGAAGGAATTGGGGTAAGGAATACCGGGGGGGCACCCGAGATTAAAATCTGTAAGGAATACCGGGGGGGCACCCGAGATTAAAAACTGTAAGGAATACCGGGGGGCACCCGAGAGAAAACTGTAAATTCACCTTGTTCCTGCGCTTTAAAGAGTGGTCAGAAGGAACTTGAACTCAGAGCCCACAGAGGGGGGACTTTAGGCTACAATGACGTCTAAAGCCGTCATAAAGGGGTTAGTTCAAATCCCATGAAGGGGTGATAATTAGAAGGCAGGTATAAGTTGACCAGCTGGTGTCCGTCTAGTCTGTCAAGCGTCTGTCCTACATGTTCTGTGTATGCTGAATGTGGAATTATTGTGATATTAAATGATGGCAATACATTTTGGTTTTCGCGATTCTGTAAATGAGAGGGAATTGCCACTGAATTTATGTGTTTCGAGTAAAACTGTTGGTGTAAAATGTTTGCGGAAAAGTTGGATTGGAGCTTGCGTATGTGGTGCTCGCTCATAATAGTGTAAAGTTGAAACACTGTGTGATCATTGTTGGTGAAAAAATTAAGAATGGAAGAAGTTACCCCACTTGCACACTTGTGCAAGCAATTGCCAAAACATGCAGCAAAGCTGAAGAAATACAGCCAGGAGTGGGTTAAGGGCACCGCAAATAAAATATTTATGCCGTGGCCCCAGAATGGGTCATTATCTAAGGCTGTTTTACAGCACATGACCACGTTCCTACATGCCACATATAGCGGGAAGAAACTCGAGAAACGCCTTGCCGTTCTCGAGCTTTGGAAAATGTTTGAACAAGTAAAGGAAGAAGAACCTCCCGCAGACTGGATATTAAATGTATGTACGGAGGGGGGTGAGACGCCTACCGCGCCACCTGCCCCGCCGGAACCAGTTGTTGAGGGAAGTAAGTCAGAAGGCCTTTACCCACTATGAGAACTTAAGGCAGCCACAGGTTATAGCAACCCTGCATACGAGTCACCTGCGTGTAGCAGTGACGAGACAAAAGAGAAGGAACAGGAAATTGAATCGGCCTCCACAATCCCATGGGACAAAGAGAGGTGAGATGAAGAAAGAAAAGGCCAGGCACAAACGAGTGCACCTCTCGATAGAGAGAGAGAGGGAAATAAGCAGAAAGGAACCGATGAGGTAACATTTGCAAAGGACGAATGGATGGGAGGGCAGATACTATTGAAATTAGATAGAAAAGGAAGTGAAGACGCAAGGCCGAGTGAATGGTCTGTTGAGGCGCAAAGTAAGGAAAAGAAGAAAGAAATGGCTATGAGAGACAAGAGGGCAAGTAAAAAGGATAGGTTGAGATGAGACCAACTATATCACGAAGAGCAGGGTATACCGCTCATTTGCACGCAATATGCAGCCTATGAAAGGTGCAGGCAGAACATGCTAAAGTTGGAGGAAGAAAGGAGGGTGCACGAAAGGAAAGTGAAGACGAGAGAAGATGAGGAAAGTAGAAGGGCAAAAGAACTTAGAAACGAACAGATGAGGGAAGTAGATAAGGCTAGAGAGGAGGCGAAGAAGCGAAGAGAAATGGATGAGGAAGCAGAGCATAAGCACAGGCAAAGGGCGCGAGATTTAGAATATTTGCAGCGGGAAGTGAAAAAACCCAATCCTGTTGTAGACTGGGAAGACATAGAAGAGTTGTTTCCAGCAAATGATGCAGTACCAGGTACAAGCGGGACAATTATTGATGATGACTTCGACACCAGAAGCATCGGGGAAGCGATTGATAAAATATATGATGAGATGGGACTGGAACGAATCTCCCAAGAAGGAAGGGAAGATGGGCGCTTAGAGAGCACTCAGTTATACGATACTAAGGATGTCACCCAAAGTAGTGAGAGTAGGGGACATTCCCTAGATAGACTAGAAGTTGGGCAGAATGAAGATGATGCGAGAAGCTGTGCAAACTGGGAGTATTCAGAGTCTGACTCAGATGGGGAAGCGGAGGAAGTGATGTATGACAAAGGAGACGATGCGAAAAGCGGCTCCCAGGGAACCGAGAGGTACAATGGTTAGACGCGAGTGGGTCCATAAATAGGACACTGAAGTCCGCTGGACAGTCCAGCCGACGTGAAGAAACACCCCACGGTCAGAGGGGGGCGTCGGCAGCTGCCTATACAGATAGGGTAAGGGCACTGCCAGGTAGAAAGCAAGGCTGGAACGCCACCCCAGCAAGAGACCGAGGAGGTAAAGAAAAGGAAAAGGAGGATTGCGCATACCAATTCCCACTGCTAGAAAAAGGGGGAGCAAGACCGCAATATATTCCATGGCCACACATGGACCGAGAGAATCTCAAAAATAAGCTTCCAATGTTCACATCGGGAGTCGGGAATTGGATACATGAGCTAGAAAAAATGACAGGGGGAGTCACCCTAGCCATAGGCGACATCAAGGGTCTCCAATTGCTATACTCGGAGAAAGAGCAGACGATGTGTGGAAAAGGGCAGGCTACCCTAGGGTAACCATAACTAACACCTCTCATGACGGAGCACCGTTTAATAACTGTAGAGCAGCAGTATGGAAAGTGCTACGTACACTATATCCAGACACATCTGATATGGGAGCTATAATGACTCGAAAAATGAAGGAGTCGGAGGATCCGTTGCTTCATATCCAGAATTTTCAAGACACGTGGGTGCTTGAAACGCATGAGTCTTAGATGAAATCTATCCCTTTATTCTATCATATACTGTGCCAAGGGTTACCAGAACCGGTGCAAAAACAACTAAAACAATTGGTAGGAATAGAAGCTAAACCATGGGCCGAAATCCAGTTGACAATTGCCCATTATTGTAGGCTGTTGCAAGAAAAGAATCGAAAGAAAGAGGCAACATGTAAGGGAGAAGAGGCAAAGCTAGTGCAAAGGAAGCTCTCGAAGTATGCACTCGAGGGAGCCATGCTAACAAGCACAACCGATTCGAGTGCGCAATGCGCCACTAACCCGACGCAAAACAATCAGGGTAACGCGGGATATTGTCCGAGAGGAAGGGGATTTGGAGGAAGAGGATGGCAGGGTAATCAGGGAGGCTTTAGAGGTAACCAAGGAGGTTTTCAAAATGTTCAAGGTGGTATCCAGAGCGCACCAATGGGCAGTCCAGCTATGCCAGATGGACAGATGGCCCGACCACTGCCAGTGTGTTGGCTGTGTGGAGTGACAGGACATGTGGCATGCATGTGCAGAAGCCAAGGCATGTGGCAGAACAATCAAGGGATGGGGCAGGCACGGTGAATCAACCTGCTACCCTACAACAGGGCAATACCCAAAACTATACCATGCAGCAGCAGGCAGCTGGCTTGCAGTAAGGTGCACAGCAAGTGGTCCAACCACTGAACATGGGGAATGTACCACAGGGACAACCCCAGCAGACACTGTCGCAAGTGGCTCAGAGCACTAACACTAGTGGGGAAACCCACAGGTATACAGTGGACCGAACCTATACATGAAATAGGACGGCTCACAGGGATCTCTGATGTGTTCTATCCTATCAGTGACACCAGACCCTAACAGGGAACCTAGGGTAAATGTCACCATAGGGGGGAAAGAATATTCCTTCATAATTGACACGGGTGCAACGCGCTCATGCATACGAGAAGGCAAGTTCTCCTTTTCCACCGAGGCAATAGACACCCAGAGTTTTACTGGAGCTCATAGCAGAGTTCCCTTTACTGATGCACTCCCAGTCTCAGTGGGAGAGTGCGACATGAATGTACCTTTATTGCATTCGCGTCAGTCCCCGGTGAATATCCTGGGTCGGGATTTGATGACGAAGTTGAATATGACCATCTCGTTCACTGAGGATGGCATAGTGTGCTCCACCCCAGGAATGCATTATTCAAATGTATGCGAAATGATCAGAGCATACTCTGGACGTGCAGCCATGAGAGCTGTACCGTTGGAACCAGAAGTTTTCGCATATGGAGTACAAGTGCTCATGGCAGGATTGCCAGGCCTTGCAGACAAGACTATGAGAACCCCTGATGAGTTTCTATTCAGGCCAAGAATACCCATACACGAAGAGGAGGGACAGGTGTTTCCCTTAATGATACAATCCGCCGCAGTGCGAGGAAAGGTAGTATTGGTTGAAGGATGTGACGATGAGGGTAGAACTTGGTGTGCGATTGTCGCCATCGAAGAAGGGTATCGAGTGACTGACGTCACCGATGACAATCTGTTCGAAGAACACCCTGACCTAGAAGAGACACGGGTGCAAGTGAGTCTCATATTTTGGGTCAAAATGATCAGGTGAGAGGTACCACAGAGGATGATGTTAGCGTTAGTACGTCCAGAGTACTTTTATAATGACATGGCACTAGTGCCGGCCAAAGTATGGACTACAGGGCCCTATGACGTAGGTCTCCTGAAGGGAGCCAGCAAAGTAAAAATTAAATTAAAACCAGGAGCAATTCTGCCACGGGCACGACAATATCCCATGTCCAGAGAAGCGGATGAAGGCATTGCAAAGACCATCTCCGCCATGATGGAGCAGGGCATTCTAGTGACATCGGAATCACCCTGCAACACGGTGATTTATCCTGTCAAGAAATCAAAGGGAGGGTCCTGGCGGTTAATCCATGATTTACGAGCCCTAAACGACATAGTCGAAGCCGAGTTCCCTTTAGTCCCGAATCCATCCACAATTTTGTGCAACATACCCACTGAGGCAAAATGCTTCACGGTGATCGATTTGAAAAATGCATTCTTCTCGATTCTATTGCACCGTGACTCACAAGACCTGACGTCATTTACTCTCAGACAAAATTCGCCTGAAAAGTACCAGGCTGCCACAGGGGTATTGCGAGTCTCCATCTTTTTTCAACAGAGTCTTGCAAATGGACCTAAGCAATATTGCGGTGGACAGTGTTGTTTTGCAGTATGTAGATGACATTCTAATCTGCATCATCACTGAAGGGAAATGCCGACATGACTCAGTCCAGCTATTAACTATACTGGCTGAGAAGGGATACAAAGTGGACAAGGACAAGTTGCAGTACTGCCAACGGGAGGTGTTGTACATAAGGCAACTGATCTCACATGAGGGAAAAAAGGTAACCCCAGAAAGGGCCGAGGCTATCATGAACACAGCCAAGCCGCGCACAATAAAACAAATGCAAAGCTTCTTAGGCCTGTGCAACTATGTCAGAGCATGGGTCTTCGACTACAGCTCATATACCAAACCCTTGTAGCAGGCCCTTAAAAAGGCCCAGGCGATGAGGGAAGACATTGGCCCTCATTACGACCCTGCCGGAAATCGAAAAACGATGGCGGAAATGTAATACCGCCATCGAATACCGCTCGGTGCGATTATGACCCGTCACCGTAAAGTACGATGCCATCAGCGACACCGTAGTGAACGCCAACGCAAACTGCACCAAGTACGCGCACGCGCGCCATGCAAAACCGTAATTACCACCATGGCGCAACGGTACGCGAATGCTGACCCTAGCGGACATTCACTTAACGCCATCAAGCATGGTGGAAAGTACCATTCCGCCATGGTGAGAATTACGGCATCGTGAACCAACCGTAAATGGCCCTACTGAGTGCCTGTACACCACTCCCTGCCCACATTGCACAACACCTCGTAGGTGCAATGAAGTTACACAATGCAACCAGTGAAATGTACAAGTCACCCATGCATGCCAACGAACAAATGAATGTAGGGGCTCCAAGTGCCTTGTGAGTGGCTATCCATATTTGGCATGTCACCATTGCCGTACTGATGCAGCACAGGCACGTGAAGGTTCAAGTACAGCAATATGAACTGAAACATGAGACAAAACAACAACAGGCCCCCATCGCTTGACACCAGTGTAAGGCAACATTCAAAGCAGTATCCTGAGGGAGACTGCACCAGCCCTGTACCCTTGCCAGTAAACAAACCAACCATCAGCATAAGCATGTACCACACAAGTTGGCAGAGTGACTGAGCAGCCAGGCTCATCTCAAGAGGGGCCAATGGGAGTTGCAGGGCACAGATGGCACTAATACAGAAGCTATTCCAATGGACATGACCTCAGTCTCCCTCCAAGAAACGCACGCAAACACAGGCACCTGTGACCAGCCATTTTCTGATAATCACATCATTCCACCAATCCACTTGGCTGACCGGCATCTGTTACACAAAAGCTAATCCCCCGCCCCTGAGCATGACATCATTAAAACAGTCATAATGGCAGGCCCCATCCCTGACCTTACTGGGCTTCGTAGGCAAACGCGGCCAGTACAGTACCACGCAACTATACTCAGAAGCCGGAACCCAATGCAGATCTCCTCACAATACACCGCTCCACAAATAGGAATATGCTACATTACTTGCAAAGAATAACGCTACACGGTTGAAATCAGAATCAAATTTTAATGCACATCAAAATCACCAAGCCCATACAGCTATTAGGTCATAAATTCCAAAATATTTTTCATTACTGTGGGCTGCATCCGCAATAAATGACCAGCTTCTTCTTGTGTGACGCCCTGTTCCTTCATGGTACACAGGGGCTACATTCACGTTCAAAAAGGCAACATGGAAGCGCCGAGAACCGCAGGGCCGTCCCATTAGGTAGGCACTAGTCCAGCTGAAAGGCTGATATGTAGCTCCTAGCCACTAGTACTGCGTAAGGGCATGTGGCCCATTGGCGATCGTCCCATAAGATTGTAATGGTGCTCCACTGATTAACTCGAAGCAGCAGGTGTCGGGAGTAAAAGCCATCTGCAGGGGTGGCATACAGATGGCAGCGGCAAAAGGGGAGGAGATACCTGTCACCCAAATGAAATGAAAAAGAATAGCATGGGCATCAGAACTTCATTTGTATTACTCACTTCAATGATCACACTAAATCTACAGCCATATGCATGCTAGCCCACTCAAAAGGATTATTTCCACCCAAAAATCACTTGCGAATCATAACTATATAAATCGAGGTGAAAACACTATTACAAACGAGTGTTTGTGTGCATGCGTCTGTTAAAACAGAATCCATTAGATGGGATTTGTAACGTGCATAGACACAAGTGTTTGAAGGCGCGTCGAGACAGGGAGGGTTCAACAAGGGCACATAGACGATGGTCCCACTATGGCAGCTCTGCATCACATAGCGCAGGGGAAGGGGATAGATTCCGAAAAGCCATGTACATGGCAAACTCTCAATTAAATCACCTGTCCATGCATCCATACATCATTCCCTCATCCCGGTATGAAAACGCCTGATTATTTACTCACATCACATTTGAAACTTCCATTGAGTCTGTGCGTAATGCAGTCTGCAAAATCCACTGTGCTCCAGCCCGGAATTCTAGTGTTGTGAAGTAACATGTATTTGGGAACGTCCTGCCTTATCGTCCACTACGCTATTGCGCATCCCATACTATTCATATCAATCATTGCATTCTCGCCATGGCCCCTGTCCCAAGGACATTAAACAATAGAACGTTATATTTGCAGTCAGACCTGTGGGCGTCTCCTCGCCGCTAGCTGAAAACCGAAAGCGCTGTCCTTCGAATTCCTCATTTGCAACATCACGTCGATAAGGCATCTGTGACCGCTTGAAATCACAAATTCATCCATGTAGTGCGGCAGTGTGTGAAAATGGCAACTGGCTTCACTCACAAATGGGACGCCCCGCCCGTCGGTGAACCTCGGTACAGTGCTGCATGAGGGTCCACCGTTAATCGAGTACTACATTCCACTGACCCTTCACAAATTTGTTCGCGACTGCAAAGATAGTATGTGAAACAATGGGACCATAGCAGAATGAACATATAAACCAATATTTCACTGCCATCGGGATTAAATACATGATTGTAATAGCAAGATGCCATGCGTCACATTGCAGCGTTGTGTGCGGGACGTGCTCGCCCAAAGGGGATTGCAGCTGGCACAGGTGGAATGAATCACCACAGGTGGAGGCTATACAGCCTGAAAACACATAAATTGCACACCCAACCCCCTCCCACAACCACACCCACTCCAAAATGCTACCGGCAGGACTAGCGATGTTGGCCCTGGGGGACCTGATAGCACTGCAAGTACTACAACTTCAAGAAGAAGACGAACACCAACTACTACAACAACCGGCCGCACAGAGGAGACGCAGGAGGAGGAGGAGGGCAAGGCAGGGCCAGCAAGGGCCACCAGCACAGCCACTACCACCACGCAGGCAGCCCGCAATCCCACGCCTCTGAGCTCATCCGTTCAACCTCACTGCTGAGCAGATCCACACCCTCTACCGTTTGGACGGGGACACCATAACCGCCATTGTGAACATGACACACGCTGACCTTGTCAGCATGATAGATAGCCCAACCGCCATCCCACCCCTACTGAAGGTGGTGTCTGTACTCCACTTCCTGGCCACAGGCACCTACCAGCACACAGTCGGACAGTTGCATGGCATTTCACAGCCACTGTTGTCACGGACACTATCGCAAGTGCTCGATGCCCTCCTGAAGCACGCAGACGACTACATCTCTTTACCACGCTCGGAGCAGGAGATTACAAACACAAAAGTGGGATTCCATGCACTGGCCGGCATACCGGGTTGCATTGGTGCCATCGACTGCACCCATGTGGAATTGGTTGTCCCACATGGCATGGAGGCCCAGTACCGCAACCGGAAACAATATCATTCTCTTAATGTACAGATGGTGTGTGACTCCAACAGGATCTTTACACATTGTTGTGCCCGATTTCCTGGATCAACCCATGATTCTATGGTCTTGAGGAACTCTACAATACCACGCTACATGGAGCGACACGCAGGGAACAGATCCTGGCTACTCGGTGAGTCTCATTTCATGCATGATAATGTGGGGTATGTGATGCGGCAATGACCTGGCAGGAAGGGGGGGGGATGCGTACGTAGCAATGTCATTCCACAAACATCCTTTATTGTCCACATACAGGTGATGCCGGGTATCCACTGAAGAGATGGCTCCTTACACCACTCCGGAACCCACAGAACCAGCATGAGGAGGACTACAACCATGCCCACTCACGTACCCGTGTAGTCATTGAATAGGCATTCGGCCTACTGAAGGCTCGTTTCCGCTGCCTCAGCAGGTCTGGCGGGGCACTCCTGTACCGCCATGAGAAGGTTGCAAAGATGGTCATGGCATGTGTCATGCTACACAACATGTGCGTACGTAGAAATGTGCCCATGCCCCCTGACGCAGAACTGCAAGCACCTGAAGATGGTCATGATGAGGGTGGGGATGTGGCAGCACCTCAAGGAGTCCGCGAGGCACAGGAGGCCCGTGAAATTCGTCAGAATATCATAGATTCATGCTTCTAGCACTCATGCCTGGTGGCTGATACATGGACACGGGACTTGTGGCACTGTGTGTGTCTGGAACATGCACAATGTGGACTGTACGCCAATAAAGGCCTCGTACACAAAGATCAATGTCCACACATCTCATTGGGTGATTATGTAATGTTTATAGCATATGTGAAATTATATTACACACCCCATCGACCCGCCACCCAAGAAAGCCCAACGCCCCCCCACCACCCTCCTACCTCCCCCCCGAACACCAGTGTCCAAAGATGCTCATTGTCAGTGGGCAGACGCTATTGCAAGCCCCCTCTCTGGGTATCAGGGGCACCCCCGCCTGTGGAGCGCAGGTTCCTCCCAGATCTACGTTGGGGGCTGCCCTGGACGGAACTTGCAACGGATGATGTCTCTGCCTGCTCACGTCCATGCATGTCCCTAAGGGTTTGTGAGAGCTCAGTGAGCACACGGCGCACAGCGGCAAGTTCACCACATACGTCTTTGGACGTCGCATGCAGTTCCCCCCTCAGGCTCTCGGTGCTTCTCTCCATTTGTACCCTTAGTGTCTCTGTACTTCTCTCCATTTGTACCCTTAGTGTCTCTGTACTTCTCTCCATTTGTGCCCTAAGTGTCTCAGTAGATGTTTCTATGACTGCCTTAGAACCCCCACATTCATCAGCATGCTCCTTGAAGAGCGTGGCCAGTTGCTGCTGTTGCACGATCACCTGGTCGAGGGACTGTTGCCTCTGCTGGGCCATGGCCATTTGCGGTGGTGTCACAGAGGGGCTGATCACCTCATGTTGCCTTGCCACAGGGCTTGTGGGGGATGGCCAGTCGTCGTCTTGTGGGTGCCCCTGCGTGGTATCCTCATGGTGTACGGGATGAAACAAACAGGGGGATTGAGACAGGTCATGGATGGGTCCTACATCGACAGCACCGTTTTCTGTGTCGGAGCATGCTGCCATTAATGCAGTGTCACCTATGGTGCTGCTGCCACCAGAAGCAGTGCCTTCTGTGGCATCCATTGGGGGGACCTGCGGTGCTGCTTTTGTGGCCATGCTGGCTGCTGGGGTGCCTGTTGAAGTCCCCTCCTGTGTGCTGCCACTTGATTTGTGCTGCTGCCGTGTCTTGATCCGTGCAGCTGAGGTGGAGGGTCTTTGGCCGTTGGTCTTGGCCCTCTTTGCAGGTGTGCTGGTAGGGGTGTCCTGGAGCTCGTCATTTGAATCGGACCCTGTGGTGGAGTAAAGGAGGGCGAGCGTTATTTATGGGTCTGTGGAAATTGGAATGGCAATGTATCACATGCATTGGGGTGGTACCTGAGGGTGATTTGGGTCAGGGCCTTGGAGGTGGTTTCATTTTTGTGTGGATTGAGGATGCAGTTGTTTTGCAGCCTGCAGTTAGGGTGTGCATGCTGCACGTGTAGAGGGTGTTTTTAGGACTTTTAATTATTTATGTATTTAATGTGACTTTTAAAGTGCGCTATCAGGCCAATGTATGTGGACGTTTTCCTGGACATGTGTTTCTGTTGCACTATGTGGACACATGGTACTTCACATGATTGGACATTGTGGATTTAGCATTGTTTTATTTGGCCCACCTACCTGATTCTTCGGATGTCTGCACTCCTTTCTCCATCCCTCCGACTCCCTCTATACTCTCCATTCCAATGGTGGAGGCACAGATTTCTTCCCAGGGGGTCAACTTGATGGGTGATTCCGATCCTCCCCCGGTAGCTGTGGCAATGTTACGGTTGGCTGATAGTATGCTCCGTACGCGTATCCGCAAGTCGTCCCATCGCTTTCTGCATTGCTGTGGGTTGCGGGGTGCGGTCCCCACCGCACTTACACGCTGTGCCACCAGGGCCCATATGGCCTTCTTGTTCGCAAGTGCCGTCCTGGTCATTTGCGTCGAGAAGACGACGGCAGCATTCTCCTGGAGGGTCTCTGTGAGCACGGTGAGTTCCGCATGGGAGAAGTGGACCTGCCGCTTGTGGTCGCACGCTTTTTTAGCAACTTTTCCCATTTTTGATTGTTTTAACTAGGGTGGCTAACGGGTTGGGATGTGTCTCAGGGTCGGATTTTTAATGGTTGTGTTGGGATTCTGATTTTATAGGTGTACGGCGTGCTGTTTCCCGTTCCGGCCCCATGTTTTTACTTCCGTTTCCGTATATTTACGGTCACCGTATTTTGCGATTACCGCTCATTACGATGACCGCTATGATGGGTGGCGGAATTGCACCTAGGGCGCCGTACGACGGCGGTGAGGGGCGTTTTGGGGACATTTCCGCCATCGCGGACTTTGCACTTCCGCCATGGCGTAATGCTCATGCCCGATGGGTCGGAATTAGCCGCACTTTACTCTATCGTGCAATGGCGGAAACGCTATTTACGCTATGGCGGTCAGGTCAGTTACTTTCCGCCAGGGTCGTAATGAGGGCCATTGAATGGAACGAAGATATGGAGAAGAGGTTTACCGAACTCAAGGGGGCAATTTGTAAAGCCCCAGTTCTCGGGATTCCTAATTATGCTGAGGAATTCTATTTGTTTTCTCATACTGATGGCAACTTTATGACGGCAGTGCTCGCGCAGCGAACCTCATTGGGATATAAACCCCTAGCATATTACAGCGGGAGTTTGGACCCGGTAATGAAGGGCCACTTCCCATGCGAACAAAACCTAGCTGCTGCCGCGTTCGCCATTGAGAAGGCGACATCCATTGTGATGGGGTGCTCCATGACATTATATGTTGAGCACTCGCTATTTGCCATACTGGAAAAGCCAAAGGGCACGCTGAATTTTCAGAGAGCATCAGCCTACGAGGTGATTATCTTTAATCCATCGATCAAAATAGTGCAATGCAAAACTGTGAACCCTGCCATGTTTATAGCTGAGCCAGGCACAGAGGGACAACCTGTGCATGACTGTGCGAACTATAAGGAATTTTATGATGAAATCCCCAGGGTAAAGGAAAATGCCCTGGCAGGTGGGGAGATCGTTTTTATTGATGGGTCTTCTAGAATTGACCAAGAAGACGGACAAAGATATACAGGCGTGGCCGTGATCAAACACATAGCGAGTTGAGAGTTCCGAGTAATTGTCAGTGCACGAATACCATCTCATTATTCGGCACAGGCTGCAGAGCTAGTGGCGCTGATACTCGCCATTGAGAATCATGGAGACCAGGAAGTAACAGTATACAGTGACTCCGCCTATGTGACATGAACACTGCACACAAGATTAGCGTGCTGGAAAAGGAGGGGCTACCTCCGAGCAAACGGCACGCCAGTGCAACACGCAGCCTTATTGGACAGGCTGATAAAAGCAATACAGCTCCCAGTGGGCATAGCAGTCGTGAAATGCGCCGCTCATACCAAAGGGACAGATTTCATGTCACGTGGAAATCATGAAGCGGACACGGAAGCCAACTGCATGGCATCCAAAACTGAAACAATCACGGACGTGGATGTGGCACGTACCCATGAGCGTATGATGGTAGCGCAAGCCACACCAGAAGCCTACAGCAATATGGGGCAGTCTCAATTAATGGAGCTCCAGGGGGAGGCACCTCAGGAGGAGAAAAATCTATGGAAGCGTCGAGGGTGTTCTTTAAGCTCCTCAGATGGAGTGTGGAGGCAAGACAGCACTGGTAAACCAGTAATGCCTGTCGCCCTCCTAAAAATAGCTCTAGAACATCTCCATTACCCAATGCATATGACTAAGGAAAATCTTGCCGCAACACTTGCCGAAGACTGGTTTACACCGAATTTAGCAGAGCATGTTGCATTCTTTATGGTAAACTGTATTATCTGCCAGCAATTCACTTCTGGGCACACATTGAAAGTAGTGAGAGGAGTCATCCCCAGACCAAATGGACCTTTCCAGCACCTACATATTGATTATGTCGATATGATCCAGGTGTGTAATGGGTACAGATAGTTACTTGTGGTGGTGTGTCCCTTCTCCAGGTGGATAGAAGCAGGTCCCTGTACACACCTCGATGCTGCCTGTGCTGCCAAATTCTTGGTGAGGGAGGTCTTCCCTAGATGGGGGGTGTGTGAGGTTATGAGATCAGACAATGGGCCTCATTTCGTGAACGCAGTGTTCGAACAGATTAGCTTGTTGCAGGGTATAAAGCATAAGTTTTCGTCGGCGTATCACTCAGAGGGAAATTGGATATGTAAACGAATCAACGGGTTGCTTAAGAAAAGGATAGCCAAGTTGAAACTCACATTAAGAAAGGGATGGATGCACTGCCTACCACTGGCATTGTATGCGCTCCGGAACCAACCAGCTCCGACCATCATCTTACGCCGCATGAAATAGTCACTGGGAGAAGGATGAGGACCCCTCTTACCCCGCCGAGACAAAGCTAGATGTGATGCCCGGTCAACTAGTGAGGTTCTGGAAGATGAGATGAAAGCGTACCTAGACTGTCTCATAGCCAGCACCTCTATCATTTCGGGCCAGCTGCAGCGACGGCAGAAAGGGGACAGCACAGCACAAACCACAACAGACAATGCTGATGCAGGCGCAGCTCTCAGCCTTGGCGCACCCCTTGTCTTCCCTGGAGACAGAGTTCTTGTGAAGAACTTTACGAGAAAGAAATGGGACGAACCGAGGTTTAACAGCCCCTTCATCGTAGAGGACTGCACCCTGTCTGCTGTCAAGCTTGTGGGCCGAAGAGCCTTGATTTTCATGAACGACATCAAGCTATTCATAGGAGAGGGTACTCCTGCTGCACCCAGCGACGAAGAACCTACAGACAAGGAGGGAGAACCTCAGCACGTGCAGACAAGATCTATGGCGAGGAAGAAGGACGCGAGCAGACAAGTAACGAGAACGTTAGGAAAGTGAGACTCATAAAACAAGACATTTCCTCGAGCCAAGTGAAACGTGTCAAAAGAACAATTACACGAACAAGTCAATATAGCCAACAAAAGAACTATTGTGAAAATTGTGCCTGCGACTGAACTTTTTCGTATACACTAAAAGAGACAATAGTAAGCAAGCAAACACTCTGTGCAGCTAAAGGTGCAGGGTAAAGGAAGAAAATCACGTACTCATATCAGCAAAAGCGTTAATCTCATGAACATTGAAAGCCACACAAAGCATTTAAAACCTAAGTCTCTGATAAGAAGTAAAAGTAAGATCAAGACTTTGTTCATGGACATATGGTTCATCCCAGCAGAAGCCTCACGTGGGATGTGCTAACCTACTTCCAACTGGTGGCACTGTCCTACCCTTCACTTATAGGCAGAGAAGCCAGCGTTACTGAATTCATTCAAGACCCTGCAAACAAGAAGGTAATCTGGCAACTATTGACTGTCATTGCAGAGGTCATCGCCGAGTTGCCCGAGCACAGTGACTCAAAGACCAATGCTCCCGTCTCAAGTAATCATTGACGAGATCACATATACTTTGTTCTTCTGCATCATCGAAGAATGTCCAGGACTTATCAGGAGAACTACAGATACATTGACATTCATTAAAGATCCAAAAAACAATTACGTCCTCAACTAAGAGTGGTACAAACTGAACAATGTGGTTGCAACTCACGCAGCAGGAAAGTGCAAAACTTGTTCGCATCAAAAGAAGGGACTGTGATTAGGACCCAGCAAACGAGGCAAATGGCCCTATCACCTGAGGATACACGGCTGGCACACAACGTTTCATTTCAATTAGTCACAGACTATCCGGAAATGGTAGGTAGACCTGCAGATGTTGACGTCATCACCTTTCTTAGGAATCCGGCCAACGCCCCACACATGGGCGCACTCCTCCAAGGCATCATGCTCCAGGTGGAGCTGTCCAATTTCCAGCGAGAATTCCTGAGGAGATTTCAGTGAGACTAGCCGACGAGGGACAGATCGAAGAGAAAAAAAAAAAGAAAAAAAAACAACTGAAAGCACACTGCAAAAGAAGGCCTGTGACTTTAGAGCCAAAAAACTAGACAAATGTCATTAACACCGGAAGACAGTCGGTATGCTTTTCGCGTTTTCTTTCATCTCATTGAAAACTTTCCAGAACTAGTGGGCAGACCCTGCAACATTGATGTGCCCACTTTTCTTAATGATCCAGGAAAAGAATGCCCAACTGAACAGGCTCCTAAGAGCTATTGCATCACAATTAAGAAGCAATTATGGACATCCGCTGCTGAGGCGAGCCTTAGAAAGGAGAGATCCAAGATAAAACCCTCTAGAATCTCCAGCCGGGGGCAGAGCAAGGAAACAAAGACACAGTTCTTCATGCTTCCAACGTAGAACGAATCGAAAGGGGATAACTACATCTTGAACTTCATTTCCTATTTTTCTTATTTTTCCCTATTTTGTGCATTATCATTCCGCAGTGGAGTAAATGGGGAAGAGAGAGAGTGTTCCTCAACTCGACCTCGAACAACCAAGTGAAAGGAACAGCGACATGATATTCACTGCCGTGTTTACCTTTTTCAACCTTTTTCTTATTTCTTCCTACCTCCTCATATTTTATTTTTATTTTTGTTTTTATTTTTTCAATGGTTTATCTATGCATGATGTGTAGCGAAGCCATCATTTCATGGTGTCAC
Organism: Ambystoma mexicanum; assembly: GCF_040938575.1. Taxonomy (NCBI): domain Eukaryota; kingdom Metazoa; phylum Chordata; class Amphibia; order Caudata; family Ambystomatidae; genus Ambystoma; species Ambystoma mexicanum. The sequence continues at coordinate 240,458,006 of NC_090928.1, read as the reverse complement.
TACGAACAGATTCCTGCCTGTCCTCAGGGTCAAGGCGAGTTGGAAGAGTACCCTGGGACTACGTTTATCATAGAAATGCAAAATGAATTGTGATGTGTTGGCAATGATAGTCTAACCTTTTTCCATAGTCTAGTAAAGGAACTGTACTCCATACTCAGAGACTATCATCATCATCACTCGTAAGAGGGGGGACATTGAACTGCACTTGTCACTTTAGTGTTTATTGAACTTTGAAGGACGAAAACAGAATAAGAAGAGAAATAAACTATTGACTGTGGACGTATTTGAGATGGGGGCCCAAAACAGTAATTTAGTTGTACCACCAGCAGAAGGGTGCCCACGGTTCCCTGGAAGGAGATGCTGCAAGCTGTCTTTCAAGGCCGTCATATGTATATGCATTGTGATTATTTTAGTATTTTTATCGATAAGTATTAGAACTGAATATTTTATTGGTGCACAATGCGTCCCAATGTCTGTGCATCCACCAGATAATGAACATCTGGGGCCCACAAAAGCACCCAGACCTTATATTGTCATCCCTGTTCCAAGAAAAACTGATGATAAAGCAAACGATTTACAGTTGAATGCAATTAGCAGTAACACGTATACACTTGAAGTAATGAATGGTGAGAAAGGCTAGAGACAGGGTCAGCACGGAATGTATGATAACATAGCACTGTCCACGGCATGCACCCTTACACTGAGTGCACATGAACAAGGGCAAGTGTCAATGGCTATGAACCCGCAGGCTAAACCAACTGAAAGAGAAAAATCACCTGTGGAACAAGCAGCTCCAGAAGGCAGGGTGCAACGCGAAAAACCAAACCGAAGTGAAGTAGCAAAATCGCTCGATAGAACAAAGGAAGCAACGAAAGAAATCACTGAGAAAACACATGCGATAGCTGAGTATGTGTTACCACTCATACATAGAGCAAAGGAGCTACATGAGGAGCTGAGCAAGACAACTACCACAACTATGATAGCAAGCACACCAGCTACAATGTTAGAAGCAACTACCGAGCCTACGACACTGCTGCGTGTTGGAAGAATGGTAAGCCAGATGTGGTGGGAGTAAATCTACAAAAGAATGCAAGAGGGAAGGAAAAGAAACACAAAACCTCCCCCTGTTACTGCAGGGAAGGAAATGAAACCTGCCCCTCCAAAGATAATACCTGAGAAACTACCTGAACGAAAGAGCAGTACAGACACATTCAGAGACATAGTGATGGCCAACTGCAGAAACACGTTAAGAATCAAGAGAAGCCCATATGAAACGGACACTGAACTAAACGACTACTTGGACAGCACAGCCCATTTTGGAAACAACATATGGTACCAGCACATGAAGGAAGTTGGATGAAGGCAATCAGAATGTGAATGTTTTGTCTGCGCACTCCTGCCATACAGCATGGGAAAGTCCATGATCTTTGTGGCTATAGAAGTAGATGTCCCCACAGCACACTGTATGTCACACGTAGCTATGTGCAACACCAGAGGACAATTCATGGCAAGAGATGCCTCATTGATATGGGCCAATGAAAAGGACTACCCTGATGAAGACGGGTTTGTCCAGGACATCAAACAAGAAATAGGGCGCACACCAAGAATCATATGATTAGATATGAAAATGCTGACGTCAAATGGTCAGGAATAAGGTGCGAAATAAACTCAAGACTGAACGTCCAAGGGAAAACAGCAGAAGAAGCTCAAATTTGGAAAAACCAAGGCCAAATGCAGATCTGGGGATCAGTACTGTACCCTGATGGTTGGAAAGAAGGAGTCATAATCTGCCGAGCTTGGATGGTCCTTGGAGCCTGCCAAGAAGCAATAGAAAATTCACAAAGACTTTGTAAACCACTTTGGCAAAAATTGGTAAAGCTGTTAACGTGGGTCAAAGACAGAGGAGGCCCCCTGCAAATAGTACCGCTGGAAAACCCGAAACTGTGCTTTAGAAGTAATGGCACAAGGAAAATGGGGGAGAATCAAAACTGTGGACGAATATATGAAGCCCCAGGAATGGCACAAGGAACCGCAGTCCTAATGGGCCATTATTGGGCATGTGGATCCAAGGCCTACATAAGACTACCCAAGAACTGGGGAGGCATATGCACACTGGTGAACGTCCACGTTCCCGCACTAGTGATCCCAAAAAGTGAACTGAATTTGGACAGCTTTCGGAAAGCAGATGCTCACCTGAGGAAAAGGAGGTCTGTGGAACTAAAGTCAAGAATGAAGAGGGAGAATTATTTCTCCGCCAAATCAGAGGACGCATACTATGCCATTCCCTATGAGCACAGGCTGTTTAGCCTAACCTCATCAGTATTTACAACAATACTCTTGCCGCATATCCAAGTTGCTGCAAACACCAAGTGGTTGCAGATAACGAGATGGGAGTTACTGCAGACTATCAACACCACAATAAAAGGGTTCAATGCAATCAAAGAAGAGCTGAGAGCAGTCAGACTGATGACCCTCCAGAACAGATATGTGCTTGACATGATCACCGCAATGGAGGGTGGTGTTTGCGCAAAAATTGGAGAATCATGCTGCACTTTTATTCCATCACACAATGAAGAAAATGGAACCCTCACAGAGGCCATAAGCATGTTAACAACCCTGAAAAACCAGATGACCGAGGAAACAGATGAAGTAGATGATGACAGCTGGTTTGGGAACCTATTCTCGTGGGTCCCACAATGGATGGATGATCTATTCAAGTTTCTGGGAGCCTTGCTAGCAATGGTGCTGCTAGGATTCTGTGTTATCAAGATAATCATCACACAGTGCCAGAAAACTGCAAAGAAGGCCATCGGGATGAAAATTATGGTCGATGTCGAACCAGGTTGGAAGCCCAGAGACATGACAGATGAGGAGATAAAGGGCTTCATGAAGGCCAGTGAATTTGCACCAGAGGGAACAAAATTCACTTATCCCAAGAAACGAAGAACGTATGAAGGCAAATGGATTTACTGCAGTCCAAATGGACGATGCCAATTGATGATCTGAAACAAAGATGAGCATGTGAGAACAGCAGCAAGTTTGAAAGGAGTGATAAAGATATGGACACCCAAATTGCATACATTCACGCCATCTTGTGTAAACCCAGGAGACAATAAGCAAGAAGCTGAGGAATCAAAGAAACTGAATATAAAGGAGGAAGCAGGAGTGATCGATGAACCGACCAGAGGGGGGAGTGTAGAGGAGACCCCAGACGTGGCCTGCACCCCTGCCCCTTGCTTTGGGGTGCCAGTAAAGTACTCGCCAAGGTATGTGATGTACGAGGAGCAGCTGAACCAACAAAGGGCTGCAATCGGCCTCTGCCCTGTGTACATTAGAAGATCAATACCTGTTGAAATGCCCATAACCAGGCAGCTCTGGGCAGCACGGTACCCAATCAGACAACCATACCAGCCGTTGATACGGAACGAGGAGGAATGCCTACACACGGTCCATGAAGTGACTCCAAAAGCCATAATGGAAGGCCAGTGGAGATGAAACAAGGACCAGAGCAGCTCCAAGAACGAACTGAAGGAGTACTAAAAACATGCATGCCAGTACTGACAACTGTGAGGATAATTGTAAAGGACAAAGGAGAGAGACACTGTGAAAAACGTATGAGAATGGTGCCATGAGACAAGATGGAAGCAACCGCCTTATTGAACGTGTGTAAATAAGCTTGAAACACAAGATGCTAAGTAATCGATTCTGCTTGCAATGCTTAGAAGAAGTTAGGGCAGCAAGTGCCGACTGTATACATCTACCTGAGTACAGCACAATGAACACATGCAACTCCATTTTGTATAAAAAGAAGTACTCCCAGGCGGCCAAAGCCTGACTGGCCAAGTTTCATATCCAGGCCCAAGCTGAGGAAAGGAGCGGGATCAAAACTTAACAAAGGATGGCTCATGCCGGGGAAATCGAGGTCAACCAGAGAAGGGGAGGTGAGCATGAGCTCACGAGGCTCCAACTTCAGAGCATGCCAGCCCGCCCCTGAAGGTCAAGATAAGAGAGGCCCATGCAGGTGGCTAAGCGCATACAGAATTAAATGCACAATAGGTTGGAAACTGAAGCAGATTCACAGTGGACCAACACGTGACAAGACAAGCGCGAAGATGTACCACCGCCTGATGTCATCCAGAACCAGAGGGTGCCATAACTTTTCCTGATAAGAGACTACAGATCTGAGGCCATACCCAGCCAACTAATTGACACATAGCCCTAAACCACTGATTAATGGAAGGGAGGCAGGGTGACTCTTGGGACACTAGGCACCTGGGTGTCTATTCTGCATGCTGCTAATTAAAATGGAGATTTATGTTTAGGGGTGTAACTTGCCCAATCACAAGGGACCATGTTATCTAGGGTCCTATAGACATTGTAACCAATGAGACGTCGTACTTGCAGTGACGTCAATCACATGTGGTGTAGAGGGAAGGGCGTAGACGTCCATCCGATAAGAGTTATCCAATCCACTTGCATTATTTCCATATACAGTTATAGCACCTATACTTAAGTTATCTTTCCCAACCAGTTGTATTGCATGATGATTTTTTGTAGAATTAGACGTCAATGATGAGGGATTTTTCCCATAAAAGAGGCTGTTGGACTAATGTTCAGGGAAGTCGGGGTGAGGCAGGTGTTTGTGATGCTGCTGATTTCCATAAGCTGATGTATGTATCATTAAACGGACTTCCCTTTGCCAAGTTACTGAGTCCTGATTATTGATCCTTGCCTGAGTATGTGAATCCTGCACTCTGTCCTCGCATGGTGCAGCTATCTTGTATAATTTGTTTTCGAGGGTGAGTGCTGACCAATGGGCCCGTCAGTAATTAGCTCTCTTCATCGACACTTTTATAACACGGCACACTCCACCCAGGGACTCCTTCCTCTAACAATGAATGTGGCACATAATAAAAACACTTTTTATATTTAATCAAACATTTTATTTGAGTAGGCCCCAACCCTTCTCACACCCACCTTTACTAACACCCTGTGTCACAGTAGATGAGGAACCAGCCCGGTGTGTATCAATATGAAATGTACTAATTTTATGGTTCAATGAAAAATAAAGCAAAATCAAACAGTTGGGCAGCAGCCACCAATGCTGTGTGAATACAATACAAAGATTCCCAAAACAGAGTTAGTTCAAACTCCTAACATAATTTACAGAAACCTTTAATAGCAAACAGAAGAAAACTTGTTTTTGAAAGAAACAGATAGCATTCAAGTTAAGCACTCCCCCTGCAACACTCACCCCCAAACAACTGCTAACTAAATTCTTTTTGTATGGAAGACAGTGGCAAGGAGTCAGGATGAAGAGGTAAAAATCAGATTTAGAATTCAGCCCACCACCCCAAGATGGGGAACCATAAAATAAAATTAAAACCTTATTTATGAGCAAAACGGCATAATCAGATTTCACTTGCTACTCGCACAGCATCTTACAACCGCAGTGGGATAGCTTGGACAGATATTCGTGTTGCTATACTCAAGAGATAAGGAGCTTATATACTACTTAGCATGGCACCAAGGCAACGTGAACACAAGGTAACAAAATTGATTTTGGGCAAGAAGACAAATGTAAAAGAAAAACATGCGCGGCAGAATGGAAATTAGTTTCTACGCAGGACTTGGGATGACAGACAGTCACAGGAAGGGCTTAGCTATCAAAATCGGAAATCGGTTTTCAGGACAAAAAACAGAGGCACATAACAAACAAGATTCTGACAGAAAGGGGTTACTCTCAATGGGACTATGGTTTGGGTTCTTCTATGGGACAGAGGCAAATTAGAAATGTGTGAGAACACACACAATAAATGGGCAAATGTGTTTTTGTTACAGAAAGACTACTTCTGTTGAGGCTATATTTTAATGACTATAGTTATTAAAGAAAGGCACTTGACATGATGTGGTTAATTTTGAATTTCAACCAACTCACTGTGAACCTCTTCATTGAGGAATTAATTGATTTACTTGAAAATGGTACTAAGGATTTATACAGACTATTGAAGGACTTATAAAAGGAATGCACTCACATATACAGGCTGATACAGATGAATCTATGGAAATGGGAATGGATTATACTGGTAATTTGGCACTTTTAAAGGGATTCTTCCAATGGGATGCAAGTGTCAAAAGAGCAGGATATGGAGTTTTGGGACTGGGGTTATGTGCTACTTACAATGTAAGCTTCAGTTTGGAATTCTGGAAAGCCAGCAAAATCTGTGGTCACTCTGGTCAGCTAGTGTTAGGGAGAATTCTCCTATAAGGCTAATTTCCCAAACCTAGTGAGTCCCCCAACAGCGTTGCTGGATTTTTGGGGTTTGTTTTTTCTCCTGCTAAGAGTGAGACTCTTTTCCTCCCACTCTTAGGCATGATTTGAGGTATGTCTATGACTTTGTGTGTGCTTATGGGCTACGGGGTCTTTTACTCCATAGGGTATCATCTGTTTTTCATGTGTGTTGCACAGCACCCTCAGTGCAGTAACACAGGGGTGTCATAGTGACCCCCAAACATAGACTCATACCCTGGGACTGACTACTGTCTCCCAGGGCATGTAAAGACACCATTGACTTTACTAGTCCAAAATTGTGAACAGAACCAGTACAAACCATCATATTCATCATAAGGGGTTAATTCGATTGCCCCTGGGTCTGTTTCCAAGGGGGCACTGTCCAGTCCCCCCTTGTCGAGTTTCTGGCTGGTGGCAGTGGTTACCACGCAAAATATTCCACCAGAATATTTCCTATGGGATTTTCCCATTGATTTTAAACGCACCAATTTTTGGTGCAATGTTAAAGATGCCTCTGATTTATTTATTTAATATTAAATCAACGGTTGGGTCTTTTTGCCAGAACTCTTTTCTAAAATGGCGTTTGTGTCCGTCTCCAAGGTTGTGTCCTTTGTTCCACTTTTTGGTGGGATTCTCCACAGAAGCCCTCCAAATGGTGCCACTCTGTCTGGGTTCCACAGGATGTGTGGGGAGGGGAATTGGCACCCTGGACTGCGTTGCCTTAGCAACCCAAGTCACACTCTATTCTGATTGGCCCAGTGGTGAGCGGCCCGGCTCACCACTTAGTATGTTTGAGTGACAGCTAGGCTGTTGAATGGGGGTCTTTCTGCATAAAAGCAGGGCCTTTGGGACTGGAACTTCAGAAGTTGCCACAGGACCTAAGAATCCAAAGAGGGAAGAAGCTGAGCTATCTGCAACGACGACACCACCGGTGGAGCCCTGCTGCAACGAGCTCACCACTTTCCCAACGACAAGAGAAGATCTTCTGCTGGACGAGTCTTCTCCTTCTGAGCTGGTGGGACCAACCAGTTCGCCCTTTTCGCCTTCCAAAGACGTCTCTTGGTCGAATCGCCCGTGCCAAGCACCCCAGCGGCCGGATAGCCAATCTTCAGCACTTTGACCGTGAATAACAGAAACACACCTTTCAACCGACAAACTCCACAGCTGGTTTCATCCCTGTGCAGTGCATCGACTCCAAGTTTCCTCCGCGACAAGATCCTCTCTTCCCCTGGTCGAAACAATGAACTGCAACCACTGCCAGGAACAACTGCCACCTCTGGAGCTTCTTCTCTCTTTAAGGTACTGTGTTCGGCCTGGCCTCCCTTTCTTTGGTTTGCCCAAGGTGACCCTTAAATCCTTGGCTTTCCAACTGGGTTGGCCCCAGACCTTCTAACTTTAACTTCTTGAACCACCCCAACCTCTTTCGAACATTCTGCAAAGACTTTAATGCATTTTAAACTGTGTGATCTTGGGCACATTTCGCTTTGCTCCATTTAAAGTGGGCCTGGCCTATGAACTTTGGCTCTACAGTGTATACTGTCTTTACTCCCTTGCTTTGAACTTCTAAAAGTGTTGGGACCTGTGTTATTTCTATGCTCTGCCTTTTTCTCTCCCTTTAACCTAACTATTGGAGTGCCATCTAGGTTACGCCCTCACATCTGTTTTAACAAATCGTGGTGTCTTAACCCTGACTTGTCTAATAGTTGTCAAGGGAGGTGTGTATACTTTACCTGACTGTGTTTTAACTTGCTTTTGATTTAGAGTGCTAGTGTATTGCCTAAATTGTGTTTTAAATAAATAATTATACACTTTTGATACAAAGCTCTGGTCAGTGTTTGTTTGCTCTACTGTGTTTTTTGCCCATTGTGTATACTCTATATACTGCCCTACTCTTCTTGAGAGAGGTCTGACTGCTCAGCCACAGCTACCAGGTAAATCTGGGTGGTGCAGACTGCTACCAATTGGGTTTACTGCTTACTCCTGTAGTCTTAATCTTTTTGCAGTGTTCCCCAAGGGAACTGCACAGGATTCTGCCTAACAGCTAGGCCAAGGGATCTGGTCACTCTGGACAGCGAGGCCAAGGGATCTTGTCACTGGGCACTCATGGATGGGATTCTGGACAGCTAGGCAAGGTCTGGCCACTGCACTCTCTTGGATGGGATCAGCTAGGCAGGGTATGGTCACTGCACTTTCTTGGATGTGGCCATCTGCCTCCTCTCCTTTCTCCCTTGATTCTTAGGTGGGCCTGGATCTGGATGGATGGATGGATGGATCTGCCTGGATGGATTTCTGGATCTCATTTTGAATCTGACCCCCCTGTGTTTTTCTGTCTCCCCCTTATATAGCCAAAATGACATAATCTAATTTACAATCTGGGGGATGTACTCTGGAATTACTCCTATCCTGGGATAGGACCTACCAGTCCTCTCTCCTCCCCCAGGGCCAATTGGTTCTGGGGAAATGACATCATTTGTGTGTTTGCATTTATGACCTTTCTTTGTCTACTTTTTAAGAAAAAAGAGGTATAGATCAAAACTTCAAACTTATACTAACCACCGCCATAAGAAGCAGATATGTGGATTCAATAGGTCACAGGGAATTGGACAATCCAATTGCCGGCTCTGTGCCAGGTCGCATCACCCTTTGGCACATTTTTGCCCTTTTTATGAAATGCATCTTATTTAAAATTCTGCCATGACTTCACATATTCCTAATTACATTATGCATGTTTCCACCTAGTTTCATGTCTGTCCCATTTATAATTCAACCCAAAATGCATCTTTCATGGCCATTTCAGTTCACCAGGTGCTAGAAACATGTACTTGATCTCTTTACATTTGGCTAAAAATCACATAGACAACTAGCATAATACAAAATTACTACTTATTCAGGGTGCTGGGAAACATGTCTTAAAATACAGAAGTCCTTTAATGTTAATGGAGAGGATTCGTCACATGTGTGGGCGGTGCTGCAGACCCCCACAGCAACTGTGTCCACCTGGCTCGGGTTACAACAAAGGACATTTATGATGCCCTTTGAAGTTTGACAGTTCCTTCTTCAGAGTGGGTGCTGGAGGAAATCGCACCTCTCGGTCACACATAGGCCATACTGGCTTCCTTTATTCCTTCTTCCAGGACTGCCTGCTAGTCTAGCAGGGCAGTGAATCTTCACATTCTCGGCCACCTCAGATGCCATTGTGGGCCTGTTCACTTATGGATGCGACTTTTCGTGGGAGCCTGTCATGGAATTCTGTGCCTGGGCCAAAAACCCAGTGTTACTGGTTTCTGAGTCTTTTCAAAGGTAACCAAATCTTGTGGGGGACAAATATAATGTACACCACATATTCAATGATATCTCTGTTTAAGCAAAAAGCTGTCATTTGACAGTGGGCCTCATTACGAGCTTGCCGGTCCGGATACAACGGTACCGGTAAGCATGCCGGTACTGTTGTATCCGGACCTGCAAACTCCGAGTTGTGCTCACGGGTGCCTTTCATTCCGCCAAGTCTGACCTGGTGGAATTAAAGGCACCCACGAGCACAGCATGTCGGATGCACCGGCAACGTTATTACAGTGAGCTAAAAGCAATGACTGCAGACTCTCAAAGTGGGAAAAAAAACACACACTAGGTTATCATGCCATGTTCTTTCTAGAGAGGGCGATGCCTGCTACCTTTTTTGTTTTTGTATTTTTGCAAGGAACTTGGAGTTGGTCACCCTAATTTACCTGGGGGAACCCAGATGTGGACCACTTGCTCACTGTGCTCAGAGAGGCACAGCTCCGCCTCACTGATGAGGCCCAACAAGACTGAAACACATATCTGGGGTTGCTGTTGCTATTCTTGTTCAAAGGAAGTTTACCTGGCATTTCGGTGCTGGACTTCCCCTGTGGGCGGGGCAAAGACTGTTATGCAAATGGATATTCCTCCTATGTGAGAAGTACAGTGACCAAAAAGCGATGGCTGCGCACTCTCAAAGTGGAAAAAAAACACAGAACGGTTTATCATGCCATGTTCTTTCTGGAGAGGGACGCCTGCCACCGTTTTTGTATATATGTAGATAACTGTATAAAATTGGCTGATTTCATTTTTTTTTATTCTTGTGGGACGCACTAGTTCCAAGTAAGGGCTAGATGTGTGCTAAAAGTTCAAAGTGGACAATTTAGAGATACACATCACGAAAGCGTGTTTTCTGTGTGTCCTGAGAACACCCAATGCAAAATACACCTTTTTTTAGCATTGGTTTTCTGAATTGAAAATGTTCATAAAACTTCACCAAATATGACTTGAATGTTCGAAGGGGGCCGGATCAGTTGCTTGACAAATTTTCGGAACTTTCATGGACGAGGACTAAAGATACAGAGAAAATAGTTTGTTGTTTTCGATGTAAAGTGGTACGCAAATATAGCGTTGCAACTGTGACTCTTTAGTCCATCATTTTAGCCATCATTTTAGTAGAGGGCATGTACAGTACTTTACAAAACAACCATTATTCAAAAATGATCATTTCTTTTATACATGTATCATGGCAAGACAATCTTTAAATAACACTTAAAAAAAACATTCTTTATAATAGAGTGAAATCTATCTGCCATCCTCGCATATCTTATTATTATTATCATTATTTATTATTCTTATGGTATTTATTGAGCAGGGCCCTAGCTTCGAGAAGCAACCAAGCGCTTTACAGAGGTAAACCAATTTAACTGGGAAACTGGACTCAGTGAGGCCATGGGCAGACATATGACATAGGGGACAATTATGTGATATAGTGTACCAGGAAGTTAAATGATAAAGCCACCTGGCGATGTTACAGAAACTTCACACTACTACGGGTGCAATTACCGCTAGGAAATAAGGTTGCCCTTGGGCAAAAACATTTTTCAATGCAGTTTTGCACCAGGGAAATGCTTTCCCTAGTCTTAGTTATTTGCACTGATGCACAAATGCATTCAAATAATATGAGCCTCATTACAAATTCGGCAGTGCAGGTAAAAACGGAGGTAATACAGCAGAAATTGCATTACCATTGCATTACTGCTGCATTACCGCTCTGTTGTGCTACATGTTTGTCAGAAGGTGGAGGATTTACCTCCAGCAAAAGGTTAGAAATAAATCTTCCACTTTACTGCCAAAAATCTGCAAAAATCAGTGGAATGAACACAGCGGAATTACCACCAGGGTAATTCTGCTGAAATCCCCATGAAGTCCTATGCACTCCAAAAATGGGGATTTACATCACCCTACCACCACTTGTAATCCCATGATAAATCTGCAGTGGCAGTACGGAAACCAAGTTTGGAGGTAATTCTCCAGATTTAACGCCGAATTATTACCAAACTCGTGATGAGGCCCTCCGTATTTTTTACACTGCAGCAATCTTTGCCCTAGTGTTAACTTTCACAGTACAAACTGTATGTAACACCTCAGATAAAGTGACAAAGGGTGTGCTACGCTTCTGCTATATCACAATTCCGTTGTGATCCAAGCCTTAAATAAACTTCAAGTTTCAGTGAATTTAGGCACAAGTTAAGTCACTAAAAGCAGTTTACTGTATTCTGAAACATGATTTAATTAAAGCTTGACGAAATGCAAAACATTCTCAATTAAAACATAAAGGCAACACATTAAAACGTTCATAAATTAGATCAAAAATAGTTATGGACATCATAGAATCAAGTGCATGTTAGCTTCAGTTCACAACCCCACAATGAATTTATCGTACGTAGTTTATTCTCAGTAATAATAAATCATGCAATAAAACCGTGCTTTCCTATGTTCCCAGAGTCATTACACTAAAATGTGCCCTGGCCCACCAAATTTTGCATTACGTGGAAGCAAGTCACTATTTTGAGTTGCAAAAGTAGCCGGTGAACTTCTGCTGTTTGACTCAGCGACGTGTTAGTCACAGTTTGGTTGTCGCGTCTTATTGGAGCAGGGCGGTAAAAAAGCCAAACACCGCTTGTTCTAGAAATGATCACGAAATACCAAATTTCCACTATTTTTAGTTGAAAACTGTGATTTAAACAACAGTCGGTAAATATACTTCCTTTCAGATACATAGCATGTGCAAAAAAATACAAAGTGCGTAAGCGGCAAGTTTCTCGATACTTTATTCATCACACTTACACTTACACCTATGTCCTTTCTTTGGAACAGAGGCTCATTTAAAAGTATAAGAAACTAAAAGTAGTTGTTCAAATGACAGCTTGACAATCCATGCGTTAGAATTTTCCAGAAGACATATCATATGTTACAGAGTCTTAGCCATTGATAAGAGTGTGATGCACAGCGGGTGTGCTTGCTGACCTTCTTCCACTGTCAGCTAACTGAAGCTGCACAAATCACTGTTTAGCAATGGATTTTGCAGCCGTCTATGTGGATTCTGGTTGGGCTAATGATTGTCACGTTCTCAAATCATGAAACATAGACCCTCTGGAAAACAGCCATTGTGTTGGCCCTTGAAAACAAAGCTAAACATCTATGATGATTGACAAGCTTGTGTTTGTGATATTTGACATTTTTATGCAAAGGATGATTGTATCCGATCAATAATATATGCTATTTTAATGGGATTTATACCACGCACCACTGCCATTTGTATGGTCTTCAGGCACTGGAAAATCTGGAAAAAAGAGGAATGGGTGGGTTTGTTAGTGAGAGGAGAGCCACAAGGGCTTTTGCTGTTTTGTAGGTAGTTTCAGTTTAGAAAAAATGGTCTCTGTGTGTGGGTTTTCTTCTAGGTGGTATGGACCATATTTTTGTGAGTTAGATCGGCAAACCATAGAGGCATGTATTTAGTGCTTTCCTGAAATTCGGATATATTCCTCTTTTGTGCATATTCCCTTTGGGAGGGAGTTCCAGAGTTTCGTTGAGATTTTGAAAAGGCTGATGATCCACCATATTTTATTTTCGAATTTTGTTTGGGTTCAATACTCATGTCATTGCTAGAACTCAAGGTTCTTTTGGGTCTGTAGATGGAGATTTGATCGTGCAGGAATTCTGCTCCTTGCACGTGAATTGCTCTGTAAATAAGGGTGAGCAAAGTGTTTCTCACGAAGTGCACTGGAATCCTCATCCGCCTCTTCTGCAATATCATCATTATGGTAACACGATCACTGAAATTTTGCCCGGCTTTGTACGGGTTGGCGTGGAGCATGGTGTTTCATTCCCATGTTGATTTTGTGTAGTGCAACAAGAAACTTCGCACAGGCCTTTTTTTTTAATCCTTGCTAGTTTTGGGCAGCGCTATGAGGAACTATGCCCGATTTTTTTCGATATGCGCTAGCTTCTCGGAGCGACAGGTGAAATGTTGTGCGGGTCTTATTTCATTCTGTGCTAGGTTCGTGACATGAGAAACTTTGTGCAGGTCTTTTTTCAATCCGTACTAGTTCCACGCAGCAACACGAGAACCTTCATGCAGGTCTTTTTTAATCTGTGGTTTTTTCATGCAGCGATATGAGAATCTTCATGCAGATCTATTTTTGATCTGTTCTAATTTGCGCTGTCGCACGAGTAACTTCACATGTTTTTATCTAAACATGCTATGTTCACCCAGCAGCACAGCAGCACGAGAAACATTGTGCAGCTTTTTGTTTGATTCGTGGTTGGTCCGCACAGAGGCAGAGGAACTTCATGCTGCCCTTTTTGATTCATGATTCCTACTAGGTTCGTGCAGGGGACAAGAAACTTTGTGCCAATTTTTTCAATTTGTACTAGGTTCAAGCAGCGGCACAGGAAACTACCTGCATCTCTTTTCGAACCCTGCTAGGTTCGCACAGCGGCATGAGAAAATTTGCATGGCTCGTTTCGATTTGTGCTTGGGATGCGCAATGGTGCAAGAAACCTTGCGCTGTTCTTCTTGCACCGCTCTTTTTCGATACCTGGGGGTGGCCGAACAGCGGATTGGGGGGCAGCGGATCAAAATCTTACAGATTACGCTCCTGCATCTGGTGGAAAGGAATGTTATGATTTTGCCTAGCACTATATGTGAACAATGTAAAGTGCTTCTAAATAGATCAATTCCCAGCCAATGTAGGGTTATTAGTGCTGGTGTGATGTGTTCTCTCTTGCTGAGTCTTAGAAAGAGTCTTGCTGCTGTGTTCCAAATAGGTTGCAGTTTATTAGTGAGGTGTCAGGCATTCCAAGGTAGATACTGTTGGTGTAGTGTAGTCTTGACATGATGAGAAAGATGATGGCAATTTTTCTGTGTGGGAAAGGGTAATATCCGATTTATAGTGCATAGCTGGAAGCAGCATTTCTTTACTACTGCGTTGACTTGCGGTTCCAGTGTTAGGTTGTTGCATATCTAAATTTCAAGAGTTCTAACTACTTTGGATGCTTCCACTGTGCTTCCCATTTCAGTAGTCCATTATATATTCATTTGTATGTAAAGGTTGTTTGCCGTGATAAAGATTTCAGTTTTGTCTGGGTTGAGTTTAAGACTGTTGTTGCTCATCCATGCATTCATTTTCGGGAAGCAATTAACAAGGGTTTGGTCTATTTCTTCACTGGTATCAATTCTGTAGATGATTTGAGTATCATCTGCATAGTTGTCCATGTCCCTTGATGAGTTTCCTGAGAGGGGTTATGCAAATGGTGAAGAGCAGTGGTGTGAGGGATGTGCCTTGTGAATTCCCACAAGTGAGTGTGCATGGTGTTGAGTTAAAAGGTGGTAACCAGGTGATTTACATTCTTTCTGTCAGGGAGGGCTTCATCCATCATAGTGTGGTGTTGTTTAAACCTGCTTTTTGTATCCTTTTGATGATTGATGCATAACTCACTCTGTCAAAAGCCACTGAAAGGTCTAGTGGTTTCCAGGTGGAAGTGATGCTGGAGTCTGTGTTCATTTTTAGGTCATCCCAGATAGAGAGTAGTGATGACTCAATTCCTGAAACCAACTTATACATGGTCCAGTAGGTGATTGGCTTCCATGTGTGTCAGAATTTGTCCATATACTTAGGTTTCTAACTATTTGGCTATGGATGTTTGCAATAGGTCCGTAGATGGTGGGGATCTTTGAGACGTGGTTTAATGTAGGCAACTTTGAAACCCCTAGGTACGCTTCATGTTTCAAGTAAATGGCGCATGTGATTGTGGAAGAACCCTGCAGGTGTCTTTTTGCTGGGAATGTTCTTGTAAATATCTGGTGGACACGAACCTACTGATGAGACAGCTTTATTGCTTTCTTTCACTAGTTTGGTGAAGTCTTCTGTCAAGATCGGTGTGAAGTAGTTCAGTATCGTGGTTGCCTGTGAGTTTGGGTCGTGATTGATATTTTTGCTTATGTCCTTGGGCATAGTGTTGATGACTTGTTGGATGTTCATGACTTGGTTTTTAAAGTGGTTTGGAAGATCATCACAGAGTAAGTTGTGGCAAGATGTTGGGTTTCTTATCTCATTGATGATGTTGACCACTCTTCTTGTGTGTTGCTTGTTGTGATAGTGCAGTTGTATTGCTTTTGGGATTTCTGCTTGATAGAGCCGTATCTGTTTTTGGTATGTAATTTTGTCCTGTTGGTTGTAATGTTTCCTTCAAGCTTGTTCAAGTCTCCGGTGTGTTTTCTTAAGGGCTCTGAGCTGGGGCGTAAATCATCTGGCAGCCAGCCAATTTCTTTTGAGCGGGAGCTCCGATTTTCTTCACTGCTACAGCACCTAGAGCTTCTGTGATCCATTTTTTTGTGTCTCTGTTTTTTCTTCTGGTGAAAGTGTGTCTAAGAAAGCGTTGAGTGGTTTTGTAGATTCCAGTCTTGTGGTGAGGTGCATGGCAATGAGGGATTTCCAGTTTCTTTTTTCAATTGGAGTTTGATTTATGTGTGTGGTGTGTCCTTACTTTGGAGCATAAAAAATCACAAATGATATCATAAGATGGTTGCTCCAAAGGATGTGTATTGGGATGCAATTGTACCTAGGTACAGGTCACCATAGGGAGGCTTTCGCCACTGTAAACCCGACACAACAACAAGTACAGAACTATCAGTTCCCACAAGGGAATATCGAAGCAAAGGGTACCACAGGGAGACATTCACAACTGTAAACCCGATACAAATACAAAAACAAACACAACTACAAAACTGCCAGCATCCACTAGGATAGATGCCCCACAAGGGAAGATGTAACCACAGGCCACAAAGGATCATCATAGGAAGGCTCTGGTGGCAGGGAGTCCGATTACTACCCAATAAACTTTTTGGTCGGCAGATAAGTCCAACGCGTGACAAGCACCCCCCCACCCACCTAAAATAAAAGCCTGCTCAGAACCCAGTGCAATATGCACACGCACCAGGAAAGACCAACGAACAACGAAGAACCAAAACAGAGCAAAGGAAATGGAACAATCTCAGAACACCACACCTGAAAATAGATGCACACCAAGGGATCAAGCAGCTTGCCCAACAGAAATAAGCCCATGTGCTGAAACTAAATCAAAATCACTCTACCTAACACCCTACATGTCAACCCACCACACACTCGGACAACCAATGATGGCAAAGAACTTCAAGCCCATTAACATGATAAAAAACACCAAGGTGAAAGATGTGAAACACAAAAAAACCAACCAGAAGTAAACAACACCACCACACAATTCATCAAAAACTTATGCGATAACATCGACAAAGAAATGACCACGAAGAAGATATCACGAAGAAGATATCAACCCAATACGGAGCCCGACTGAATTAGTCAATGAGGAATCAACCCCCACACACCCAAATATGCAATCAACCAGTAATAATTAAAAACACCAACCTGACCACCAAAGGACACAGCCAAAGACCAAATAGACCATGAAAATCACTAAAATACACTGCAACCCAGTCAACGCTAGATCCATGTCCAAACAAACAACAGAAATTTACAATCTGCTAGGCGACGGATGGATAGACATCCTATTCATCACTGAAACCTGGCTAAACAAAAACTACAAGGTCAGAGTGTACAACTGCATACCCAACAACTTCAATCTCAAAAACAACAGACCAGGAAAAAGAGGAGGGTTTGCCATAGCGTACAAAGACCACCGAAAAATAACAAAAGCACAATAAGTAAACATCACAAACTGTGAATCGCTCATCATACACCTAACCTCACACCCTCAAACCAATGTAGCGTTTATACTCAGCTACAGGCGACCAACTGATGACCCAACATTCGTAGACACCTTCGTAGATGCTGTCACCAACATGGCCATTAAGCACAACCACCTGATCATTCTTGGAGACTTCAACATCTGTTTCGAAGAAGATAACATCAACTCACTGAAAACACTAACCAATCAACTAGCAACAATGCATCTAAGACAAATTGTGAAAGGAGCAGGCCAGACAAGATGGAATCTTCAGTAACAAAAACCTAGTCACAACTGCACCCCCAATGCAAATCCTCTGGAGTGACCAACTCATTATACCCTTTTTGATCAAACTGCCGCCAAGGACACCTTATATTCTCCCTAATAACCCACCAACCCAGAAAAGAAATTGGAGAACCATCCACGGTGTAGACCTAAACGCAAAGCTGGAAGTCAGAAAACCATCACTTCCTGACCTAAACGCAACCAGCATAGAAGAAAGGACGATGAAATGTAAAAATGTATCACGAAAACAATAGATGTGGAAAACCTTTCTACCGTTCACAAAAGAAAACAATGGCAAGATGGTTCACGCCCCATATCAAAGCACTGACAAAAACTAACAGGAAACTAGAAAAAGAATGGAGCAAAAACTATGACCAACATAACAAAACTGCATACCAATGGCAGATTACACTATACAAAGCTGAAATGCTCAAAGCCAAAAAGACATACTACAAGGAACAGATCACAAAAGCAAGCAGCACCCAGAAAGAAATGTTCAAGATCTTAAATGAAAAGAGAAAGCCATCTATGTACAACACACTGATCCCTACACAAGAAATATGCAACGACCTTCCGACCACTTTAAGAACAAAATCAATAACATTCAGCTAATCATACGAATTAAGCAAAACTGTCCCACAGACTACCTCAATCAGTCAACACTGGAGCCGACAACCAGATATAACCTCTATCTCAACAGATACATTCAGCAACCTGGTGAGCAATAGCAACAAAGAAGGTTCCCCAGCAGAACCCTGCCCTCCAGATGTCTACAAAGTCATGGTGGGTCATCAAAGGCAGAATGCTACCTCAGCGTCTTGAACCACTCACTAGCAACAGGATCAGTGCCACAAGCCTTCAAATCAGCCTACATAAAACCACTCCTTTAAGATACCTTGGGAGACGTAGAAGACCTTACCAACTATCGACCAATTTCAAATATGCCATACTATCAAAGCTACTAGAAAGCTACATCTACCCGCAAATCTTGGAATATGTGGAAAACAACCAGCTTCTGGATCAAGCACAAATAGACTTCAGATCCATGAGATGAACAGAAACTGCTACTATCTATCTGGGACAACCTTAAAACCAATGCAGACTCCAACACTAACTCTGCATTAATACTACTCTATCTCTCAGCAGCCTTCGACACAGTCAATCCCGACACTCTCATCAAAAAACTAGAAAACAATGGGATCGGCACCACTGCTCTCCTCTAGTTAATAGCTTTGCTGACAAAAAGAACAGAATCAATCTGGCTAGAGCCATTCAAATCAGCATCTCAGAAAGCAACATGTGGAGTCCCACAGGGCTCATCGCTTTCACTGCTACTTTTTTACATCTACATGAGCCCACTGCTCAACCTCATCAAAAAACATGGGCTCACCTGCTACAACTACACAGACACACAAATCACCTATGAAATCAATGCCAATGAAGAGCAAAACCCAACACTAATCAACTGCCTCATTGAACTAAACCAATGGATGAGCACCAACAGCCTTAACGTCAACCCAGACAAAACCGAAATCATGATTACACCCAACGACCTGGCAAACATCCAACACATTCCAGGGCCTGCCAAACTAGGCAACTCGCCAGAACCATCCAATGTGGTCCAAAATCCAGGAAACCTAATGGACAACGAACTAACATTAGAACCATAAGTAAACTCAGTAGTTAAGAAATGCTTCTTCAACCTAAACACGATAAAGAAAATACTTCCCTTCTTCTCCTTCACACACAGAATGCTCACCATCAGCATCTACATTGGAATGCCAGAATTCCTGTAGAGGAAGCTACAACGAATACAGAACGCAGCTGCAGGATTAGTCCTTAAACTCACAAGAAGAGAATACATCACACCAGCACTGAGAACGTTCCATTGGCTGCCAGTCAAAAAACAAATCTTCTTCAAAACGCTATGTATAGTGCAGAGAGTGATCCACGGCCAAGGAGCAGAACGCATACAGGAGAAAATCAACATCTACAAACGAACACTAACACTAAGATTCACCAACGACATCTGCCTTGAATACAAACAATACGTAAAACGAAGATTTGAGGGATCGGCATTTTCCTGCATAGCGGTGAAACTCCAGAACTCGCTCCCAAAGGAAATACGAACAACAAACGATCACCTCCAGTTCATGAAATTATTAAAAACATGGCTCTTTAACACTCCAAGCTGAAGAAAAATTTGGAGCGATAAATAATCCACCCACCACAATGCAAGAGAACTCCACAATACTGGACCACTCAAATGTCAACCACAAACACACCAGTGAAAGAGCCAACCCATTGCAACAAACCCAAACAACCCCAACCAACCCTTCTAATAACTCTCTAAAAATCTAACATTCTACATATCCACCCCATTACATAAAGGACTTCACACAAGCCTCAGACACGAAACACTGAAGCTACAAACACTCTTCCATCCGTCCACAGCACCCAACAAACAGAGGAATATATGCATACCACACACACATTGCCAATCTACCAAATCATACCAGCAGACAGTGATCGTTCTTCCGAACTGAAGCTACCAACAGCACATCAAAGCTCTCTTGCACTTCTCCCTCTTTACCCAACTAACCTTCCCAACACCCTTCCTTTTCAGATCCGCCTGAGCACCTGGAGACCATGAAAAATGGCAGCGGTACATGGTACCAGTCCCACTAACATAACAGAACAAATGACCGGTAAGTAATCCTAAAATTGCCAAGTGACATCTGCTGCCTCCTGCCACCTATCTGCTGATTCATGCTGAGTGTTGGGGGAGAGAACAGGATCACTGAAAACGTTTCAACAGCTAAACAGCTGCCTCTTCATTTGTTTACTGAACTGTATCTGCTCCTCTGTGCAACACGCAAACCTCTGCTATGCTGGTATCTGCTTGCGTATGTGTTTGATGTTCTATCTTCCATCTCGTCTTTAGACAACGGTTGTAGGGCCCTCCGGCAGTCTGGCAGCATCATGCTGACGAACAACCGAGAATTGCTGACATAACAAACATGGGAGAGGGAAATCCATGCAGCCGTGAAATGTGTGGAAACCGAATTCTCTTCTTAAAGCCGCGCTGCTGACAACATCCTTCAGTGGCAGGAAGTGTTTCTAAAGCATTTAGCCTTATAATTAAACTGCATATCCCGTATTGGGTAAAGAAAGCGTGTTTACCCAGCGGCGGTGACCATGGACGGGTGAAAACTATTTTGCAGCCAGCGGACACGAACGTCGCCTGCGGGGCCACAGGGGGAGAATGGTCTGCCCTTTGAACATCGCCAACTGGAGTAATCACAAGGCCGACCCAAACCACTGTTTGACGTCATTGTTTCTTTTTCATCCCAGTTTCTGACTTTCTCTCATCTTCTGCGCCTTCTCTTTCATTATCTGTGTTCTCTTTGATGGTGAGGCAGAGCGGGGAATAGTCTCGAATTTTCAGAAGCCACGGCCTGGGAGATGTATGTGTTTTGCCTAATACATAATTAAGGGTTTCAGTCGGCAAGTGACGTAAGACGGGTTTGCAAAGGACTTATAAATCGAAAAGGAGCCCTATTCAATTCTTCGACCGCACTGCGCCCCCCCCCCCCCAACACCCTATATCTCATTGGCTATTTCATGTGGGTGGCGTCTTTGTGACGTCCATGTCATGTGGGTGAACGTCCCAGGTTATGGACGGAGAAAACACAAGGTAGTGTGGGAATGTGGTTTGTTATAGTAACAATACCACCGATGATACAGTGCACCCCTGCTGTCAGGCTCTAGTCACTGGCTTAACGGAGCCCACCACCACATGTCCAGGGAGGGAGCCCCCTTGGACTAAAACTTTTTTTTAATTTTTTAGTCACTCTGCCTTCGTAAAGAAATTATTTCTGTTACAGGGTGTGGGTGTGCTTGTATGCTGAAAGGGTGCACACTTAAATGTATAGGTGGCTGCCTGTGTGAGTGTATGGTGAATGGGTGCACAATTAAAAGTATGGATGGCTGGGTGTGCATGTCAAGTGTATGGTGAAAGGGTCATACTTAAATGTATGAGTGGCTGCCTGGGTGTGCCTGAAAGATGAAAGGGTGCAGACTTAAATGTATAGGTGGCTGCCTACGTGAGTGTCTAGTGAAAGGGTACACACTTAAATGTATGGGTGGCTGGGTGTGCATGTCAAGTGTATGGTGAAAGGGTCATACTTAAATGTATGAGTGGCTGCCTGGGTGTGCCTGAAAGATGAAAGGGTGCACACTTAAATGTATAGGTGGCTGCCTACGTGAGTGTCTAGTGAAAGGGTACACACTTAAATGTATGGGTGGCTGGGTGTGCATGTGTGTGTATGGTGAATGGTGTGTGTGCTTGTGTTCAGGGGCGCAACAAAACCTAAATTTCGGTTTTCAGGGGATTAGGGGGTGTTAACCCTTCAAATGATGAGGGAAGTGCTAACTTCACAGGCAGTGGAGGGCAAACTTATTTGTCTGGGGCATCTAACTCTTTATACATTCTAATGAGACTAGTGCAGCTTGAATGTTACAAGCAGTTAACTCTCTCCTTTAAGTCTGAAAGCACCCACTTATGGACTGCTGTGAGAATAAGTGGTCTGATGTCCCCTCTCTACCATCCAATCACTTCCCTGGCAGGCAAGTACTAAACCCAGGTCAAGATTTCAATTGCCTAAGGAATTATGCATTTGAATGCAGGTACTAACATTGAAATGATTTATGTTAGTAATTGCTGGGCTTTTGTTAACAGCGAAACACAGGTGCCGTTTAACATCTGTGACCTGTTCTGTATGCCAACGACTCTGTAAGTCGCCAGGTCAAGTCAACGTAGCCCAAAATTTCAAGGGGGTGGGGGTTTGTGAGGGGTAGGGCTGAAGCCCAGTCAGCTCAATGGTGTTGTGCCACTACTTGTGTTTAATCCCTTGGTTACTTATTGGTAATCTTCATTACTCATAGCCCTATTCTTCCTCGTCTCAATCCTTGTGTATGAGGCACTTTGACTCATACACAAGTACTGGGATGAGGTAGAGGCACATAGAGGTAATGCCTGGCTGAGTTACCTGTAATCCTCATTATTCCTAGTCACACTCTTCCTCATCCCAGTACTTACATATGAGGCAAGGAGCCTCATACGCAAGCACCGGGACAAGGAAAAGGGATGTGGAGGTGATTCTGGGCCAAGAAGGTAATTTTGGGGGTTGGGGCAGAGGGTGGGAGGGAGAGGGGATGTGTGGGGGTGTGGGGTAGCACAGGGATTGTGGGATAAATCGTTATGGTCATCCATGTCCAGGCTAAGCAGGCATGATATGTGGTATTAGTCACTACAGAGGCATTTTGGTGCAGCCAGTCTAGTAATTTTTAATTTGGCTTGATGTTTTTTTAACTGGGCATCTCTGATAAAGCAGTCCTGCCAGTTGTAATTACCTGGCTAGACTGGCATTTGGTTGCTGCCAGTCTAACCATTTCTTACTGCAGCACTGTATATTTTTCTGGGCATATGTGATAAAATAACCATGGTAAGTGTTATTGCTTTTACTGGCATTTTGGCGCAACCAGTCTAGGTATGTCTAACTGTGGCCTGGCATGCTTTACTGTAATATGTTATTACGTGTATAGACTGGTCTACATTGTGCAGCCAGTTGGACATGTTTTCATTGTAGCATGGCATGATGGCATTTTTAATAGCAAAGCATTATATTCATTAAAGCATTCATATTCCTGTACACTGTTGGTGACTTGCATGTATTGGATTTTTTGATTGGTGTTACCCTACAAAACAATTGCAAACGCTCTGGCCTTTTAGCCAATTGTTTTCAGAAAGTGTGCTGTACAATGCATTAAAACACATATTTATATCTTTCTCCTAGTGCAGTGTGCGGCGTACCCCTGCAGCAGCACGTGTGTGCGTATTGTGCAAGCGCAGATTCTGGTGCGACCTGTGATTTGTTGTCGAGTTGGGGGGGCCCTCTCAGCATGGCTGCCAGGGTGAGCCCCCAAATTGTATGTTATGCCACTTACTCTAGTCAGAAGCCAGTGCATTTGTTCTCTGGCTCAAGAGCTGGAGACGATTTGTAAATAAGTGAAAGGGGAAGCCCTCATTGACCATGAAATGTGGAAGGCCTGCCTTTTATAGCAAATATGGTTTGGCCTACATCTTACGTCAAACATGAACTCCAAGACTGCGCGCTGATCTATAGGAAGCAGCATATAAATATGTATGATGCTGAATATGAAAACACACACAGCACACCTGAGAAGTAATGTTTTTACATGATATGAATTTGCCTACATTCAAATAATTATTTAACATGCTTATATGGTTTCTAATAGCCAGGTCATGCCTCTTGCCATAAAGCTGTGCTTCCTTTGGACTCGTGCAGGCTCGATTCGAGCAGTGTAGTATATGTTGAAATGCCAGCTTCTCTCACCCACTGGCTGCTGTAGCACATTTAGAAAGTGCAGATCCAAGTGGGGATATACATGATTCCATCGTCACCATTTTGGCCCAGGTTCAATGCCTCAGTTTTGCTGTGCATTAGACATACAACCTTTTTATGAAACTTCATCTCTGACAGATTTTCCCCAACGCACGAATCCTTCAAATTAAGGTCCTCTACCAGTGAGCCGATTGCTGT
Source organism: Ambystoma mexicanum (assembly GCF_040938575.1). Taxonomy (NCBI): domain Eukaryota; kingdom Metazoa; phylum Chordata; class Amphibia; order Caudata; family Ambystomatidae; genus Ambystoma; species Ambystoma mexicanum. Next base: position 240,433,739 of record NC_090928.1, on the reverse strand, counting down.
TAAGGGCAGGTGGTGTCCGCTGTTTTTTTCCTTATATATGCTTACAGTGGATTTGTCGTTGTGAGGATATTTAGAGAAAAGAGGACACGCCGAGGTTCCTCGGTGGAGAGCTGCGTCGAGATATCCACCTTTAAGCCAGGTTGAGTCCTTTGTATAACATTGTGAGGTGTTTTCCGTCCAACCACTGGAGGCAGGCCGCATAGAGGGTGAAAAATACTAAAGAGCCTAGTGGGACCTTGCAAGGAACGAAAAGGTCACAACCAGGCAATATAGGGCACAGAGAAGATCCCGGAACAGTGGAAAGCATAGAACACGGAACCACGGAAAAACCCAACCACAGAACAGAGGGCCATGGGACTGTTCAACAACATGTGAAGAGTTATAAAGGTCTTGCCCCTTACTGTGGTTCTATGAATCTTTGCAGCATTTTTTCCCAAATGGCAACCTTGCCACATTTATTTTTACAGTTTTTCTGGGCGAGGGGTGGCACAAAGAGCAGGGGGAGCCACCCTGCAACCCATTCCACTACCCACCCCCATTATATACCTTACTCCAATTTACCATATAATAGTTTGTGCTGCAAAAAAAATCAGCACCGTGGCAAAACATTGATGGTCAGGATGGCCACCAAGCACATGTAAAAGGAAACTCTCATAAGAGTCCCTTTTTAATTTGCTTGTAGGCCGGATCGGGTGGTGGGGGGGGGGGGGGTGGAAGAAGCATGAAGGGGGAGAGAAGTGTAGCAAGCAAAAACACGTGTTATTTATTTATTTTGTGGTACCGGCTAGGGTAAAGTCGGCGATTGGGGGTTCTTTGCGGAATGGCAGAGCTCCCAACAACTTTCTCAAAATGCAGATCTTTATTGTGGAATCGAGTCCGCGTTCCAAACAACCTGATAGGCTGCTTTGCCAACCCCGGGTGCTGATTGCTCTTACAGTGTGTCGTCCCTCTAGCAGGAATGGGATTGCTTTAGGAAGAACATCACAGGGCCCTTTGGGAGCTATGCAACGGCTTAGTAAACATGAAATCCCTCAGGAATGATAATGACATTGTGGATCATAACGGTTCGTGTATATATTTACACAGTGTAATGCATTCATTGTGATTCAGAAGCAATTGATGAACCCGAAGCTGGCCGTTGTCAAAGGATCTGGGGCTCGACTCTCCGCTCCATGGGAAGATGGCACCTGCAGCTGTGGTTCTAGAATGGTTTAGACATTCTAGAACCATTCTAGAATGGTTTAGACATTGGCACACGTTGTTTTCAAATGTTCCAAATGTCCAACACAACAACGTTCTCGAATGTATGGTTATTTTATAGTTTCAATGAAGTTTAAACTTACTTGATGTCACGTGAATATATTTATTCTTCATAGGTCTGGCTTTCCAACTTTAGGTTGTTGTGTGTGCTGGCCTTTGGCTGGGGGTGGGGCTGGGTTTATCGGTTTCTGGGGTACAGCTTGGGAGGTTGGTTCTCCTGTGTGTGTGGGTGCGAGGGTGCTCGCCCTCCCTCTCTTTGGGATTGATCGTTTTCTTTGATTCCCTGCATGTCCCTGTTTACCTCTGTTTTCACTGGAGTCCGCATTGAAGGGTGACTCATCTCTGCCTGGCTGTGCCAGTGGCTGTAAGATTGGCAGGCGAAAGCCTGCTTTTGCCTAGTTGCTCATCAGTGCTCAAGTCGAGGGTACGTGTGGGGTGGACGGCATTCCCCCCACCTTTTTCAGAGGGCAGATACCACCGGGTAATTTAGAGGCCGCTTGTGAAACAACACACTTTTTGACTAGCTTTTCGAAAATACAATTTTAAGCAGGAGCTGGGGATTTGAACCACAGTCACCATGTTCAGAGGTCAGGCACTTCACCACTGCAGCATATCACCTGGAGAAAAACAACGAACAACTAAATGTGAAATGTCACATTTCGGGACTGCACCCTCCATGGACTACATTGATTCTTGGGAGTTTAAGACGTGCACACTTTTTAACAGTTTCAAACCCTATTAGATGAAAATATCATCTCTTGTTTTTTTGTGTATGTTAATTTTACAAAAGGCAAATACCCATTCGTCCTGTGCAATTTGTTTGGTTATGCAAAGCCAATTGAATAAAAGTTGCATATTTCACCTTGCAATGCTCATTTCTGGTGATGTCACACCCCATTGCGTATGTTAGCCCTCCTACCCCTGTTCCTAATGTCCCTTCCCTTGGGCCCTAGCGCTCCTCTTTTCTTTATTCTGGCAGTCATCACGTATAACCTCTTGTGTCCTGGGTCACTGTGACACGTTTCACCATGACAGCAGCACTTCCATCTTCTCTGGCTTCTCATATTGGTTCGGGATCTCTGGGCTTTGCATGGAACCCTATTGAGGGTCACCCTAGATGGCCGGGATGTAAATCTAATCACTCACTGATATACATATCCAAGCTGGGTCCCATTGCTGCCTTTATATTGCAGGCAATGGTATGTTTCTGTGCAGCCCAAGTAGTCAGAGCTTCATTGACGTAGAAGGACTTTTGGGAAACAGTCCAACTGTGCTTGTTGTGCTGATATATTGTAGACTGTTATGTCCTCATGATGTTGTAATGGCCTTGCCTTCTACTTCTCTACACACTCATTTTAAGCAGTTGTAGAGGAGGTCCCAAATAAAGCCTGCACTCCAGTCGCCCATTTTGAAGTACCAGGAACGTTCACACCAAAATATGTGACGTATGATGAGCAAATAAACCAGCAGAGAGCCGCAGTAGGGCTCTGCCCAGTGACTATCAAAAGAACAACACCTGTTGAAGTACCCATACCCAGAAAACCATGGGCAGTAAGGTATCCATTGAGAAAAACCTACCAGCAAATAAGACAAAATTAAGATTGCCTAAGTATCGTCCCGGAAAACACCAAAAAGGTCTTGTCGGAAAACAAATGGTGACGTCATGAAGGCCCGAATGAACTCGCAGATAGAAGATATGATGACCCAAGGATGACACAAAGAGACGAAATGCCATGAATAAGGATATCGTGAACCTAGAAGAAGAGAACGATGTTGAAATAAAAAGAAGCTTAAACTGTGAGAAGGATGAAGACATTCAACCAGCTAATGCCTGTACATATTCTTGAAACCGCAAGAAAGCTAAGAAAACAGTGCAGCTTGCTATGTTAAGTAGAAGAATAGAGCGGCAAGCGCCATTATACATAATCTACCTCAAAACGAAGCACAGTTATATAAGTGCGAGTCCACTTTACACAAAAAGCAGAATCAACTCAGGTTACTAGTGGCCAAGCAGGACAAGATTCGTATTCTAGCTAAACGAGAAGAGATGGCTGAATCAAAACTCAGCTGATGCAACTTGCACCAGGAACAGCCAAGGTCAGACCAATAGAAGGAACGAACAGTAGCTTTGCATAATTGAAACTTAAGAACAGAATATTCTGTCTTTGGAAGGTCGAGATAAGGAGGCGTAGGCAGGTGACAAGCTGAATAAGAATTAAATGCACAATCTGAGAGAAACTCAGAAAATTCACGGTGAGGGTAGCACAAGACCATCTGAGCGAGAAGGAGCACGGGTTCACACCTACGCTTGGCATCCACCCAGACAGAGATATCAGACCTTTTCGAGAGAAGAAGATGCAGTTTCAAGGCCAACCACAGTGAACTAATTGACACATAGCCACTAAAGTAATGATTGATTGAAGAAAGGCAGGGTGAATCAAGGGGCACCCTGCACCTGGTTAACCGTTCTGCGTGCTGCTAAGTAAAGTGGAAATGTATGCATGGGGTTGATGCCAACCCAATCACAATGGACCAAATAATCTAGGGTTCTATAGATAGCAGAACCAATGGGACGTCGTACTCTTAGTGACGTCCACAATAGTCATGTTTGAAGGGAGGGCTTAGACGCCCACCTGATAGTGTTTATCCAATCCCCTCATTCCGAAACCATATACAGATACAGTACCTATAGTAAAGTTACCTTTTCCTAACCAATAGAAATGCGTATTAACTTTTGAGTGTTACACGTCAATTAGGACGAGTTTTGAGTATAAATGTTACTGTTTGTATGAAGTTCGTTGGAGTTGAAACGAGACGGACTATCGCATCACTGCTGATTTACATGACTCCCCGTTTATTGTACTTGTCATTAAACGGATTCCCTTTGCCAAACCATTGAGTTGTCCTTATTGATTGGTGTTGGAGTAATACATCTGCACCCCCATCCATCTCAAAGGTGCAGCTATCTCATCTTAAAGTACTCCGGAGCAAATCTCGGCTCTATGGGCCGGCCGGGGGTCTCCCCAGTACAATTGGTAGCAGAGATTTGATGGTTACCGACTATCCATTATTGATGAAAGTAAGACACCTATTGACCGTCGACATAAAGTAACTCTAGGTCTTCGGCAATATTACAAGTCCTTTGCCATTCGGCTGAGTAGACTGTGAAGCTCCCCGTAGACAGTGGTAATCTAGAAAAAAACCTGTAGAAAGGGCCTGAAGGGACCCGTGTTCCCCACACTTCCCTTCCCATTCCTACGGGCAGCTGAGCGGGCAAAAAGCTGAAGAAGGTGGTAACAAAGGCGATGATCCGAGGGTCCAGAGAGGAACCATGTGAACGGTGAGTGAAATAAAAAATGTAATGTTTGGCAAATAGTGCATGCCTTAGAACAAGTAAAGGGAAAAGGTAACGGAGGGAGGTGGGAAAATAAAACAAGGTTAGAAGTAGAGAAGACTGCATATATATATAAGGGGATAATGACTCAAGAATAATAAAAGCAAATAAAAGGTTACCGGAGAGGACACCCGAGAAGAGAGAGGGTACCGGGGCAGACACCCGAGAAGTGAGAGAATTCGCCTTATTCCTACACATATAGTGGCTAGAAGAAACGAGTACCCAGAGTCCCACATAATGGGGAATGAATAGACTACCACAACGTTTAAAGACGTCGTGAAAGGGGTACGTTTACACTCCATGAAGGGCTAATGATTAGAGGCAGAGATATCTGTGTCCAGCTGGTGTCCGTCTAGTCTGTCAAGCGTCTGTCTTATATGTTTTGTTGTGATGTCATATGCAAAATATTTTTCTTAGAGAACTGATTTAAATTTGTGCGATTTAATATCTGAGATAAAATCGCATGCGAAATGATGTTTTTTGAATAAATCGGAAGATTTAAAATTTTGTGGAAATTTGGATTGGAGCTTGCGATTTTTGTTGCTCGCTCATATTGTTAGAAGCTGTTTAAACCACACAAAAGCGTTGACAAGGGTTATATAAGAGGAAAGGGAACAGATTTAAGCATGGAAGACATGACTCCATTGGCACACCTATGCAAACATTTTCCAAAACACGCACCCAAGCTAAAGAAATATAGTACCGAGTGGGTTAAAGGCACCGCCCACAAGATGTTTATGCCATGGCCCCAAAATTGGTCCTTATCTAAAGCCGTCTTACAACATATGATGACATATTTGCATGCCACATATACAGGCAAGAAGTTAGAAAAACTCCTTGCTGTTCTCGAGTTATGGAAAATGTATGAACAGGGAAAGGAGGAAGAGCCGCCAACAGATTGGATACTCAATGTATGCACAGAGGAGGGTGAGACGCCTACCGTGCCACCAGCCCCACCCGAAACAAGAGTTGAAGAAAGTAAGGGCAAGGGATTATACCCGTTGAGGGAACTTAAAGCAGCCACGAGGTACAGCAACCCCACATATGAGTCACCTACACATAGTAGTGACGAAAATCAAGGGAAAGATAAGGACAAGAATATTACCTCTGTAGTCCCAGGCACAGACAAGTGCATCTCTTGACAAGGAGAGAGAAGGGAAGAGATGGAAAGGAAGCAAAGACAGAACTGATGAGATAGCATTCGCAAAAGACGAATGGATGGGAGGACAAATTTTACTAAAACTAGATGGGAAAGGCATTGATGACGCGAAACAAAGGGAGAGGTTAGATGAGACACAGAGGAAGGGGAAAAAGAAGGAGTTAAGAGACGAAAGGATAAGAAGGAAAGATAGACAAAGGCGAGAACACCTATATCACGAAGAGCAAGAAAGACGGCTTGATCGCAAACCCAAGAGCAGTCTATGATCAAGACAGACAGAAACAGCAAAGGATATGTGAAAAAAGAATAAGGAGACGAAGAGATGAGGAAATTCGAAGGGCAGATGAAAGTAGAAATGAAAAGAGAAAGGAAGAAGATAGGGTCAGAGAAAAGGCAAGGAAACGCAAAGAGTTCGATGACGATGTAGAACGTAAGTGAAGACAGAAAGCATGCGATCTTGAATATCTGGGGAGAGAGGTTAAAAAACCTGCTCCAGTTGTAAACTTGGAAGACATTGAATAATTCTTCCCTGCGTACGATTCAGTACCAGGCACGTCTAGGGCAAATATTGACGATGACTTCGACACCAGAAGCATCAGAGAAATGATCGTTAGAATATATGATGAAATGGGGATAGAACAAATACCCCAAGAGGAGGGGCAAGACAAGCGCCTGGAAAGCACTCAGCTGTATGACACCGAGGAGGTCACTCGAAGTAGTGGGAATAGAGAGCTATCCCTGGATAGATTAGAAATAAGTAGGAACAAAGAGGATACGAGAAGTCGCACTAGTTGGGGACAGGAAATGTCTGACTCCGAAAGGGAGGAGCGCGAGGAAAATGAGGAAGAGGGACGAAGCGAAAGACGGCTCCCAAGCGAAAAAGGAATAAGGTGGTCAGACAATAGCGAACCTACACCGAGAGCATCAGAGTCCGCCACAGAGCCTGACCGATATGAAGAAGTATCTCACGGTCAGAGGAGGGGTGTCTTCGCCGCCCTATGTGGACAGACTAAGGGCAATGCCAGGTAGACGGTGAGGCAGGAATATTACAGGAGAGCAATGAGAGAAGAGAGAGAGGGCTACACATTCCAATTTCCGTTGCTCGAGAAGGGGGGAATAAGACCACAATATATTCCATGGCCACACATGGATCGAGAACATTTGTAAAACAAGCTTACAATGCTGACATCGGGAGCCGGAAAATGGATACATGAGTTAGAAAAAATGACAGGAGGCAACACGCTAGCTATAGGGGACATCAAAGGTCTCCTGATAGCCATACTTGGTGAGAGAGCAGACAATGTGTGGGCACGAGCAGGCTACCCTGGCGTAACCACAATTAATACTTCGCATGACGGAGCTCCATTTAACAATTGTAGAGCCGCATTATGGAAAGCGCTACGAGTACTATACCCAGATACTTCTGATATGGGAGCTATACTGGCTCAAAAAATGAAGGAGTCTGAAGATCTTTTAATTTATATACGGAATTTCCAAGACGCATGGGTGCTCGAGACTTATGAATCGTGGACAAAATCTATACCTGTGTTTTACCATATACTGTGCCAAGGGCTGCCAGAGCCGGTGCAGAAGCAACTCAAGAAATTGGTGGGAATCGAAGCCAAGCCTTGGGCTGAAATACAGTTGACCATTGCACATTATTGTAGACTGTTGCAGGGAAAGAATCGCAAAAAGGAAGCAACTCGAAAAGGTGAGGAAGCGAAATTGGTGCAAAAGAAATTGTCAAAATATGCTCTTGAGGGAGCCATGATAACTAGTACAGTCGAATCAGGCATGCAGCAGGTGACTAGACCGCAGCAGAATAATCAGGGCAATGCTGGATTCTATCCAAGGGGAAGAGGATTTAGAGGAAGACGATGGCACAGCAATCAGGGAGGTTACCAAAACAATCAGGGAGGTTTCCAGAATATGCAAAATGGTAACCAAGATACGTCAAATGGGCAAATGATTCTACCACCGCCAGTTTGTTGGCTGTGCGGAATGACAGGGCATTTTGCGCGCACATGCAGAAATCAAGGCATGATGCAGAACGGCCAAGGAATGGGAGCAGGCATGACAAATCCACCTGCAGTTTTACAGCAGGGTGGTGCACAGAATCATGAAGTGCAACAACAAGCACAAGGAGCGCAGCAAGGGGTGCAGCCGCAAAGCATGGGGAATTTTCCACAAGGACAATCCCAACAGGCGCCGCTACAACTATCACAGACCAAGAACCCTGGAATGGGAAGTAATAATGGGAATGGGGGAAATCCACCAGCACACAGTGGGCCAAATTTATATATAAACTAGGACAGCTCACTGGGAACCCTGAAGTGTTCTATCCTATTAGTGACACCAGACCCTCACAGGTAACATAGGGTGGATGTTGTTATAGGGGGCAAAGAATATTCCTTCCTAGTTGACACGGGTGTAACACGCTTGTGCATACATGAAGGCAAATTTTCCTTGTCCGGCAAGGCCATCGATACTCAGAGTTTTACAGGAGCTACCAGTCGAGTTCCCCTTACAAATGCACTTCAAGTCTCTATAAGAGAGTGCAAAATGAATGTACCTTTATTATATTCTCGGCAGACCCCAGTAAATATTTTGGGTCGTGATTTAATGACAAAGTTGAACAAGACAATCTCGTTCACGGAGGAGGGCATAGTATGTTCCACTCCAGGAATGCACTACTCAAATGTATGCGAAATCATTAGAGCATACTCAGGATACATAGCCATGAGGGCCGTGCCATTAGAGCAGAAATGTTCGCATATGGTATGCGTGTGCTTATGGCAGGGTTGCCAAGCATTAGAGACAAAATCATGAGAACCCCTGATGGGTTCTTATTCAGACCCAGAATACCGATGCACGAGGAGGAGGGACAAGTATTTCCCTTGATGATACACACAGCTGCAATACGAGGGAAAGTGGTTTTGGTTGACAGTTACGATGACGAGGGCCGACAATGGTGTGCGATATTTGCCATTGAAGAAGGATATCGAGTGACTGACGTCACCGGTGACGATCTGTTTGAAGAACAAGCAGAAATAGGAGAGACAATGGAGGAATTAAGTCTCACCTTTTGGGTGAAGATGATTAAAAGAGACGTACCTCAGAGAATGATGTTGGTACTAAAAGGTCCTGAATATTTTGATGACGACATAGCCAAAGTGTCTGTCTCAGTGTGGACCACAGGACCCTATGACGTAGGCCTCTTGAAGGGGGTTGGAGAAGTGAAGATTAAACTGAAACCAGGAGCAATTCTACCAAGATCCCGACAATATCCCATGTCCAGAGAGGCAGATGAGGGGATTTTCGAGACAATTTCTGCCATGATGGACCAGGGCATCTTAGTGACGTCAGAGTCACCATGTAATACGTCAGTGTATCCTGTGAAAAAAAGTAAAGTGGGGTTGTGGAGGTTAGTGCAAGACCTAAGGCTAATAAACTATATTGTTGAGGCCGAATTCCCTCTAGTCCCTAACCCTTCTACAATCCAATGTAACATACCCGTTGAGGCAAAATATTTCACAGTGATTGACTTGAAAAATGCGTTTTTCTGAATCCCGTTGTACCGTGACTCCCAAGATCTGACGTCATTCACGTTCGGACAAATGCGTCGGAAAAGCACGAGGCTACCACAAGAGTACTGTGAGTCTCCGTCTATTTTCAACAGAGTCCTGCAGATGGACTTAAGAAATATTGCATTAAAAAATGTTGTCCTGCAGTACGTGGATGACATCTTAATCTGTGGCACAACAGAAGAGCAATGCAGGCACGATTCTGTTCAGCTACTGACTATACTGGCTGACAAAGGATATAAAGTTGACAAAGAAAAGTTACAATATTGTCAACAAGAAGTGCTGTACATAGGCCAGCTGATCTCACATGAAGGAAAGAAAGTGACCCCAGAAAGGGCTGAAGCCATACTGAACACGGCTAAGCCTCACACGATAAAGCAGATGCAGAGCTTTCTAGGCCTATGCAACTATGTTAGGGCATGGGTCTTCGACTACAGCTCTTACACTAAGCCTTTACTTCAGGCCCTAAAGAAGGCCCAAGTAACGAAAGAAAAGATCGAATGGTCTGAGACCATGGAGAAAGGGTTTGCTGAACTCAAAAGAGCTATTTGCACAGCCCCAGTTCTCGGGATTCCCAATTATGCAGAGGTATTCTACCTGTTTTCACACACAAATGGCAGCGTTATGACGGCAGTACTCACACAGAGAACCACATTGGGGTACAAGCCCTTGGCATACTACAGTGGGAATTTGGACCCAGTAATGAGAGGTCATTTTCCTTGCGAACAAAGTTTAGCTGCCGCAGCGTTCGCCATAGAGAAGGCTAAACCATTGTAATGGGATGCTCAATGACGTTGTAAGTCGAGCACTCACCATTTGCCATTCTAGAGAATCCAAAGGGCACACTGATATCTCAAAGAGCTTCTGCTTGTGAAGTGATCATATCAAACCCATTGATTAAAATAGTCTGATGTAAAATAGTAAACCCAGCTGTTTTTATAGCAGAGCCAGTCACTGAAGGAGAGCCGAGACATGACTGTGCAAATTATGAAGAATTCTATGATGTAATCCCCAGGTTAAATGAAAATGCCTTAGCACAAGGAGAGATCGTCTTTATTGATGGGTCTTCGAGGATCGATCAAAGTGACGGACAAAGATATACAGGCGTTACTGTAATGAAGCACACAGCAAATGGAGAATATTGAGTGCTTCTTAGTGCACGAATACCATCTAATTACTCAGCGCAGGCTGCAGAATTATTGGTGTTGATACTCGCCATTGAGAATCACGCAAACCAGGAAGTAATGGTGTACAGTGACTCCATTTATTTCACTGGGAAAGGAGGAGCTACCTCCAAGCGGACGGCATGCCAGTGCAGCACGCAGCCTTATTGGACAGGCTGAATAAGGCACTATCGCTCCCAGTGGGCATAGCAGTCGTGAAATGTGCCACCCACACGAAAGGGACAGATTTTATCTCACGCGGAAATCAAGCAGCAGACACAGAAGCCAAGCGTATGGCATCCAAAAGTGAAACGATTATGGAAGTGGAAGTCGCTCATACCAATGAAAGAATGATGGTTGCACGAACGACACCTGAAGCTTATAACAGTCTTGGGCAAATGCAGCTAATGGAACCACAGGAAGAGAAAAACCTGTGGAAATGTCGACTGTGTTCTTTAAACCCCTCTGACAGCTTGTGGTGACAAGACAGCACTGGTAAACCAGTAATGCCTGTATCCCTATTAAAAATAGCACTGGAGCAGTTACATTACCCGGCGCATATGACAAAGGAGAATCTAGCAGCAACGCCCGCGGAAGACTGGTTTATACCGAATTTAGCTGAGCATGTTGCATTCTTTATGGTGAACTGCATAATCTGCCAGCAATTCACAGCGGGGCACACATTGAAAGTAATGAGAGGAGTCATCCCCAGGCCAAATGGGCCTTTTCAGCACTTGCATGTCGATTACGTCGACATGATTCAAGTATGTAACGGGTACAGATTAATTGTTGTGGTGTGTCCATTCCCTAGATGGATAGAGGCAGGTCCATGTACACACCCAGACTCTACCTGTGTGGCCAAATCTTTAGTGAGGGAAGTGTTCCCAAGGTGGGGGGTATGCAAATTCATGAGATCAGATAAGGCCCTCACTTTGTTAATTCAATATTTGAGCAGATTAGCTTGCTGCTTGGTATAAAGCACACATTCTTGTGGGCGTATCATCCACAAGGTAATGGAATTGGTGAGAAGCTCAACGGCTCGTTAAAGGAGAGGATAGCCAAGTTGAAGCTTACTCTAAGGAAGGGATGGTTGCACTGCCTTCCACTGGCACTGTACGGACTTCGGAACCAACCAGGCTCCGACCATCATCTTACACTACACGAGATAGCCACAGGAAGAAGAATGAGAACTCCCCTGACACCCTCAGATAGAGCTAGATGTGATGCCCAGTCAACAGGGCAGGTTTTAGGGTCTGAAATGCAAACTTTTCTGAACTGCATGACATCCTGCCTTACTGTAATTGCAGACCAGCTGCAGCGACGATGAAAAGGGTGCAGCGCAGCACAGAACACAGAAGGAGACACTGTAACAGACCAAGTTCAAGGTCTACGTGTTCCACTCATCTTCCATGGAGACGCCGGCCTTGTGAAAAACCATACAAGAAAAAAGTGGATGAGCCAAGAGTCAACAGTCCTTTTATCGTGGAAGACTGCACTCCGTCCGCAGTGAAGCTACAAGGCAGGAGAGCTTGGATTTTTCTCGGTGATATCAAACCCTACATTGGAGAAGGCCCCCTGCCTGCACCCCAATGCAAGGAGACTACGAGCGACGGGGAAGAACCACAGCACGTGCAGACAAGATCCATGACGAGGAAGAAGGACGCATGACCAGCAAGACAAAGACAAGGAACTTTTTGCAAGTTGTGGCTTAAATTGGACATTCCTCTAAGCAAAAAAGGGGATAAGGACATAAGAACGGACACTGTGTGCATCGTAGTTGCAGGGTGAAGAAGAAAATTGCGCGTATAAGCCACAACATAATCTGTTGATGTGAACTTTGGACTGAGACCCACTTAAGCCTTGATGAGAAAAGAAGATGCCAAATTTTGACCGAGGACACTTACATTGGAAGCAAATAAAGTATCCCGACTCATTCAATACCGAGACCCTATTCGGAATCACTTATGGTGTCCCACAGTAGAGACATCACAAAGGACCTAGTCACCTATTTTGATCTAGTGCTAAGATCATACCCGTCATTGGTAGGGAGGCACACCAGTGGCACAGACTTTTTACAAGATACTGAAAACGAAAAGACAATAAGACAACTTCTCACTGTCATGGCCGAACAACTTATCCTACTCCCTGAGTACAGTGGGAAAGTATCAAATGTTCCCAACAGAGGCGGAAATAGATGAGCTTATCAACACACTGTTCTTTCGCATAATCGAAGACTGTCCAACACTTATCGGAAGAACGACAGACACACTCACATTTCTTCGAGACCCAGCAAACACTGAACATTTAAGCCATCTTTTAAATAAGATCAGAATTCTAGTCGCACTCCACGCAACTGGACAGGGCAGACATTGTTTACATCAAGGAAAAAACATATAATACTGAACCCAGCAAGACAGGACAGATGTCCCTGTCACCAGAAGACAGCAGATTGGCACACAATGTCCTTTTTCGCCTAGTCACTGACTTTCCAGAGCTAGTATTGAGACCTATCGATGTTGACGTCCTCACATTCATCAGAGATCCAGCTAATGTCGCACAGATGGGAATGCTCCTGCATGGAATCGTGCTTCAAGTGCAACTTTCTAATCATCGGAGGAGCTATGTGAGGAGATTCAAAAAAGCCTTCCGCCGGGGGACAGATCGAGGAAGCAGTGTCAAGAAATGCACTTGTTATATTTGTTGTTATTCTTCCCTATCTCTTCATACTGATTATAGTATAATATGTCCTTAGAACTGAAGCAGATTCGAGGAGTGGACTGGAGCTTACTTACTTTGAACGCGCACAGTAAAGGAACTCACTGAAGTGTTATTTTATTTGTTTTTTTTTCATAAGTTTAGCAAAGGAACTGTAACCTGAAATAAGAGACAAATTTGTCAATTGCAAGAGGGGGGGACACTTGTGGAGGATCTGACACCCTTGAACAACAGAACCTGAAAGACGATATTGGGTAAAGGAATACTAACATTGACATTTGTTGAAAGATCGAGATGGGGGTCCAGAGCAGCAACCTGGTCCTCTCACAAGTAGAGAGGCACCCCCGCTTCTCTGGAAGAAAATGCTGCCACCTAACGTATAGAACCATAATGTACCTATGCATCATATTCATCATTATTTTATTGTCATTAACAATCAGAACTGCATTTTTTATTGGTGCACAAAGCGTTCCAATTTCAGTACACCCACCTAATGATGCACGCATAAAACCCACAAAATCACCCAGACCTTATATAGTCATTCCAGTCCCTAGAAGATCTGATGGTGGAATGAATGAACTTGAAATGGATGTGATTAGCAATGATACACACACTTGTGGTAACAAATTAAAAGGAAAGCCGGAGACAGGGTCGGCACGAAGTGAATGAAGTAAAATCACTGACAACTACACGCACACAAACACTGAATGCATATGAAACAGCCATAGTATCAATGACTGCAGAACCACAAACCAAAGCAGCAGAAAAGAAGAGACTGCCTGCCATAAGAAACTTTACAGAAGATGCTGTGAGAAAACAAGAAGAGTTAAGAGAAAAACCAACAGAAGCAGCAATATCAGAAACTCTTGAGAAAACAAAAGCCAACTCAGAGAAACTCTCTGCATGGACACAACTGATAGTAGACACATTATTCCCGCACATAGCCAGAGCAAGGAAACTACAAGAGGAAATGAAGAACAAAATAGCAGAAACTGTATTGCCAAGCATACATGTTCCCACACAAGGGACAAGTGCCAGTTCCACAATACAGCCATATACCGGACCAGCATCAGGCTGGTTGGCTTGGGCATTTGTAACCAGCAGGAAAAGGATGTATGAAGAAAAGGAAAGAGCTGCCAGACTCTTGTCCACTCAAATGTGGCAGATGAGGAGGCCTGCACCACGGACCAGGATACCTGAAAATCCTCCAGCAAGAAAGAGCCATACAGATGCATTCAGAGATGTAGTAATAGCAAACTGCATGAAAACCTTAAGAATCAAGAGAAGCATGCACACCTAGGTAACAATATTTGGTACCGGCACATGAAGGAAGTTGGAAGACGAAATTCTGAAGGAGAATGCTTTGTTTGCGCACTCCTACCGTACAGCATGGGGAAGTCCAAGATCTACGTGGCTGTAGAAATTAACGTCCCAACAGCACACTGTCTCTCGCACGTAGCAACGTGCAATACTAGAGGCCAGTTCATGGGAAGTGATGCCTCACTAATGTGGGCAACTGAAACAGCTTATCCCGATGAAAATGATTATGTCCAAGACATTAAGACAAGAAACAGAGCTCATACTATGAATCATGTGATCAGGTACGAGAAACCTGGAGTTAAAGGAGCAGGAAAAAGTAAACCCCAGACTAAACGTCGAAGGAAAAACTCCAGAAGAGGCTCTAATCTGGAGAAACAGAGGCCCAATGCTGATTTGCAGAACAGTGCTTTCACCAGACGGCTAGGATAAAGGAGTAGTGATCTACAGAGCATGGATGGTCCTCGGAGCCTGCAAGGAAGCAATTGAAAACTCACAAAGACTGTGCTAGCCAGTATGGCCAAAACTTGCAAAACTGCTGACATGGGTCGAAGACAGAGGAGGACCCTTGCAGATAGTGCCACTAGAAAGCCCAACATTGTGCTTCAGGAACAATGGCTGAAGGAAGATGGGAGAGAATCAGAACTGTGGACGAATCTTTGACGCTCCAGGAATGGTACAGGGAACCGCAGTGATCATTATTGGGCATGTGGATCCAAAGCATACATCAGACTGCCGAAAAACTGAGGAGGCATATGCACCATAGTGAATGTCCACGTTCCAGCATTGGTGATCCCAAAAAGTGACCTAAATATTGACAGTTTCCCGAAAGCAGATGCTCACCTGAGAAAGAAGAGATCTGTGGAACTGATAACTCAAATGAATAGAGAAAATTACTTCTCTGCTAAATCAGAAGCATTTCATGAGGTTCCATATGAACACAGGCTGTTCAGCCTCACCTCATCAGTGTTCACGATGCTCTTCGTGCCAAGAATCTAAGTTGGAGTAAATACTAAATGGTTGCAGATAACCAGATGGGAATTGCTACAGACAATCAACACGACCATAAAAGGATTCAATGCGATTAAGGAAGAGTTAAGAGCAATCCGACTGATGACTCTCCAGAACAGATATGTCCTTGACATGATCACAGCTATGGATGGAGGATTTTGTGCAAATATTGGAGAATCATGTTGCATATTTATACCATCTCACAACGAGGAAAATGGAACTTTAACAGAAGCCATAGGTATGCTGACAAAGGTACAGAACCAGATGATCAACGAAACTGACGAAGTTGATGATGACAGCTGGTTTGGATAACTGTTCTCATAGGTTCCACAATGGATGGAAGATGCACTCAAGTTCTTAGGAGCCCTGCTAGTGATGATATTACTAGGATTTTGCGTTATTAAGATAATAATCTCGCAATGCCAGAAAACTGCGAAGAAAGCAATAGGAATGAAGATCATGATTGATGTCAAGCCAGGATGGAAGCCCAAAGATCTAACTGATGAAGAAATAAGAGACTTTGTTAAGGCCAGCAGGCATGCACCAGAAGGTACAAAGTTTCTTTATCCTAGGAAACGCAGAAATTATGTGGGAAAATGGATATACTGCAGCCCAAATGGACAATGCCAACTGATGACATGGAACAAAGACGAACATGTAAGGACAGCAGGAAACCTAAAAGGAGTAATAAAGATATGGACTCCAAAAAGACACTTCTTCAAACCATCATGTACAGACCCAGAAGATGAAGAAGGAATGAACCCAGACGATGGGGTGAAGATGAATACAGAGGAACAAAGTAAGATGAATCCAAAGGAAGAAGTGAAAATGGTTGATGAATCGCCCAGAGGGCGGAGTGTAGAAGAGGTCCCAAATAAAGCCTGCACTCAAGTCGCCCATTTTGAAGTACCAGGAACGTTCACACCAAAATATGTGACGTATGATGAGCAAATAAACCAGCAGAGAGCCGCAGTAGGGCTCTCCCAGTGCCTATCAAAAGAACAACACCTGTTGAAGTACTGATACCCAGAAAACCATGGACACTAAGGTATCCATTGAGAAAACAATACCAGCAAATAGAACAAAATGAAGATTGCCTAAGTACCATCCCGGAAGAAACCAAAAAGACCTTGATGGAAGACGAATGGTGACGTCACAAAGGCCCGGACGGACTCGCAGATAGAAGATATCACGACCCAAGGATGACACAAAGAGACAAAATGCCATGAATACGGATATTGTGAACCTAGAAGAAGAGAACGATGTTGAAATAAAAAGAAGCTTAAACTGTGAGCAGGATGAAGACATTCAACCAGCTAATGCCTGTACATATGCTTGAAACTGCAAGAAAGCTAAGAAAACAGTGTGGCTTGCTATGCTCAGTAGAAGAATAGAGCGGCAAGTGCCATTATACATAATCTACCTCAAAACGAAGCACAGTTATAAAAGTGCGAGTCCACTTTACACAAAAAGCAGAATCAACTCCGGTTACTAGAGGCCAAGCAGGACAAGATTCGTATTCTAGCTAAACGAGAAGAGATGGCTGAATCGAAACTCAGCAGATGCAACTTGCGCCAGGAAGAGCCAAGGTCAGACCAATAGAAGGAACGAACGGTAGCTTTGCATAATTGAAACTTAAGAACAGAATATCCTGTCTTTGGAAGGTCGAGATAAGGAGGCATAGGCAGGTGACAAGCCGAATAAGAATTAAATGGACAAATTGAGAGAAACTCGGAAAATTCACGGTGAGGGTTGCACGTGACCATCTGAGCGAGAAGGAGCAAAGGTTCACACCTATACTTGGCATCCGCCGAGACAGAGATATCAGAACTTTTCGAGACAAGAAGATGCAGTTTCAAGGCCAACCACAGTGAACTAATTGACACATAGCCACTAAAGTAATGATTGATTGAAGAAAGGCAGTGTGAATCAAGGGGCACCCTGCACCTGGTTGACCGTTCTGGGTGCTGCTAATTAAAGTAGACATTTATGCATGGGGTTGATGCCAACCCAATCACAATGGACCAAATAATCTAGGGTCCCATAGATAGCAGAACCAATGGGACGTCGTACTCTTAGTGACGTCCACAATAGTCATGTTTGAAGGGAGGGCTTAGACGCCCACCTGATAGTGTTTATCCAATCCCCTCATTCCGAAACCATATACAGATACAGTACCTATAGTAAAGTTACCTTTTCCTAACCAATAGAAATGAGTATTAACTTTTGAGTGTTACACGTCAATTATGATGAGTTTTGAGTATAAATGTTACTGTTTGTATGAAGTTCGCTGGAGTTGAAGCGAGATGGACTATCGCATCACTGCTGATTTCCATGACTCCCCGTTTTTTGTACTTGTCATTAAACGGACTCCCTGTGCCAAACCATTGAGTTGTCCTTATTGATTGGTGTTGGAGTATTAAATCTGCACCCCCATCCATCTCAAAGGTGCAGCTATCTCGTCTTATAGTACTCCGGAGCAAACCTCGACTCAATGGGCCAGCCGGGGGTCTCCCCAGTACACAGTTTTCTCTTTAGGTATGTTAAAGTTTGTTTTGGATACAGCAGGTGCAGACTTTGTGGGGGTATGCCACGGGGCTCAGACCTATAACTTACTTATGAGCATCAGCACTTACTGCCAACTGTCTCAGACTCCATTTGATTAGGATGTGGTGTTTCGGCAACTTCATTTGTTTAACTGTAACCAAACATAGTCACACAACAAGCAACAACAGTGTCTATTTCTGAGATTTCAATAATATTTCTATGACTTCATTTATATTGTTACTTGAGAAAATGAAAATAAAGAATAAAAAAAACTGTGTGTCACTGGGTCTGCTCGTTATTATTCCTGAACGTGATAACCCACAATGGTGTGGGTGTCATAGTTATCTATGTTCATGGATAACAATGCGTTGGAAGATGGCATGGCTGGGGTGTCATGTAGGCTATGAGTGCACACTGCTCCAGTCAGCCTGCATGACACTGGTGCTGCTCTGCTAATGTGTAACTGCCAGCACTGCCACCGCAGAGCAGGTATGTGCTGCGGGTGGCAGTCAGGCAGTTGTGATACCAAGGGCAATTAACCAGTTCAGCAGGCAGATATGCCAGTGTCAGCAGTATGGCTGGCAAGCTCCACACACTGCCTTAGCTCTGCTGAGTGCTATGCCTGTCACCTGCCTCTGGCTGTGGAGGCAATCAGTAGGTACATACAAGGCCTTGTTAAACTGGAAACGCCCCATTTTCTCTTGTGGTGTACAGCCAGCATAGAGTGCACTGGCATGCAGACATGTGCCTGGCCGATGATTTACTGTGTCTTAAATACACACTAGCATTTGACTGTGATGTTTGTTACACAGTAGCCAGTGTTATTGGTGAGGTAGAGGGGCATTCAGCACAGAAAAGACAACAACAGGACAGTCACCAGACAAAAGCACAGCAGTAGACTGGGGTAAAGTAAAACAAAAAGGCCACTGTAGAAAAGGAGTGCCTGTGCTGAGCGCCAATTTATACAAGAAAATCTTGCTGCGTTGTTTGACAATTAAGTTACTCAGTTTGGTAATTAATTGCTCTGCATTTATTAATTTACCATAGGAAGGAAGCATGGTTGCTCTGTTTGCTGTGGATAGATGGTCAACATGTTCCACTTGCCAATTAAGCAAGGGCGTGGGAGCCCCTCTGCTGAGAACGAACATGGCTCAAATAACCTGCTCCGTGATTTTACTTTCACTCAGGAGGGTCTACAATCATGCTTTAGCTCACTGCACCCTTCACAGAGGAGAAATTACCATTTGCATATCAGACTTTGTCCCGCCCACAAGGGCAGTCCAGCACCGAAATGCTAGGCAAATCTCCTCTGAGTACCATCAGCAACCCCAGATACGTGTTTCGGCCTTGTTGGGCCTCCTCAGTGAGGTGAAGCTGAGCCACTCTAAGGCACAGAGAGCAAGGGGTCCACGTGTGCATTACCCTTGGTTACTTAGGGTGAAAGCCCAAGTTTTACAAAATTGAAAAGGATTGTGGGAGCCCCTCCTCTGAGATTGAACATGGGACAAATACCCTGTTCTATGGAATTCCTTCTCTGTGAAGGGTGCAGTGAGCTAAAATGTGATTGCAGACTCTACTGAGTGGAAGAAATTTCATAGAACAGGGTATTTGATCCATGTTCATTCTCAGTAGAGGAGCTCCCACATTCTTGCTTAATATGTTCCACTTGCCACCTGTAAAATCAGAAACAAATGTTAATAATGGTGATGTGTTTAAAAAAGCACGTAAACACTCGTCGTCCCATTTCAATACACAACTAGTATGTTAAGGCGTTTTAAGTTATGTTGACTGGCATTTCTAAATCACATACCTGCCATAGGAAGATCATCCATCCCTCCAATGAGCAGGTGGGAGTTGTACTGCAATCCCAAATACGTGGACACTGTGGGGAGCAGCCTTGAGGGGTGGCAAGCAGTGTAGAAAATGGACTGGAACAAGACAGAGCACTGCTCTGGCAAAGTTTGTGTTACCTGATCTCTACTTCGTCCCAAGGCAACGGGCTTACCCAGGAAACTCCCAAGGCTGTTCCCGAGCTGGCTAGCAGCCCCCAATTCAGAAGTCTCGGCACGGGAGAATGAAAATGCTCTCAATATAGACAAGGCCAAAGCCCTTCCTACTGTTCTAATTGGTATGATATGATATGTCATTTATAACGGACCTGTACACAAGTGCGTCTAGGCACGACAAGGGAGCGAAGACAGAGGGATGACAAGGCAAATGATCTTACTAGGACTTGTGGCATTCAGATCGTGCAAGTGCGACGACGTAAAGTGCACGGGGGAGTGCCAGGGAGAGAGAGGGTGTGGAGTGCAATCAGGGCAGCATTGCTCTAAGTAAGTGCAGCCAGGACAGCACGGCTCTGGGTAAGTGCAAGGAGGCAGGGTATTGTGGGCAACAGTTACAGCCCCTAAGTGTGCGATAGGCCCGGAGGCTGTGCAGGGGAGACTGATCATGGATGAACCTGGTACCCAGTAGACTCTGAGGGTAACCAGGCAACCAGTCGTTGGTCTTGAGCTGCTTCCAGGACTTCAGGTGTGTCTGGCTCAAGTTTGAGAGGGGCACGGAGGACATTACAGAGGAAAGCACCTACAGAGAAGAGCCATCTACCCCCATTTTCTGCCCGGAGAAGCATCTGAGCCTCAGAGAGTTTGAGGTAGCTGAGCGAAGGGCTTGAGAAGAAAGGTATTTTGGAAGAGAAAGTTGGATGTAGTGTGGTCCCCGGCCTCAGAAAGCCTTGCGAGCGATGCAGAGGATCTTGAACTTTATTCTTGCAGCCACCAGGAGCCAGTGAAGAGATTTCAGGGCTGGAGTGATCTGGTGACTGGGCTTGAGGCCAAAGACAAGTCTTGCAGACCTGTTCTGGATTAGTTGCAGAGGACGCAGAGTAGAGGAAGGCAGATTGAGAAAGAGGCTGTTGCACTAGTCCAGCATAGAGAGAAACAGGGCTCTGAAGTCAGTAAGATTCTGGGGGAAAGTGAGAGAAGGAAGAATACCTCTGAGGAGGTGCAGCTGGTAGTGGGCCTTCTTAGCAAGGTTCGTGATGTGAGTAGAGAAGGAGAGAGTGGAGTCGAAGTTGACACCAAGGTTTTAAGCCTCACAGGAAGGCAAAGGAAGAGGACCCAAGGAGGACAGCCAGAGAGAGAGAGGGAAAGCGGGACCAAGGGTCCCAATGGGAAGGAGCTCCATCTTACTGGCATTAAGGCAGAGATCATTGGAGGTGCGTCAATCCTGAATCGTGGATAGACAGTCAGGAATGAGCAAGAGATATGAGGCTGAGGGGAGCCTGAAATAGAGCTGAGTGTCATCGGCATAACACTGAAAGGTAGAGCAGAAGGTAGAGATCATGTGGGCTAAAGGGGCCACATAGACATTGAAGAGCCAGGGTGAGAGGATAGAGCCCTGGTGAACACCACAAGTGGAGAGAGAAATGGTGGAGAGAAAGGACCCAAGTTGGACCTGGAAGGGTCAGTCCAGGAGAAAGGTGGTCAACCACTCCAGGGCCTGATCAGTGATGCGCAGGTTCACAGAGTTGTTTGGTCAGGATGGCGTAATTGACAATGTCAAAGGCAGAGGAAAGGTCAACGAGGATGAGGACAGAAGGAAGGCTAGAGACGGGATTAGTGAGCAGAACTTCATAGGTGTTCAGGAGAGCAGTTACTGTGCCTCTGGCTGCTCTGAAGCCAGACTGATGGTCATGGAGATAACCAACTGATTCAGTGTGGAGAGTAAGCTGGGAAATGGCCAGCTTTTCCAGGAATTTGCCCAGGAAAGGAGTGATAGAGATCGGGCGATAGTTTGCCGGACAGGTAGGATCGGCAGAAGGCTTTTTAGAAGGGGGTGCACAATTGAGTGCTTGAGGATAGAGGGGAAGGATCCAGCGGCGGAAAGGTGATTGCAGCAATCGGCCAAGGCTGGAGCGAGGGTGTCAATGTGGTCCTTGATGGTTCTGAAGGAGCAGGGAAGCACCTGTTTGGATGACACTTTCATAGATCGGACTTGTCTAGAAACATTGTCAGGTGTTGTTGGAGAGAAAGAGGCAAAAGGAGGAGGAGAGGCAGTCAGAGGGGGGCCGATAGAGGTAGAGGGAGAGGAAGAGGAGGGAGAGGAGAGGATGTCCTGGGTTTTAGTGATGAAGTGAGAAGCCAGAGCCGTACAGAGGGCCTGGGAGGGAACAGGAGAGGTGGAGACTGCAGAAGGATTGGCCAGCTCCTTGCAGATTTGAGAGAGTTTGCCATGTTGTTAGAGGCTGCAGAGATGCAGGCTTGCATGTGGACTCTCTTCTTGGACAGGACAGAGAGTCTATTTTGCATTTGGAGCAGGCGGCAGGCCAGTTTGTCAGAGGATGCGCCGAAGCCCTCCACTTCCTCTCAGCCACCCTGTACTTGCGTTTTAGTGCGGCGACGTCAGAGTCATACCAAAAGTTGCACTTGGAGGTAGGCTTCAGACAGATTCTCATGACAGGGGCAAGGACGTTCAGAGTGTTGGAGATGGAAAGATGAAGGTTAGGGAGGGCTGTATCAGAGTGTGAGTCAGCCACAGGCATAGGAGGAACAGAGAAAGTAGCAGCAAAGGTATCCACTGATACACGCTTTATGGGCCGAATGACTGAGAAGGTAGGTGGCAGTGCTGGGGTAGGCTTAGCCTGAGGGACAGAAAGTTTCAGGTGAGAGGAGAGAAGAAAGTGGTCAGTCCAAGCGAGATGAGGGGTGAGAGGGTTAGAGAGGGGGGATGTATGAAGAGATGAGAACATCCAGGGTGTTAACAGCAGAATGTGTCGGACCAGAGGGTATAATGGAAAGAAGAGAGTGTCGCAGAGGATGTGGAAGAGCCAAGACGAGGGATTAGAAGCATCCATGTGGATGTAGAGGTCTCCAAGGAGAAGTTGAGAGGTAGAGGCAAGAAGAGAGGTCAGCACACTCTAAGAGGAAGAGGGCAACCTGGCTGAGTGGCCCGTAGATGGTGGCCACAGTCAGAGAGAGGCCAGGAGAGATAGAGAGCCTGCAGACGAGGAATTCAAAGGAGGAGTAGGACTGTGTAGGGATGACAGACGCAGGGACCCACTCCGGAAAGGTCAGGGCTACTCCACCTCTGGGTCGCTTGGTTCTGGGTTCTGAGAAGATCATGTAGCCATCTGGGAGGAGATTGTCAAAACATGTGAAGAGCTGGCCGTGAACCATCTCTCGGTGAGAGTAAAGACATTGAGGCCAAGTTCTTCCAGGAAGTGTCATATGTCAGAGGAGTGTTTGACAGCAGAGCGAGAGTTAAGAGTAGCGACGTGAAGCAGGTTGCCACATTTGAAAGACTACCAGGGTGGAGTACAGGCTTGAGGTGCATGCAGCGGAGGAGGTGCAGGGGCCAGATAGTGGGCAGAGGTGAAAGCAGGAGGTGGCATAGTAGCCAGAGAGGAGGAGGAAGATGCCAAAGAGGTGGCAGAATAAGGAGGTGGCAGAGGAGCCTGAGAGATGCAAGGAAGAGTAGCAGGAGGAAGGAAATTGATAAGATGCAGGGGACGCCTATCGAAAAGGAGGAGATTGGGCTGATGGCCCTGGACCAAGACGGTGCCATTCAAATAAACAATAATGATCTTGGAGGAGTGGAAGGAGGCCAAGAGGGCCTCCCACTGAGTGCCACCATTAATGGGAGAGGAAAAGATAGGAGGAGAGCCAAGACCATCTGAGGGGTCCATAGGTCTGGTGAGGGATTGACAAAACGAATGTTGGTGAGAGTCTGTGTTTAGGTAGCACTGATGTAGGTATCAGTGATCGGGAGGCCTGGGTTGGAGACCAGGCTGTCCCTCTTGAACCTCTTCCTTCCAGACTTAGTGAGAGGGATAAGATAGGAGATAAAGTAGCAGTCTGAGAGGATGGGAGCAACGGAGAGCACCATAGGGGTGCCAGGAGGAAAGTAGAAGGGGGAGTGAGAGAGAGAATGGAGAGATGCGCCGCACATCGCACGGTATGCAGGAGGGGTCAGGCGAAGGAGCAGACAGGAGGAGCAGACAGGTAACACACAACAGTAGAAATGGTACCCCCCGCTAGGTGGGGTCCTTCAGAGTGGGAGAGAGCCAAAAGGGACACAGCTCACATACAACAGTAATCACAGTTGAGAGGGGACCTAGAGAGTGGGAGAGAGCCTAATGGGACACAGTTCACAGCACAACAGTAAATATCGATGAATGGGGACCTAGAGAGTGGGAGAGAGCCTAATGGGACACAGTTCACATCGCAACAGCAACCACAGATGAAGGGGAGCTAGACGTGGGAGAGAGTCTAATGTGACACAGTTCACAGCACAACAGTAACCACAGAAGGGGACCAAGAGAGTGGGATAGAGCCTAATGGGACACAGTACATAGAGCAACAGTAACCGCAAATGATAGGGGACCTAGAGAAAGCACACAAAACACAATTATGGCTAACTGCTCAGGGGAGACTCTAGGGTTGCGCATAGACAGAGTACGTTATGTCAGACAGTTAGGTGGAAGTGCATGAAAACTTCAGGAAGTTTAATAGAGAGCAGTAGTGGCTGCTCACACTTCGCTCAGCTTTCATACTTTTTTTCAGTCTCTGATGACATGTTTACATCTGTTTAAGGTTCTACATTCTATGGGCAGCCGTTATGAGTTGAAGTGGAGAGCTGATGAGTAGGCTGAGCACTGCTGGGCTCAGGCTGGTTACTAATAAAGGATCTTCACTTACCTGCAGTGTGTAGCTTCCTTATTACACTGGCGACGAGAGTAACCAGCCTTCAACCCACGTTGCCGCTTGGCCGCCCAGCAGTTGCCTACATTCCTCTTCCTGCAGCCTGCTTTGACGGGGACTGCCGTCCCGTGCCGCTGACAGTTCAGTCCCTGCTCTTCGCAGAGCGCCTGCAGCCGAGGCGGTGTGCAGGGCTCGCGGGGAGGGGAGACCTCCTGGGGACGCTGTCCGCGTCGAGCGAGTGGCTCTTGGTGCGGGTGAGGAGCGGCGCCCAGCAGCCCATTCTGCTTCCCCATCCCGTGTGCTGCGGCGTCAGAGAGGCCAGACTCTCGCCTTCGCGCAGGAGATGAGATTCTCCGCGCACATCGGCACCGGAGCCGGCGTGTCTAGGGCCTGCGCTCCCCAGCCGGGGTCGAGCGCGGGGCCTCCGCTCCCAGAGGGTTCAAGGTGAGGAGGGTAAGGGCTCTCTACTCACTCCTGCGTGCGGCTCCACCGCGGCGAGCGGGAGGGGGAGAGCCCGGGGGAGGAGCTGCAATCAGCTTCTTGTGCCTGCCGGTCCCCGTTTTGACATTGGATGCCCACTCCAGCCAGAAGGGGGAGGCCTTTGAACGCGTGGACAGCTCAGCCCTATCAGCACGCAGTGCTATCAAGGGGACGTTCTCTCCAGGGAAGAGTGGAAAAGTTAACCCCGTATGAACACTCGAGGGGTTCTATCACTGTGCCGAGCTCCAAGGTGCTGCAGCGTTTTTACTGAACTGTTCTAAGCAGGTGTAGGTCGTGAACAGTGACATTCACAGATTGGTTGCTTCTTGCCAAGCACGGGAGGGAGGTTGGCTAGTGCAGCAAACCCTGACTTGCTCCTCTCAACATGCAGCACAACAACGCACGTCCGCCTCCTGCATTTCTGGCCAGTCCTGGTGAACCGGCAATTGTATGGGACTTGTGGGTGGACACCTTCAAGGTGTACCTCAGAGCTGCAGGTGGCGCGAAATTTACGGTAATGAGAAGGAAGCGGCCTTACTCAATTGTTTGGGAACTGAAGGTCTCAGGTTGTTAAGGCATCTTCCCGGTCCCAATGTGCACGCTGCCCCTGCTGCCCCCGCAGAAGGCAATGAGGGTGGTGATGCTGTACAGGGAGTGGTGCTTGCTTATGAAACAGCTTTGGGCAAGTTGGAAGTGCGTTTTGGCAAGAGGGCCAACGTTGTTCTTGAGAGATACCATTTCTTCTCGAGGGCTCAGGGCTCCAGCGAGGGTATAGATGCCTATGTGACTGCCCTGCGCACTTTGATAGCAACGTGCAAATTCACTGGTACCATTGATGAGTATATCCGTGACCAAGTGATGATGCGTACGTGTGATGTGCGCGTCAGGGAAAGACTGTGGATAGAAAAGGATCCACCCCTGGAAAAGGTCATTGAGATAGCCCACGCAATTGAAGAATCCAGGAAGAGTGTGAGAGAAATGGCCGATAAAGGGGAAGCTGTGCATGCTGTGATTTCCCACAGGACTGTCGATGCCAGAGCAAGAAACAAGGACAGCAGGACGATGCCTTCGTCAAAGGAACTGTGCAAGAGATGCGGTTGGCGTGGACATATGGCGGGCGCAAAATAATGTCCTGCTGCCAATGTGGAATGTAGGAGATGCAAAATCAAGGGACATTATGCCCGCATGTGCAGGAGTGCTGAATCCACTAAGGAGGCAGTGAAAATGGTGGACGCTAATGATGATGAGGAGAAGGTGACAATAGTGGGGTACATGGGTTGTTCCGACAAGGATAATGAAGGTACCTCTGAAGGATCGTTGTTGAGTGTGGGAAGCTGCAAGAAGAGAGCTTGGGCAACACTCATGGTCAATGGAGTCCCCATGGAGATGATGGTGGACACAGGGTCTCCATATACAATGATATCCCCTGAACTGTATGTGTGTAAGTTTCACAAAAAGGTGTCTGATTTGTCTGCGCCTGACATAAACCCGTGTGCTTATGGGCGAGTACCCATCAAGGTTCTGGGTTTCGAGTGGGCCAATATAGAGTTTGAAGGCTGGGTGGCCAAGGGAAAGTTATATGTGGCTCACAAAGGTGATCCTGTTCTAGTGTGGGACGAACAAGCAGCTCTGGAATTGGAAATAAGGCCAGGGAAGCCAGTCCCAGTGATGAGTGTGAGTGAAGAGGATGAGGGTGCGGTGTTGTCTATGGGACTCACGGCGGAAGTTCTGGAAAGCAAGTTTCCCTCAGTTTTTACTCCTAAATTGGGCAAATTGAAAGGTTTTGCACACAAAATAGTTCTCAAGAAAGGTTCTGTGCCTGTTGTCCATAAAGTCAGAAGGGTTCCCATTATGGCTCGTGATGCTTTAAAGGAAGAGCTTAACAAACTCAAACAATCTGGGATCATAGAGGAAGTGGAGTGTTCGGAATGGTTGGCCCCAGTGGTTCTGGCATGCAAAGGTGATGGGGGCATGAGGATGTGCGTAGATCTCAGGGATCTTAATTCAAGCATATGGGTTGACAGACACCCCCTGCCCAATATCAATGAGATGCTTTCCTTAGTGTGTGGTGCATCCTGTTTTTATACGTTTGACCTGTCATCTGCTTATCATCAGATAGACCTGCATGTTGACTCCCGCCCCCTTACATCCTTTGTTACCCCTTTTGGTGCATTCCGTTTTTTGTAGAATGCCCTTTGGTTTGGCGTCTGCTTCGGCAGTTTTTCAGAGGATAATGCAGAAACTTTTTGCAGGGATTCGTGGGGTGGAATGCTTCCAAAATGACATCCTAGTGTGGGGTGAGTCTCCAGTTGAGCATGATTCGAGAGTTCTTGAGGTGAAGAATGTCTTGAAGGCTAGTGGTCTCACTGTCAAACTCAGTAAATGTAAAGTGGGTGTTCCCAGCGTGACCTACCTGGGGCATTCGCTGGATGCCAAGGGTATTCACCCTAAGAGTGAGTTGGTGAAGGCATTGAATGACGCATCGTCCCCAGCAAATAAAGACCAGTTAAGATCGTTCATGGGTCTTGCAGAGTATTACAGCGGGTTTGTCCCTTCTTATTCCGACAAAACTGTTGGTATGAGGTCATTACTGAGAAAGGGTGTGCATTTCGCCTGGTCGGATCAGTGTCAAGCGGAATTTCTCAGGTTGAAAGAGGAGATTGAGCAGGCCCCATCTTTGAGTTCCTTTTCTCCAGCCAGGAAAACTTTTCTTACAGTAGATGTGAGTGAGTATGGCATAGGTGCTGTGTTGGAACAAAGGGTTGGTGGTGAACTTCGGCCCATTGCTTTTGCATCTAGAGTGCTCAGAGAGGCTGAGGGCAGGTATGCCATCAAAGAGAGGGAAGCTCTTGCGGCTTTGTGGGCTTCTAAATATTTTAGAACCTTTCTGTGGGGAATTGAGTACACTCTTCATACTGACCACAAGCCCTTGGTACATGTATTGACAACGAAAGGGTTGTCTCATGCGTCTACTAGGATCATGAGGTGGATGGCCGATATGACAGAGTTCAATTTCAAGGTTGAGTATGTCCCAGGTGTGAGGAATGCGGTAGCAGATTGCCTGTCACGTTTTCCGAGTACTTGTAGTACGGACCAGGGTCTGGTGGGGGACGATTGTTCCTTGATTGCTAGTGTAGTGCCCGCGGTATCGGAACCAGAATGGAGCGCAGAATGTGCAGCTGATCCTGAATTGGTTGAAGTAAGGACGGCACTCAGGAGTGGTGTTGTTAGTACTGGTTTGTCCAAAATTTATGGGCATGTATGGCAAGAATTGTCTGAAGGTCCATGGGGCATGGCTAGAGGTCTGAGGTTAGTTCCTCCTTGTTCCCTTAGAGGGAAGCTGGTCGCTTTGGCCCATGAGGGGCATTTGGGCAGGTCCTTGACTAAGAGGAGGCTTAGAGAAGACTATTGGCTGAATGGACGCTGATGTGGAGGATGTAGTGAAGGATTGGGCGGCGTGTTCTACCAGTGATAAAAGCAAGGCTCCTGTTTCTCAACCTATCTATCCCGTAGAGGTGCCCCGTGAGGTATGGTCCAAAGTAGCGCTTGACGTAATGGGGCCCATGGACTCGTTGGGAGGAGGTCTGAGATTTGTTGTGGTTATGGTGGACTATACGTCCATATGGGTCGAGGCCACTGCCTTGTCTACTGTTACGGCTGAAAAAACTGTGGAGTTTCTCTCTGTGGTGTTTGACAGGGAAGGTGTGCCGGCTAGCTTAGTGACCGATAACGGGTCTCAGTTCGTGTCGGATTACATGCAAAAATTTCTGGATGATCTAGGTATACGTCATCATAAGGTTGCACTGTATAATCCACAAGCCAACGGCCTGGTGGAACGAATGAATCGTTTTGTCAAAGGGGCAATTCAGTTGGCCCTTGCCAATGGTCTTCCCTGGGGAAAGGTGGTATTGGAGTCCCTCAAGGCTTACAGGCTGACTCCTTCTATTTTCACTGGTCATTCTCCTTTTGAGCTGATGAGGGGAGGGAAACCCGGCTCCAAGTTGAAGGTCCCAGCCATGGGTGGTGGTGTCCAGTCGCAGGTGGATATGCAAGGGGTTTTGGATCGAGTTCGGGGTAAGCAACAGCGTTTTTTGCATGAACAACTGGCCCGTAGGAAGCCCCTTCCAGTGATGATTGGTGATTGGGTTCAGATCAAGAATCCCAGGTTTGTGGCCAAGGGACTCAGCAGGTATATGCATCCACGAATGGTTGTCAAGTGTGGTCGTGGTTATGTAAAACTCAATGATGGGTCTACATGGAGTCGTAGGCGTGTGGTGGTGGTAGATAAGGACAAGGTGATTTCTGCCAGCGATGTTTCGGGTGAGCCTGGGTGTGGCGTAAAGGAGGCTGGGGTGGTGTTTGGATGCCCGTTAAAATGCTCCTCTGCTGGGGAAGCCAGTGAGGGGCAATTTGATTTGCAGCCCATGGGCAGTGAAGTAGCTTTGGATGTCCAGGAGGATGAGGGACATTCCATCCCTGTTTCTGTTCATGATCGCGATACCACCGATAGTCCGGTGGGTGAATGTGATGAGTGGGTGTCTACCTCTGGGGCAACAGACTCTGTCCAGGGTTATGCTCATTCTGTCAGGGAGAGGAAGGTTCCCTCCAAGTAAAAGGATTATGTTTTGGGAGCTATAGTTCATTAGCATCGTTCTGCTTGTATTCTTCTCCATTCTCTTCAGGTGGGATCTGGGGTTGGGGTGTGAGTGTGGGGAGGAGATGTGTGTGTGTGTGTGTGTGTCAGTGTCCGTGTTTGTGTGTGGTTATGTGCGTGTGTGTATGTATGTGGTTGGAGTGGATGGTTGTGTCTGTGGTTGGGTAAAGGGGGGAGAAGTGTTGTAATATGTGCTTGCTCTTGAGTGGAATTCTACGCCGTAGAATTCCACTCTTGCTCTGATGACATGTTTACATCTGTTTAAGGTTCTACATTCTATGGGCAGCCGTTATGAGTTGAAGTGGAGAGCTGATGAGTAGGCTGAGCACTGCTGGGCTCAGGCTGGTTACTAATAAAGGATCTTCACTTACCTGCAGTGTGTAGCTTCCTTATTACACACAACACTGTGGCCTTGTCCTGCGAGGGCTTTGCCGCAGAGGATCCGATCCTTGGTTCTTAAAGTTTTGGAGGCGTAATGTATTACATATCCAGAGGCAGAGTCTCCTGCACACCTGGTCGCACAACACTGCTGCCTTGTCCGGCATGGGATTGGCCGCAGAGAGTCCGATCCTCTTTTCTTAAAGGTTTGGATACATGAACATAGGTGCAATGTATTACATATCAACAGGCAGCGTCTCCTGGGCACCTATGTCGCACGACATCACAGCCATGTCCTGTATTGCCGAGAAGGCCCATATATATGTCTTACAATATACAGACATATTTTTGCTAGGGTGAGTATTCTGACCATGAAAAGTGCAGAGCCCAACTTCTATTACTCAGTCAAAGGATTTCATGCTGAATAACTAGCACAGATCTATTTCAAATAACCAAATGTGGGTAATCTTGTGTTGCATAATACTCTTTGATTTTATGCAAATCACTAGTCTTGGGTTCCATTAAGGGAAGGGGGGCCTGATTCATGGAAAAATGTGCATAGATTCCGCAAAGTTCGCGCAATGAGAACTGCTTTGCAGGTCCGTGCGCGCAGAAGAATGTGTGCACACTCTGCATATTCATGCAATCAGTCCCGCAAAGTCACCCTATTCACAAGTCACGCCCGGAAAATCACCCGACATGCCCCGTCGCAATGCAGAATCAGCGACTAATACCTACCTATGCGTGGTCCTCAGGCGCAAACTCATGCACCCTGGTAATCCTGTGTGGGGTCCTTCGCAACCAAGTCAGCTCACCGGCGACACTGTGCGGGGTCACCCATAACTGTACACAGCACCCCGACAATATGCGTACCATTTTCTGTAACTCAAGTAATGAAGCAGTCAATCTGCGTGCAAAACCCTGTAAACCGTGCCTGCACCCCGCTACTATGCATACGCGCACCCCTACCTGTGATCAGTGCCCCAACTGGGTGTACCCACCCCATATTCCCCATTGGACCTTACCCTTTCGCTGTGGGATTCAGGCCTTACACCTGCTTTCATGTGGTGGATTGATCCAGGGCTTTGCGTGCTGAATCCCGACATGATTTGGCACGGTCAGTTCCATGAATATGCTTGGTTGTGCGCAGTTGGGGGCGTGCAATCTCCTTGCGCAGGTCGTTCCTAGACACGCCCACATTTTCTCTTGTTCTTCATCATTCTGCATGCTCCGCCCCCTCTTTAGAACTCTACATAGGCCCAACCCACACTCTGTGAGGAGTCTTGCGCAAGGCGTTCGACTGCTCGCAGAGGCATGCCAGCTTTGCGTGAACTCCCTGAAAGTCTCGGAAATGTCCTGCAAAGTCGATTCCATGAATCGACGAATGGGATTTTGCACACAGAATGGCCTGCAAAGTCCCCAGTTTCCCTTCAATGAATTCCATGAATCGGGCCCAGGGTGTTTTTCGTAACTTGGCCTGGCAATGCCTGTTGGCCACGCCCCCTCGCCCTGTCCCCTGCCCTCATAACAAGGAGGAAGACGTTCCCAGAGTAAATGTTTTCCATTTCCAGCACTAGTGTTATGTGTGGGCGGGTGGCTGCCTGCCGAGACAGGCATGCCAGAATGTATTTGGGCCCTGTCACTCATTTCATTGCAAATTGAGCCGTGGTTACATCAATTATTTGGCAATGTTTTTTTTAACCGTAACACTTGTGTAGTTGGGAGTGCAGGTTCACTGTAATAGTTATGAAGAATGTATGTACAGGGTTATATACTTTAAAATGTTGAATAGAATTGTGCAGTGAGCAATGCATTAACCGGCCTCATCTTGAGATACAGGCAACAAGAGGATGTATCTGAATCTATTTAAGGAATGCCATTCAGCAGAACTTGGCCACATTAATTATGAGCCCAGGTGGTAGCACATAAAGGGTTTCTTAAGAGTGTGGGTTATATTAAAGCACTCGATCTTGCTCAATGGAGGAATGCAGTTAAGTATGTGGATTTTGACTGTGCACCTCATGCAGGCCTACACATTTTAGCTGGTGAATACGGCTAGTTTAAACTCAGGGCTGTAATCACTGGTACAGAAAAGGGCAATTTGCTGGTCAAGTAGGCATGTTTGCATTTGTTCATTGATTTACATTGAAACATAGGGTATTTTCATATCAGTAAATTAAAATTGTGAACTTACGATTTGAAGCCAGGGTATCTAAACCATCTCCCGCTAAGGAATTCATAGAAAGCAGCCTCTGGTTCATTGATAGCCAATCAGCCTTTAGGTGGTCCAGAAGTACAGAATCAGTGATTTTATATCTTAGGTAAGAAGTCCTTGGTCCCCTAAAAGACTAGCAACCTCCCGCAGTGTTATTCATGGACCTCTGAACAGAATAGGACAGAGTGCATCACACAAAACTCTCGTCCTGACTCCAGCAGAGCATTGAAGTCCAAGGATCTGCCCTCTGATGGTGACCTCCTTCATTTCAGACCACTTTGCCCATTTAACGCTAGGCCATTCCCACTTGTGCCGGTTGAAGCACACCTGCTGGGTGCCACAAGGCTCATCCCCATCACAATTGATTTTCAATGTATGCGTAAGAGATCTGGCCTGTCTATGTGAGATCTTCAACCTCCAATTTCACCTATTGGCTGAGGACACACTGGGCCTCATTACGGGTTCGGCGGTAACCCTGCCGGTCCTACAGGTGGGTTGTTGCCAGACACATAAGAAATTACTGCCGCCTATTCAGAGTCCGGTGGCTGGGAAGTCAGGCGCCGGTAATTTTGTTAGTTCCCATTCCCATGGAGTCCTACTGGACCCCATGGGAATGGGGACACGAGAGCGCCGGCACCGTTAAAAACAGTGCTGGTGCTCCCGTGAGAACTTGCGAGTGGGTGCCGTCCCGCCCGGCAGGTCTGACCCTGGCAGGCACGATGGCACCCGCCCGCAGAGTTGTAGTGTGCCAGTAGGCTTACCGGCACCGTTGTTTCCGGACCGGCACAATTGTAATGAGGCCCACTGTCTCGAAATGATCCAGCACCTGAATGGGTCTGGGGCAGAGGGTCTACTCTGTGGCGCCTTGCACAGCCCTCGCTCTTGTACGGTTGGCCTACCACCATGAGCACCCCACCATTCCCTAGTGGTGAAGCTAAGAACCTCGGGATCGTGTTCAATTTCAAATTCTCGTTCAAACTACAAAACAAGGCACCACCCAGCAAATGCCACCACCAACTCCAAATCTTGCAGAAAATCATACCATTCCTGAACCTCAAGCATAAAGTGGAATTTATTAACACCCTTCTCTCTCAAAAATGGATTATTGTCAGAGCATCTACAAAGATCTGTCAAAAGGAAGTGCTTGATAACTCCAAATCATCCGAAACGGAGAAGTCCTCCTCATTTTCAGACGCAATAACTTACGGTGATGGGCCCAAGGTGCTTCAATCACTACACTGGCTCTGAGTTCCACAACGGATAACATTCAAACTCTTCTGACTTCACAGCCTTCTGTCCGTAGGTCGCTCAAACATTGCAAACAGAATTGACCAATACATCTCCACAAGGAATCTCCACTCTGCAACTACCATCGGGCTGAACCAGCCAACTAAGTTAAACCAGCCAACGAATCGGAATAACATGTTTGAACTGCAGAACAAATTCTCACTTGAACTAAGATTGGATCTTGAGAGCCTCGGGGTTGGAAGGCAGTAAGGGCACTTCTATTCCATGAGGCTTTCCCACTTTCATCTCCCCTGAAGCAAAGATGTCTTCTTGAGCATTTGTAAGAGAACTACAATGTTTGTCATGAATGATACCCATCTTTTATACTGCTCCCTCCTCTTCCCCACCCCTACAGAACCCTTCGTCTACCCACCCACGCACCATGTCCTCTATTGGCGCTACGAAGAGCTTTTGTATGCAAGCAGCACCTGAATAGAAAGTGCAGCAATATCCGCATTTTAGGCTTGGAAATTGGGGTTCTGCTTCCATCTGTTCCCTCGTTAAATTGAAAATGCTGCCCATGCGCACAAGTTTGTTTGTTTGTTTATTTATTAATTTATATTGTGCGCCTGACCCAAGGGTATATGGGCGTATTTCCAAGAAGGTACAAGTCTTAGGTTACATATGATGACAGGAACATCAGTAGCAATACAGTAGAGGACATACAGAAACAAGCCAAGAAACATGGCGGCAAAACATGACAGGATCAGGCAATGTTCATGTATAGGACAACAGGAGATAAGGTAGTCAACAGTCCTTTGACATTATCAATTTTTTTATGTTGGTCCTAAAATTTGGGAAGGTCAAGTACATTTTCAAATCAGACACATCGATGTTTAACCCCCGAAATGAGGAGGGAACCCTTAGACCGACTCCTTTTTAAAGACGTTAATCATCAGCAGAGAAATGACAACACTTCCGTAAACAGTAGCCTTGCGTCATACTTTTACAGTGCACCGTGAACATCAGACCTGCGCAATGTGAGGTGTGAGCCGAAGCTCACCTCTGTCCTTGCACTGCGCTATCTTTACCCATCCTAAAGGCAGTGTTCGCTTC
The DNA here is from genome assembly GCF_040938575.1 of Ambystoma mexicanum. Classification (NCBI taxonomy): domain Eukaryota; kingdom Metazoa; phylum Chordata; class Amphibia; order Caudata; family Ambystomatidae; genus Ambystoma; species Ambystoma mexicanum. The sequence goes on along the minus strand of NC_090928.1, from coordinate 240,398,818 downwards.
ACCCGCAGCATGTGTACACTCTGACTGTTGAACACCACTACTGTGGATCAAGAACTGGTGTGAAAATCCGGCCTGGACTATTAGAGCAGACTAGGATTCTTGTTACTTAAGCATTGACTAAGCAAACCAGCTGCTTCCAAAATGCCTTATTTAATCATTTTCTCAGCCCTATCAAGGCATGTATTTGCCCTTAAAAAAAATGTGATTAAGCTCAATAAACAATCAGTGAACATGTTCAAAGTGGTTTACTCAGTGCTTAGAGAATAGACTAACAGAAATGCTTATGTAACCCCTGGCTCCAATGGGGCAGGCCTAGGCTGTGAGTTGCATATTTTAGTAATACCTGCGGGGAAAAGAAAAATAAAGATGCACACACAGCTATTGTTGGTAAAACAGTTGATTTAATCTTTGTATGTGTTTGCTCACTGTACTTACCTTGTCACAGAGCAATACCATCCTCAAGGGGAGGACACAGCGTTCGACCAGGTAAATCAAAACAACTGTACTTCGGTTTGGGACATGCACAGGGAACGTACAGCGTTCCAACATGTCTGTCTATCATCCCCAGAACAGATGTCCCACATTGGAAAAAAATACCAACCATGCCTCGTGATCATTGAGTCAGGAGTGTAGCCATCTCTTGTTCATCATGTTTAATGCTGTTAGCCAATCCCATCATTTCTCTCCACAGTGGGTCTGAGGGTGGGGAGTGTGTTAAAGCGCCCCCCCCTCACCTGGGAGCATTTGCACTAAAGGTTGCCAGGCCAGGGTCAAAAACCACCTGGGCAACACTTATCATTGCTTGAGAACTGTTATTTAAACATTCCAACTGCTTGTTGAGTACTTGAGGATGGTTAAGTAAGCATTTCTCTTTTTCTAGTGTGTGTACACACTTGTGTTCTCGGTTGTGAGCGGTAGGGCTGTGAGCAGTAGGGTGTTGTTTGATATCCCTGCAGCCAATTTGCCATGCTTGTGTAGTGTGCTACGGTCTTTGTCAGGGGTCTGCAACCTTTGGCTCTCCAGATGTTTTGGACTACAATTTTCATCAGCCCAGGCCACACTGGTTGAAGTGGGCGGGAGCGCTGCTCCTCTACTTTAAAAAAACATGTTTTAAAAAATCGTTTTGCTGTTCCTATACTTTTATTTTAACAAGAAACTGTTCCAGAATGGTTTCATTCTAAAATAATAAAATAAAAGTGTAGGAAGAAGTTGAAACTCGAACTTCAGTGCATTGCACTGAGAATTCCCTTAAACAGCAGGCGTATTTTGTGGGGGGTTTGAATTGGGCGTGGCGATGGGGTTTGTAGGGAACGGGGGCAGACCAGTGGGGAACATAGTTCCACTACTTCTTTTCGTACACTTCGACCACTGCCTGGCCAGCATAGTCAATTGCAGGGGTCGTGGGAGTTGTAGTGCAAAACATATGGGGAGCCACAGGTTGCAGCCCCGTGGTCTATGTCCAGTAGCCAGGAGGGAGGAAGTAGCAGGTTTTTGTAATAACGTAAGAATATGGTAAGTTGAGTATGCTTTATTCTTCAACCCGTACACCGTGACATCCGTCCCCTCCCAGCTCCTTCCCTTCAAAGACCAACTGCCGCCATGAGCGTGGAACCCGGATAGATTCCACGCGCCTGAGACATAAGACAAAGGCTCGCGGAAGCGCGAGCAACTACAACAGTTTTCACCTCGTACCCACAAAAGGTTCTTGCCAGCAGCAGGTCTAGAGACATGATATGATTTAAGGTGTCCCTGACAGTGAACAGCTACGCATGCCTTCTTGTCCGTGAGGGTCCAGCTCTTGTAGCGACCCCTTGCATGCTTGCTATGTTATGTTACTGGGCCTTGCAATGATGCTGTCATTTGCTGGGCCTGTTGGCACGTCCGATAATTTGGTTTTCTTTTTTTCTGTTTTGATTGCCACCACCTGATAGTCTCTACACATTTCCTCAAACATGTTTTCATTGTTTGAATTGATTTGCTTTTTTTTTTTTGCTCTCACCTTTATGGCGGTGGGGAATAAATAAACCCTGTGCCCTCTCGTTACTGCTGCTTTTCCACAACTTCCCATCAATACCTATCCCCGTTGCCCTTGTTTTTTTTTCTCTCTTTTTTGTAGTTGACCAAAATGTATTTTTTTTTTTACTTTCAGAGAGTTTTGCTCATTTCCGGTGATTGTTTTTCGGTTAATGGACACAGACCCGCGCAATTGCGCAAACCGTGGATTAGTATAAAATATAACAAAGTTAACTTAGCTGCGTGTGTAGAAACAATTCGGCCCCGGCTATTTCTTAACAAAATGCCCTATGAACTCTTAAATATTTCTCGTAAACATTGCTGACTTTGTATGTCTCCAGTGCAATGCTCCCCACCCTGGGAGTCAGGGTCCAAAAGTTGAAGGAGTGGGCACAGCGTATTAGGTCAAGGAAATAATTGTATGTCAGCTCCTGGCGGGGTTGGGGAATGCGGTTACTCTGTCATCACCTGACTCTGGAAGGGCTTTTACGCTGCGTTCGATGACAGGCGGCTCGAATCGCCTCATAGTAGAAGCATAACAGCAATCTGTTAGAATGCAGCTCTCTTTCCGGTCACGGCTCCCACGCAGCTTATCACGAGGCCAGCGTCAATATTTTGTCTGAGACGTTGCCACGGGCAGAGTCGGGGACTTTAATTTATTTATCAACAAACACAGGGCGAGGCAGTCCGGTGACAAGCTCACATTGCGTTAGCCCTTTTGAAAATACTATTGAGGGCTTGGCAATGGGGACGGCCTTGTTCTCACTTGAGTGTGTGGCAAAAGGCGGGGATTGGCCTAGAGGTCAATAAAGCCGTGTCCGAAGGCAGGGCCATCTTAAGCACTTTTGGGGCCCTGGGCACGGAGTTCTTTGGGGCCCCCCCTCCACCAAAGGAATTACGTGATTAAGAATGTTTGACGTGCACCCCTCCTCCCCCGCTGCAATCACAACCCATAGGTTGATATGCTGCCTCACAGCATTACAAATAAGGATGCTTACTCCCTTTACGTCCCCTTACCCTCTTCATTCTTGCTCTAATCAGACTGATAACGTTGGCCTTCAAATACAGGAGACTTTATACCCATAGAATCCAGGAAGGTAAGCAGCCTGTAGTATTAATGCAGGACTGTATGTAAAAGGTACATGTAACCCAGAATAGAGAAAGATCTCACATTTGCTGCCTCACAGAATGCAAACGTGCTCAAGAATGGATAGAGCAGACCAATTGGTAGGAAGGAGAAAGATACACGTACCATAGCATGGATAGTGGATGCAGATTAGAAGCTACCAGGAAGGTGATTGTATCCAGGCAGACTGAGATTAGAAGTGGGACATAGTTCTCAAATAGTATTGCCATTAGAGATCAAAGGAACAAGTGCCTGTGGTGTGCAATATATCACTGCTCACTGTTATAGTGAAAGCAACACTACAGCCAGTGAAACCATGAGTGAGGCTTTTGTGAAGATCATACCCTGAGAAGGAAATCACTATGAACAATTTTTAAAGGTTTAGGGACTGTCAATTTTGAGAGGTTAGGCAATACAAGATTAAATGAGATGCCCAGGATCACACATTGGTTAAGGGGTGAAGCTGGGATTTGTGCCAACTCTGCAATTTCTGCATTTGAACACTTTCGTTACCAGTTCTTACCATGAACTAAAATAATCTCATTTTATAAAACGGACTTGGAAAGTACACACAGCACATTACCAAAGATGTCCATTTTAAAAAACAAAATATTATGGAAGGGTGTAACACAGAATGATTCTAGCTTCATTCTCTACATCATCAAGAGACGTATATAAGTACCAGCATACCAAACAATGTGATTTAACAGATTTAATCTGGGTTGTTCTTTTGTATTTTAAAGCTTTACATACTTCCAAAACACTGGCTTCTCACATTGTCATTTATAAACGTGCAGAAAAACCTTTGGCTTTTACAAACATGCAAAGCATTTTTTTGTGTCAAACGAGCAGACTTTAAAATATGCTTGCCTGAGCCCGTCACCATCTGGTCTGCTCCCTTCTGTCTGCCACCCCTTCCATTCAAATGGCAAACATAAGAAGAAAGATCAAGTAATGGGCTAAACGATGCCACCAACATGCGAGGAGGCAAACTTCACAGAACACAGTACAGTAATGTACGAGATATTAGATGATTTGACCAGGATCACTGTATTGTCTGCTGGCAACGCCAGGATACAAGCATGAATGCTTTGGTTCCAAATTCTGAGACTTATTAATCTCTTGGACTAATAGTTTATGCTCATCATTGGAGGTGATTGCCTAGGTTTTACAACACCCCATCTGAACAAACCAGTTTCTAGACCTTCACCATAAGGATGACATGTTCGTTTTTATAGCAACCCCTATCTGGTGCAGGTATATTGCTGGTAATAGCACCTGTTGTGCTGCAAGACCAAGTGCATACACAGACGGGTTTATAAACTTCAGACTTAGGAAAGGCTCACCCAGCCTTACAGGAATGTGCTGTTCTAATCTTGCATGGGAACACATATCTCTGCAATGAGTGCTTTACACACTGAGCTAACTTCTGAACCATTGTGGCTCTCAGTTTACCAATATGCATTTCAAATGTGGCTATTTCACATGATCAACATAATTACCACAGGAAGGAAAGAATTCTACAGGAGTTGTGCCGCAAGGAACACACAAACTATGCATGCCACAGTGAACACAGAAAGCATTACATGGTGAATTGATTGAGGTAAAATGTACTTTCCAAATCAGACGGGCAATAGGTTTAGAGCTTCAGCACCATGCAATACAATATCCTTGTGTGTGCTATTTAAGTCTGGTGAACAAAGGAATCTTCTTTAGATCAGGCAGCCTTGTGGGCCCCCCCCCCAAGGTAGGGTCCCTGGGCAAGTGCCCCTTTTGCCCTCCCATAAAAACGTCCCTGTCCGAAGGCCCTGTGTTGGCCGGTTTTGTGTGGAAATATGCGCCAGTTTAATAATATGCTGCGCAGATGGTAGTTTTAAACAATGTTATTGGAACGATATTCTTTCAAGGGAAGCTTTTTGGACGATTGGGCAGTGTTCAGTACTCAGTCCATTTTTTGTTTTTGTCATTGGGAGTCATCTAAGTCCCACTTATAAGCCAAAACTATTGCATGCAGTACAGCTAGGAGGGAGATGACATGTGAGGAGGGACCGTATTTATTTATCGGACATTTGGGTGTTGTTTGGGTATTTACCCACCTGTTGAAGGCCCATGGCCATGCTTATCCCTATGGCCGCTACCACAAACTAACTACCCCTCCCCACCTAAAACACATCCTCCTGGGATCTCTTTGAACGAGATATATCAAACACTAACATCATATTGGTCCGCAATTGGTATTTCTTAGCAGTTTGGTGATTACTGGTGTAATAAAAATGCCTTTACCAATTGTGGCTTCATCCGCTTCATTTATAACCGTTCCTTGCACTGAAGACCTGTTAAAACAAGCATTGTAAAAGCCAACAGTTTGGACTTGTTTATAAGTATTAGGCATATGCCAGGACCTGCGCAGGTAATCACACAAGTGTCCAGCTGTTGCCATCTTTTGGCCAGGTAGTGCCATTATGACAATGCCTGACAAATGCCTAACCCACGTCTACACAAAATCCAAAACTGTCCTGGAGTGAGATACACATGTGAATGAGGCCAACATTTTTTTTGTCTCAATCCGACCCTAGTTGCACAGGCTGCTGGAGAAAGTCTGAACGTCATGGTGTTTCTGCTTTTCAAAGATGTCATTTATTTTTTATTTCATTTTAAGATTTATAGAGCGCACCACATCCAAGTGCATCAAGGCGCTGGTTACAGAAGTGCTGTTAGCTTTAAGATAGTATAGTCGCAAAGATGAATATGGTCAGTGTAAAGGTTTAAAGTAGGGCTGTACCGAATAGCATATTTAGTATTCGGACGAATACCGAATAGTTTGTCAACTATTCGGCCGAAGCCGAATATGAAGCCGAATAGTTGATTTATTTAATAAATCATGTTCCAAACTTCAAAAAACTCACTTATTAAAAAAACAAATAAAGCACCATTTAAATGCATTCTATACTTTTATTTCTCTTCATTGTAATTAATCTAGCATCTTTATTTAAAGTATAAAAGCCAGAAATAAAGCAGATTTAACCAAAATGAAGGGACCAAATGTACAGAAGATTGCAAAAGGACTGCCTTTGTGAATCAGATGCATTGCATTTTCTATCCAATTGCAAAGTCGATGTGGTCGAGTTTCGAAAACTTCTTTGCAGCTCACATTGAAATGTATAAAATGGTTCATGTCGGCTCATGCAGGACACAAGTCAAGAGGAAATCTGAAATGCATAAACTACATCTCACAACTATTCACCCCACCCAAACAAATGCTGCTCACTTTTCACTTATCCTAGCCACTCTTTCTCGTCAATGCACAAACATATGCAACTTATAATTTCCTGATAAAATATCAGATAAAGTTAAACTGAGGACTCAAGTCCTTAAAAAAAGAGAAGGTGGGACTATGACGTATGCAATGGGAAATGACATGACAGGAACTCAAAGTATCCATGCACTTTCCTTCCAGTTTGTTTTTTCCAACTGAAAAAATGCACATTGCATATAAACATTCGCCAAAAGAAAAGATGTTCCTGTATTGTTGATAAGCACCTTTTTTGTCTAAGAATCTGTGAGAAAACAGCAGGTTACAATCTAAAATATTTTTCAGCTGTGTGATATCAATTTGTCTGGTCTAATTCTATTCAGTTTTGCAAACTGAAGTCTATATTTGCCTTTCTGAGTTCATGTTGCATTGTATTCAAATGAGAATGTCAAAGTATTCGGCAAGAGCCGAATAGCTAGAAACTATTCGGCCGGAGCCGAATAGCTTTTTACAGCCGGAATTCGGCCGAATACTTACTCAAAGCCGAAGTTCGGTACACCACTAGTTCAAAGGCACAGGTAGTACTTTACTACAAAGAAAAAGGCATAGTGGAGGTTATACATCTTGTGAGAAAAGCCAAGAACTAGAGGGACGTTTCAGACCTTAGATGAGGAGGTAGGGAGGTTCCAATATTCAAAGTAATAGTTGTAAACCTACTGTGTTTTCTCCCTAAACAACTCCTACACATTATCTCAGGAAGTCCATATTGATATGTACCAAATCCGTGATTATATGGTTTTGTGTCATCTGTCTATCACTCGGCTGTGACAGGCAGTGGTGTTAAAAGTATTGTTTAACATTAATACCCGGCAAAGGGGGCGTGGCTGCCTGCCAGCCAATCAGGAGGCTCAGAAAGGGGGGCTTTACCACATGGTAAAACCCCTGCTGCATGACTCCTCGGAATTGGGGGCAGCCATCTTCCCTCGCTGGGTCCAAGGTAAGTGGTCCCTGCACTCCCCCAAGCCCCCTTCCCTCCACCCCAACCCTTTTCCACATTTTTAGATCCCCCATAACAACTTACCTGGCGCTCCCAAGTCCCTTGCTGGGACCGGGAACACTAGTGTTCCCGGCGCCTCCCTGACAGCAATGGCCACCATGGAAAGAGAGAATGGACTACGTGTAGTTCCCTTCTTCCCGATCCATGGTGGCCATCCTTTTTTAAAGTTTTTTCTCGAGTTGAGAAACGGTAAACAAGCTGTTTCTCATCTTGAGAAAAGAAACACTATTAGTATGGTACTAATAGCAATACAACCGGAGCAGGAAGGCCTTACCAGACTGGTAATGACCCCTACTCGGTTATATTTCTTAAATTAAACAGATGCTGACAAAGGAAAATGTTCTATTATGTGGGAACTCTAAGTCTCCTCACATTGATCCCCAGCGTCCAATCTCATGCTAAACGAATAGATAAACACTGCTACAGATCAGCAGCAGCCAAACTTGGAGATTTGGAGCAAAGATTGTGGCAGGCATGGTCTGCCACAGGTGCTCGGTCAAACTGGCTCGCTGTGCTAGACCCCAAATAAGCTCTCTGCTATACCTTACAAGCACTAGGGAGTAATCATGGTGCATTAAGCTAACCATAATCTACTGCTCATCTGCCTTCTAGCTAAATTTTTTCCCTCGCCTCTAACCTCTATTGGTCCGTCATTTCCGCTGCCTCCACTCAAGCACTTCACCCATTATGGTCACGTCCCTAACACAGCTGGCCGTACCGCCTACCTGAACTTAAAAAAGTCTACTGTTGGTTGTCCTTGATCTATGTATTTCCACCCATGTATTGTCCTCAGTGACTGCTCCAATTACTGCCCTCCACAACCTGGTCAAAATTGTCCTCGAGTTCAGCCCATTGTAAGACACTCACTGCTTCTTGTCAAATCTGATTTCTTATCTATTGTACGTTCTTTTGCGATCAAAAGATCATTGTTCATCCATATAAATACATGAATTAATTAATAAATGAATGAGGACACCTCTAGGCCCATGGGTGTCTAGGATAGGGTAGTGTGGGAGCCCAGCCCCGGGTAACAGCTGCAACATTGCAGGCATTTACATCATTGCAGGCTTGTCTACGCTGTAGAAAGTATACAGGCAATGTGGGATTGAACATAGCTTCATGCTTTCAAGGTTACCACTGGTAGCCAGTGATATTGTCGCCAAGGAAAAAGTCCAAAGGGAGCGACATTTAACCCAATTTGCCCCCTGAAGTAAATCAAAGCCCTTTCCCCAAATATTCTAGGACTGAAGTTTAAAATAGTAAAAAACACAAGTCCTAGAATATGTTGGGGAAGGCTTTTTAGAGATCCGGAAAACAAAGCACCTTGCTGGTGACCTTTTCCTGGTGACCTTTTCCTGGCGACCTTTTCTCATAGAACCTGATGAACTACACTGCACCCACTAGTGATGCTGCAACCAGTGAAGAAGAGAAAGCAAAGCATCCAAGCCCAACAAGCCCCAAGAAGCAAGACATTCAAACCAGGGGTTGGAGCTTCGGCCGAAAGCAAGCAGCATTGTAGCTATGTGGAGATGCCAGTAAACCACGGAATAGATGGAAGAAAGGCATTATCAGTAGAGCAAATTATCAAGAGTACACTTGGATGAGACGCAATTCTAATTGGACACAGTCCCACAAGCTGATTGTTAGAAAATGTTCAGGATTAGTCGCTATTTTCACTATAAGAAGATTGGAAGAAGTGAATAAGCTTCAAGAATGGTATGTGGTCATAAAACCGGTTTAGTCAAAGCGAAATAATAGTCCCAATTTATAAACACAGACCCAGAGACCATCCAAAGAACTATGGGCCAAAAGCGCTTTTAGAAGTTATTGGAAAAGTCTATGGCTCAACTCTGTTGGATATGTTTTCAAAGTGGGCAACAGAAACATTTCTAATGGACCTGTTCCAGTCTGGTTTCGTAAAAAAAAGTAGGAACAGTGGCAAAAATATTCCTAATTAACATTCTAAAAGCAAGGACCAAGGAAGGAAGACCGGGTTTGCATATGGCTTTCGTTGACCTGGTCCAAGCCTTTTATCAGGTAAATCGGGAGCTTTTATGGAAGAAATTGGAAGCTAAAGAATGCCCAAGACCTATATTAGAACAAATTGAAGCCTTGCATACGGAGACACCAGTATCAGTGCGCCTAAACCAGCAGGGCACTCTTTCCAAACCCATACAAACATCAAGAGGAGTTAAGCAGGGGTGCCCTTTGGCCCCAACCCTGTTCAACGCATATTTATGGGACTTCAAAGACTCAGAGAACCTAGCTAGATCTTATCCACCTAAAATGGGAGGTGAATTTTATGAGACCAAACGCCCATAGATCTGCAAAGAAAGCTGGAAAATCTGAGTCGGTATATCGGAAAGAATCATTTGGAAATTAACACATCCAAAACAAAGATAATGGGCCTCATTACGAGTCCGGCGGTAACCAAGGCGGTAAAACCGCCTGGTTACCGCCGGACTCGTATTACCATTCCGCCTCCACGGAGGCGGAATGGTGTTAATCCCCATTCCCATTGAGTCCTATAGGACTCAATGGGAATGGGGATCATGGAAACACCGGCAGCATCTCGTAATGCTGCCGGTGTTTCCTCGCCCGCCTGCAGGCGGGCGGTGTTAAACCAGCCAGGTCAGACCTGGCGGGAACATTATCTCCCGCCTGCAGGAGTTGTGATCGCCCGGCATGGAAACAACGGTGGCGGCGGGTTTACCGCCACCGTTGTTTCCATACCGGGCTATTTGTAATGAGGCCCAATGTCCCTTCAAAAAGCGAAAAGATCAAATAGCAACTTTTCTTGGAATCTGGAAGGTGTGAAAATTCAGACTGTTTCTGAATTCAAATAACTAGGGGTCATCATGAGTAATGACCCAGCGGAACATAAGATGCAAGAACATCTTTGGGACAAAGCTAAAAAACTGACATTGCATGCCAAGGTAATTGAGAGAAAATTCTGTCAGTTTTCTATGAGGCCAATCCTTCAGTATTACCGGGCAAAGGTGATCCCATCATTAACATATGGAGCAGAGGCCTACCTAAATTTACCAGAAAATTGATGGCTGAAAATCGAAAGGTACTTCTGGAGAGAGCTACTAACATTACCTCCCTCTACTCCAATGCCCGTGATAAGAAGGGAATTATGTATTGGATCTCTGCAAGCAATCGTTGAGAGGAATAAATTGATGCTCTTCAGAAAGTTGATTATACCAGATCGTCCACCTATTTTCAATATAGTACACAAAGACATTTTTGACGCAAACTCGAAAGCATTAAAGGCCTGGAGAGAGAGTACTATTCTGACTTTGCAAGAAATGGGGTTGTCAGAAGAAGAGCTAGTGCATAATCCAACAAAAGTGGCCACGAAGTTGGAAACTTGGGATTGGATAAAGACTCAAGACGTAGCAGAATCATATAAACTGGCCGCTCACATATCTTCAGTCAGCAGAAAATTAAATCATATAAGGAAATACTTGAAGATCTCCCCGAACAAACAATTTCGTCAAACCTTTATGAGAGCCCGCCTCAACATCGTGACAACGAACGAAATAAGGGCTATCAGAGGTACATCAAATACAAATGGATGCCGATTCTGTGGGAGAGTTGACCTTAAAGAAACCTTAAGACACCTCCTGCTGAACTGTACAGGTCTCACGCAGGAAAGAAATATCCACCTGATCCCCATATTTAAGGACCTTTACCATTACGAAGAGGAGATCTGGTGGAATCGTTTAATGGAGGGGGAAAACACTAGCGATTCAATTTCAGTGACTCCATTTTTACATCACATTAACTTTACAAAATCATAGGACCAATTCCGTTCGTTACACCTGTGCCATGTGGAACGATACAAGAATCAGCATGTGGTATTAATTCTGTCACTTTCTTCAAAACGTATTAGACAACTAGGAGGAAGGTTGGAAATATGGACAGAAATTGTAAAAGAATGTGTAAACATTTTTAATCAATAAACTAAAAAAGAGAAACACAGTTTTAAGCTCATTCCAAACTCCCCAGAATGCTACAAAACAAAGGCTTTGAGGATGAAGGAGACTCTGTATCGGATCTAGTTTGTAGCTATCAAGAAGGAATAAGGAAAGCATCAACTCACGGACAACAAGGAGGCCCAGAAACTAGAATTCATCTCTACTCTATGGTCAGAGGGAGGTAGAGAACACTCACAATAGAAACGTGGGTCCCCTAAACTCTGGCAGACCTCAGGGTTTTTTGGGCAAAATGGTGGTGGAGCCCAGGGGAGAAATTTACCAAGAAACTGGAATAATAATAAGAACATCTGAAGAATCAGGATCTGGATTTAAAGAGACTATTAAGCGCTGATAAAAAGAGTAAACAGCTGAAAAGTCATCTGCGGGTCCCATCTGCATGCATTACTAGCATCAAGAGAAGACAATCCATCCTCTGGGCAAACTGGGCCCAAGACCCAGATCCTAGGAGAAATAAAGATAAGTAGCTGCACTCTGTGCATCATAGGCCCTGTAGCCTTTCTCTCTTTCTCTCATCGACTCTTTCCCCCTCTCGCGCCCACTCTCTCCACCTTCTTTCTCTGCCTGTCCGTCCCACTGTCACTCTACGCCTCTGTCTCTTTCTTTGTGGGTGGGAGTTGCATTAGCAGGTGATGGTGTTCTAGAGGCATCTTAGCTGTTTGACTATAGGTGAAAAGGAACAGCTATCTTGGGAGAGCGGAGGCTCCTGGGATTTCTTTTAGAAGAAAAAATGAAATTATTTAATTGTACTAACATTGTAAACGGAATCTTTGTAACATGTGCAATATTAATTTCTGATTGTCACTTCCTGCATACATTTTATTGTTATATATGTTATAATATTAAATACTGATTATAATAGAAAAGTTACACTTGTTTTACTGAGAAAAGCGTATTTTCAAAACCCTGAATGATTATATAAATTAGCTATTCCCAGTGGATCATATGCCGATCTAGCACTCCCTCTTCCTCTGCACACACACAATCTCTCTCTCTCTCTCTCTCTCTCTCTCTCTCTCTCTCTGTCTCATCTCTCATATCTCTCTCGCTCTCTCTCACTCATCTCTCTCTCACCTCCCTCTCTATCTCTCTCATCTTTCTCTCATCTCTTTCATCCCTCTCTCTCATCTCTCACCTCTATCTCTCTCATCTTTCTCTCATCTCCCTCTCTCTCTCATCTCTCTTCTCTCTCTCTCTCACCCATCTCTCGCTCTCTCTCATCTCTCTCCCTCTCTTTCTCATCTCACCTCTCATATCTCTCTCCCATCTCTCTCATCTCTCCCTCTCTCTCATCTCTCCCTCTCATCTCTCTTTCTCTCATCTCTCTTTCATCTCTCTCTCTTCCCTCTCTCTCATCTCTCATCTCTATCCCTCTCATCTCTCTCATCTCTCATCTCTCTCTCTCATTGTCTCGGGAGGATAGCTCAGGGGCAACGTGCTCACCTTGGCAGCAAGATGAGAAGCAACACAGGTTCAATCCCCGGGTCCGCGCTTAGAAACCCCTGGGTATTAAGCGCGTTATAAATAACCTATCATATCTCTCCATCTCTCTTATCTCTCTGTCTCTGCATGTCTCGTTCCTTCCTGTGTGGGCGAGAACCATCCAAGCCGTTAAGGATCACTGTGGGACGAGAGGAAAAAACAGGTGTCGTGGATGAGGAGAGACTGTTTTTTTGCCAAAAGAATTATAGAAAATGAAAGGAATTTAATAATTCTACTAACATTGAATACTGGCTCCTTTGAAAATTCTCCTATCATTATTTCTAATGATCAACTCCAGTGTACAGTGCAGTCATAATATGAACATTGCCCTTGTCTTACTGAGCAAAGCACATTGTCAAAAGAAAGCTCGAATAAATATCTACATTATTTTCTGGCACAGGTTTATCATTCTAAGATGGACAGTCTGGTCCGCTCTGATTATACTCCTACCAGTGAGGGAAAGGGGGTCAAATAATAGCAGTGAGGGTTCCAGTTTTCGTTTTTTATTTTTTAAAAAGTGCATAATGCCATCTGCACGTTTTGCTCATAATGTTTCATACCACTCACCCTAAAATTCACATGTTTGTAACATGGAAGACACTGATTCAAGCGGCCTAATTATTGGCATTTGAGGATACAATTACTGCCACATGACTTACACCGTTAATATCAAAAGGCCATCTGAAGATAATGTTTCCTTATCTCGCCCATAGATTTAGCCTGATCTCTCGCTAAGGGTTGCTGTGCACATGTTCATTTTCCAATGCACAGTTGAAGAGAATTATACAATTGATTGTTTTCAGAAATGTATCATTACATGATGGCCAGTCTCCCTCTTCTAAAACACCCTATGTGAAATGGAGAGGAAACAAATAGCACTGGTGAGGGCTCCATCCTGCTTTGCAAAAGAGCAGTTTGGGGGGAAATAGAGTGACTACAGATTATATTTAGCAAATATGTCTGTGGTAACATAGTTGTATGCTTAAATCTCTAAGTACATAATGCACGCTGGGCTGGGTGCTGAATTATGTTTTCACAACACTCACCTGGCATTAACATGTTTGTGAAATCGAACCATATATACTGACTGGAACAGGTTCTGGATTTGGATGAGAGGATAAAATGACTGACAACAATCTCTCGATTGGGGTCCAGAGGTCATTTTTAGATCGTGTTTTGTTTCCCCTTCCATCATTGTATCCAGCCCTCAGGGTAAGAATGACTGTGCACGTGCTCACCTCGCAAAGCACGTGCATTCTAAAAGAATTCTATGCTATCCAGGATCCCAGGAGAGAAGCCGAGATCTTTTGACCCGGAAGTGTAAAAGAAACGACTTTCAGTAGCAGGCATTGGGCATTAAAGGAGCCCACATATGCACCCCGTTAGGAAGATATTTGGGCCACTGGACGTTATCAGGCTACCCAAAACAAGAGCAGGCTGAGAACGCTTTCTGTGCATAGGCCAGATGCATAAGAGTGCAAACCAGTCTGAACATCCAGCTGCTTGTGACATGGTGCAGAAGTGTAGAAGGGGGCCATGCCTGTTTACAATGTGTTGTAAACCGGCCTGAGCTATTGGAGCTCAGTTCACTTGGAATAAGAAACATAAAATGAATGGTGTCGATAGAAGTGAATATAAGAATTAATTCCGTTCCAAGATCCAGGGCCTGAAAGAAGACAGGGGGATTGGAATCTGGAGGTAGTTGAGTAACTTAAATCAATGAAATACTTTGCTGTGTGTTCTTGCAAATACAGAAGTGTTCTTTGGGTATTGTGGAGTTATGCAATGCTCAATGAAAACACTTGCCCATGTCATAGGTCAAGAGTTAACACTGTGACACTGGTGTGCATCAGTTACCGCTCTTCCAGCAAGACCAAATGCTGCACCGCTGTCAATAGGTAGGTGTACCTGCCCACCCAAGGGGTCTGCGTGTCCTCTCGTCACAGTTGCCTACCAGAGGTGTACCACTGCCAGGATATCTCCACAATCAAATCTGATGGATGCTCCAAATATCCCAGTTGGGTCCACTGACCACTCCCCTCACAAAACATCTTGAGCTTTTACATTCCAAAACATAATATGCATCCCAAGAAAGGCACCGACTCATACCTGGCAACGGAACACCCTTCCCAATGGGCCATATTACAGAATTTGGCATTGATGCAAGTGAAAATTTGAAAGCTATCAGTGCAAGGAAACAAATTGCACTAGTGCAAAAACAGATTCTTTGAATACATGTTTGCGCCAGTGAAATGTTTGTCCTATTGACAATAAGGTCCCTATTAGCACTAGCTCAAAAATCGTACGAGAGAGAAAATGCCTTGAAAGATATTTTTTGTAATAAGGCAATGTTTCTCCTAGTGCTAATACCATGCAAGGCTACACTTGCACTGTTGCAGAATTTCTGTAATTCGGCCCCAAAAAGCTACGCCCTTTCAAACACCTTACATGTCACAGTCCTGACCAATGCATCCTCACACCACGGGCAAACAAGCCCCCCCCCGCCTCGCCCCCTTTAGACACATATACCTCAAAGCACCCCGAGACGATCGTGGTAGAGCAGAATCAGGCCTTTGGCACTGAGACTTGGTCAGGGAGTTTTATTTTCTCTCTCTATCATAGTCAAAGCCTACTCTTTCCCTACTCTACAAGATCAATCCCTGTTCTAAAACCACAGAAAGTCAAGAAGCGTACTCATCAGGATGTCTATACATAAACATGCCCTTAGTCAGGAAGCCTATTCTACCTAACCACTTCCCTGACCTACAAAAGAAAATAGAAAATAACAAAAACCCAACAGAGTTAAATTTTGGATCTACTCCTTAAAAGGGATGTCTGCTGGCTTCTGACATCAACCCTTAATCCTCTTTATCAAAGGCCTCTTGCCTATGTTTACAGTCCACATTTATACAGTTCTTGGCGGCTTAAATGTTATTCGTGTTCTCCAGCCCAGGCTTCCCGGGTCCCCCATTTTGGTTTTCTTTCAGTCGTTCTCTGCCACTCTGGGTCTTCCTCCTTCTTACTTCCCACATTGGAGTTCTGTCAGTTAACCCTCCCTCTCTGGGGTTTCTATCCATCTCACTTGCCGCTTAGGAGCTCTTTCAGTCCCTCCCCACTGTGTTTGTTTCTGCTTTCTCATTCCTCACTCCAGGGCTTTACTCATTCTCACTCCCCATTCTGGGACTTTACTCGTTCTCACTCCCCACTCCGGAGTTTCTTCTGGCTCTTCTGGCTCCGAGGCTTTACTTGTTCTTACTCCCTACTCTGGGGCCTTTTCCCCCCTTCCTCCCTCTGGGGATCTTCCTGATCTTCCCCGCTAAAATGCCCGCCTCCGTCTCCACAGGAACCACTGCACACCTGGTTGCTGAGTGCGGGGCTCCTTGGGAGGGTCGACGAGTCGAATCAAGTTTCCTGGTGCTGCAGAGCCACTTACATAACTCTTCAACTGTGCTCTGTGTCCGCCTCTGTCAAATCCTTTCTCCCACTTGCTCAGTGCAGGGTTGTGTAGGTGGGTTCTCGGCTGCCCTGCGGTTCGGCCCTCCAAGGCGCTTTGTCCTCGTTCTCATCCCATCTCCAAGCTTCTCTGGCCGCTCATCTACCTTAGCTTGCTGCACTCTTCCAGTGCGCATCGCCGGACACCCAGACTAGCGTTTTTGCCCTCTCACCTCCCACACCGCCTCTCATCTCCTTGATACAGTTAAACTTCATGGTACTTGCAGAGACTGATTGGTTCTTCTCTGACCGCTCCTCCAGGAGGCTGGTCAATTTGTCCCTTTGCTGTTTTTCGTGGAGATTGGACATACTGAAGGTCAGAAATCGATTCAGCCATGATTAAACTGTCTATGGAGTTTTCACACCAGCTAGTCCCTATATGTCGCATAACGTTATCAAGGGGGAGGGATGGTGACTTGTACTCGTTTCTGGGGTGTCCCCCCTAAAGGGTAGTCACCTCCAGAGAGATCCCGCTTACCCTATTCCCTAGGGGGTGTTAAGCGTAGTGGGAGCACCACCCTAGTGCAAAAGGGGGCCTATTGGGGGAGGTGACGATCACCCTGGATTCATTACACCATGCAAAATGGCAGCAGAGCACCGTATGAATCCCAACGGCATGACATAACCTTTATGAACTAGTGGCCGCTGCTTGCTTTTAAATCAAGGTAAATGGCATGACAGAACAAAATCATATTTTTAAAGGTGAAGTGATTAGGTATCCATATTAAACATTGGATGGCTGTGCATACATTAAAACACTTGAGATAGTGATACCAATCTGACAGAAAGCCCATATGCTTCACATGCCATCAGCGTCTACCTGAAGCTCAACACTACAAAAACCAAATTAATTCTTCCAGGAAACTCCACCAAGCACACCAAAGTCCAGAATTGGCTGACATGAAGCTTGATGGATTCACGCCTCAATGCTCATCCAGTGCAAAATCGCTGGGCTTTGCTATCGACTCTGACCTTTTATTCAATGCACACATCGCAAAGACGACGAAAGCACTGCACTCGTCTGCAGATTCAAGTCTTTCATCCTTTCCCCAAGTTTCAGGAAATGTGACCCCCAAACATGCATCATGTTGACGACTGTCTGCATCATGGTGATGACTGTCTGCATCACCTACAAACCAGTCAAAACCTAAACACCACTCTACTTGGCTGAGCAACTCAGCATCTCCAGAGGACATCGCACCACCAGAAGCCTCAATATTGCCTGGCTACAAACCATCAACTGGAAGAATGAAAGAAGGCAGAAAACAGGCCTTTTGTTGCTTTGCACCCTCTATCTGGAAGAAGTTTCGAACGCAGGGAAAACTGGCCTTCTCTATTATACACTTCGGGAAGGACCTAAAGTTTCTACTCTTCAAACAACATTTCGCTGATGACTCCAGTCAACCCCATTTCTCCCTCTCTTAAGGCAACCCTCCCCTCCTTTCCCTACCAATCGCAGCTCCTCTGCTACTCCTATATACTACTTGTAACTGCCTGGGTGTATGCCCTTAGTACAGCGCACCGTTGCATGCCAGCTAAGTATGCACTTTATAGAGCGAATGCATACATACATGCGTACATTACTGTTCTCTGGTTTTGGTCCATTTAGATGGTGTAAAGTGCCACCATGAGCCTGAAATCATTTCTGTGTTTAACAGAGAGAAGGGAAGTGATATTGATAATGCTGAATATCCGGTTGGCATAGTAATGCTTTTGATATGTATTTATTTTATTTATTGAACATTTGTATGGCGCCTATAAGGCAAAAGGTGTTTCCGGACACTACAAGACAAAAATGGGTCAGGGGGACAGTGGGAAAAAACAACAATAACAGTCCTGCTAGGCCTTGTGACTTTCGGATCATGCAACTGCAGAACAAGAAGTGCAGGGGCTGTCGCAAAATAAGAGGTGTTGCATAGCAATTTGCTATGCAATTTTGTAGGTTTGCTAATCAAATGGACACTTGTGTAGCAAAGTTTGCTATTTAAGTTGCCCTCTTCGATGAAAGCACAGCTCACCCTGCATTCCTCTCTTACCCTTGGTGCTCTCTTCAACCTCTTTTCTCTGTGCACTTCAAGTGCTAATGGAGGGAAAGTGCAGCAGTAATCATCTCCTACACTCTTAAGTGCCAAAGGCATGTGTGGGAGTGGTCGGCAGGAATTTATTTTTATTTTTCAAATAATTGCTATCCAGAAATAATCAGGATCGTACTTTTAGTAAGCTTTCTATATCCTGTCTGGCAAAAAGATTTATGTGCCAACTTTATATTTTTTTAAAAGATAGTCATGCAATTCCATTCCTAAAATGTCAGTTGTTACATAATGCATAATTACAGTATTAATATTGTAAAACACTGCATCATCGCCATGCTTTACAGTAATGTTTAGGTTAGTGTACCTTAATGTCATAGTGTAAACTATATTGCATTTTGTTGGGGAAGATGCATCATATTGACAAGTGAACTCTTTTGAAAATGTACATGATCCCATGATTAAATGCTTTTGATGACAAACCTTGTTCTGTAACCTGCAGGTTGCATACATCTTGCAACTGGTGTTCAACCCATGAGCGAACCCATACTGCTTGACATTCTATATTATCACCCTTTTGCTTTATACCATGTATCCTAAAAGTGAGATGACCACAACCCTCAATATTCCACCTAGTTTGCCCATTTATCTGCCTGCTACGCAATCCACTCTGCTTAGTCTCTTTCTTATCTCTTACATAATGAATACACAAAGCGAACTAGATGCTTACGTAAAGTAGTGATCAGTAGTTCATCCAGTCTGTACATCTACAGATCTACCTAGTGGTCGAAGTGCACGAAAAGAAGTAGTGGAGCTATGTTCCCTGATGGTCTGCCCCACTCTCCACAAACCCCAACGCTACGCCCCCTCCCACACACATTCCAAACCCCCAAACAAACACACCTATTATTTAAGGGAATGTTCAGTGCAGTGCACTGAAGTGCAAGCTTCAACTTCTTCCTACACTTTTATTTTAAAACTAAACCGTTCCGGAATGGTTTCTTTTTAATATAAAAGTAAAGGAACAGTGAAACAGAAAAATAAAAAGTATAGGAGCACCGCTCCCGACCGCTCCCGCCCACTTCGACCTCTGGCATCTACTACAATACCAAACACTGAAGTTAGCCTCCAGAGCTCGCTTTTCTTTATGCTTATGATTGTATTATATATTACCACCTGTGGGAGGCAACTGGCCAAACTGTTTTCAGTGCCTTTTTTATCATATCTATTCATTTGTGCCCATTCATGCAGCTAACATTTTACATTTTACAGACTCTCATCTATGGCTTGCTAGGTCTTTTCGCCCACTCGCATAGTCGAGAAGATTTTATGAAAGGTGTTTAACATTTACTTTGTTTGCAGTAAATATCAAATAAAAGTTTCACTCTTCATGGCTGGCCTCTGGGGGGCAGCAGTGTGCCAAACATAAAGTGGTTCTTAGTAACATGTACCATTTTACAGAAATCGCATTTTAAATGTGTTGTCCTATGCGTCGAGTGCATTTCTCTTAGGTTGAATAGGTAAACTAAGTTACCCGACCTGCAGGTCTAGCTGAAATGTAAAGGATTGGCAAGGCATAACTCCTATCACTAATATCTTATTTCAACGGTACGCATAACTGCTGTATTGTTGCTCATTTCATGTCTTGGGTACAAATAACGTCTGGTGACATTAACAATATTAGTACAACATAGCTAATCAAATGGGTCTGTTAGGCAATCAAAAACATGTAATTTGCAAACTCTGCTAATCAATTTTTGAAAACTAATGTATGCCTTGGAGAAGGAGAGAGAGAGGAGTCGAAGATGACACCCAGGTTTTTAGCATCACACGAGGGTGAGGGCCCAAGGAGGGAGGCCAGAGAGTAGGAGGGAAGGAGGGAACAGGAGTCCCAATGAGAAGAATCTCCATCTCACTAGTGTTAAAACAGAGATTGTTAGTGTAAAGACTGGAGGGGGGTGTCTGTACTTCTGCTCTCTATATGGTCTCTCTATATGGTAGAGGAGAGTCACAGAGGACCCCAGCCAAGATTCTCTATTGTGGTACCAATGGACGAGCACTGAAGGTCTAGCTTCTCAGGAGGTGATGCAGGCTGGTTCTTAAGTACAGTGTAGTCCCCAAGCCCCCACAAAGGAATATCCACACACTGTATTAGTTAAAACACAGTCTTTATATAATTAAGTTTAAGGTTATGTACACAATCACAATAACTCACTTTGTGCTCATAAAATCTTCAATGGCAAATATATACAGTTCTAAGTGGTACCACAATTATTATTAGATTCCATTAAAGTGCATCAACTGTACTCTGGTTAAATGTCACACAAATCACTTAATAAAGGTAACCAACAATAGACATAGGAGGAAAGCAGTTGGTTAGAGAAATTGGCAGAAGACTGGCCTCTACCCCTAGACACAGTTCTGTGTGGAGATCCCCCCACCTGGGCAACCTGTAAAGTAAAGATATATCACAAGCCCAGTCCATATATTGTTCTAGAAGTCTTATTTCCTTCTAAGATAGTTCTACAACCCCAATGTACCTTGTTAAGACGGATTTCTGAACTCTGTCCTGGTGGCGCAGAAGTTCAGAAGGCCAACCTAATTACTTGGAACAGGGTAAACTCTGGACGAGCCAGACCAATCAAGGTAGCGATCGCGGCGGTCAAGACTAGGTCTCAAGAGGGGTGAGGGTGACTGAAAGCCCACAATGAGCACACAAAGCAAGGACACTTACAAACGACTCCAAACAGGTGTTATATTAAAAATATATACACATTTATTCCAAGGCCTTTAAAACAATGACCGTAGCGAGAAAATCACAATATAACAATAGTAAACCAACACATACCATACCAATACAATATATATACAAATACAACAAGTCTCAAGCGTTAGATGCACAAACTGTGTAGTCCACCTAAAAGGGAGGGAAAACAGGCAGTGCGAAATAATGCTTAGACCCAGTTCACCTTCAGAGGCACCTAACTAGAAGGAAGTCCGAGCCATGCGAAGAGTGGAGCCTTGTGCTCAAAAGTACCTGCACACGCTGGTGCCAACGGGCAAAAGGGGAGTCACTTCGAAGGAAGTCAGGCAGTTCAGTTTAGTGCACAAATGAAGAAGAACAAGTTCCGCGACTCAAGCCCAGCCTCTACTGTGGGCAGAAGCAGAGCGCGAGTACGGACAAGGGCGCTGTTTTGACACAGCGGGGAAAAGCTATGGGCTCCTGCAGGAGGGCGACCAGTTCCTAGCTATGCTACTCACCGGTCCCCGATGCAAGCAGACCCAGGCTTCTCCGCGTCAGTTTCAGTAGCTGGCAGGTTCAGAAGAGCAGGGAACGTCTCGTCGTCGTGTTGAGTCTGCAGCGGCAGAGGTGAGTAAAAGACGTCCCAATCGAAGAAACCCGCACAGTTTGTTACCACAGCAGGGCAACGGAGCGGCCGTGTGTATCTGAGCCAAATGTACACTACTCACTTCAGACCTGGGAACGCCAAGTGTCCGAAGCGTGTGAGAGTGACAAGGACTCGAAATACTACACAACCTGGTGGCGGTTACAGAGCAAGACTCCCGTGTAAGCTGGTCAGTCTACTGGATGGCCCAGAGACGCTTCCGAAGGCTTATTGGCAGGAGATGGTGAAGATGCCGAGAATAGCTGTTCCCGCTATTCCAAGGGTCGAAGTACCAGTACAGGCCTTCTGGTTCGATCAAAGGTGAAAAGGGTTTCACAAGACGACAGCAGTGCAGAGGAGAAGTCCTTCAGCCGGTCACCAGCGATTCCTCGGTTCAGCCTCTTGGTTGCAGGATACTTGGCTCCTGTATTCCTTCGTTCGTGACAACTCAGGAGATCGACATGGTAGTGGTGTTTCCAGCCCCCTCTTATCCACGATTCCCTTCGCGCCAAAACGGAGGGGACCGATTGGGAGATCCGCTCATCAATACTCACACCATTCGTGGACCAATCACGGACCACAGTGGTCCCAGGCATTCACACCACCCTAGACTCTCTGGCACCCAGGATGTGTATTGGGACCAGACATCCCAGCCCACATCCTGGAGGCACACACAAGACATGTAGAAGCCCGCGAAAGCATCCGTGTTTCGCGGGAAAGTACATGCCCAAATAAGGAAGGCCCCGGGTTGGCTCAACCTGGCGAAGGTGAAGGGAGCAAGACGGTCAGCAGACAGGACAAAGGAGCCTCGTGGTCTGGCCATTTTGGGAGCCAGGCCACCATTTTGGGTTAAGCGCGGAAAACGCGCTTAGAACGCCAAAAGGAGCTCAAAACACAAGAAACGATCGCTGCCACCATTCCCGTCCGTGAATCACTTGCACCGATCAGTTACAATCCTAAACGAGTATCTAGGGCCTGTAGAAGGCTAGAGACCCAAGAGAGCTGTAACCTAGCTTACAGTGCCCTCTTGTGTCATGTTGCACGAAAGCCGCAACATGATAAAAGAAACTACGGGAAACAGCGTTCCCCGGTACTGACTGTCTTAAGGGCATGTCAGTTTCCCCGTAAGAAAGGAGCAAAAGCCCAGAGGAGTGCGGCAGAAGGCTGCACTTCTCTGGCAAAGTCGAGAACAAGGTGAAAAACAACAGCAAAAAGTTTAGGGGTTGCCACATGGAAGGAAAATTACCTACAATTACGAAATCTTTCCTAACACTCGCCCCTCCCAGACTATGGACAGGGGGAACTAGTCCACCCCTGGATGAGTCTCTTGTTCAGGTCGGTTAAACATTCTGGACAACCCATCAGCATTGCTATGTTGGACACCTGGCCTATGCTCAATAGTGAAGTCGAAGCCTTGTAGACTTATGGACCACCTAAGCAACTTTGGATTCTCCCCCTTCATGTTCATTAGCCACTTTAAGGGTTTATGGTCAGTTTGCACAGTGAAGTGGGTCCCATAGAGGTAGGGCCTCAGCTTCCTTAGGGCCCACACAACAGAGAAACATTCTTTCTCTACCGTGGACCATCTGGGCTCTCTGTCCTTAACCTGGCGGCTAATAAAACCAAAAGGGTGTTCCTTACCCTTCTCATCTACTTGTGATAGTACAGCTCCTATCCCAGTGTCAGAGGCGTCCGTCTGCACGATAAAAGGTCTTTGATAGTCAGGGGCCCTGAGGACAGGGGCCTGGCACAAGGAGTCTTTTAAGCCATTGAAGGCCTTCTCACACTCGTCGGTCCAAGTTACCTTCTTGGGTTTCTTCGGAGTTGTGAGGGCAGTCAGAGGGGCAGCTATGGTGCCATAGTCTGCCACAAAATTGCGGTAATACCCCGTGAGTCCTAAGAAGGCTCTCACTTGGGTTTGTGTAGTGGGGGTAGGCCAGTCTTATACTGCTTGTACTTTACTGGGAAGAGGCTGTATCCTCCCTCCACCTACTTCATGTCCAAGGTAAACCACTGAACCTTGCCCAATCTGGCATTTACTAGCCTTTATGGTCAGGTGTGCTTTCTGAAGAGCCTGAAGCACAATCCCGAGGTGTTTCACATGGTCTTCCCAGGTGGCACTGAAAACTGCTATATCGTCCAGATATGCGAGACAGAATTCGTCCAACCCATTCAAAACATGATTCACAAGCCTCTGGAAAGTGGCAGGTGCATTCTTCAACCCGAACGGCATGACCCAGAATTGGTAAAGGCCGTCTGGAGTAGAAAATGCTGTCTTCTCCTTGGCATGTTCTGCTAAAGCTATTTGCCAATAGCCAGCAGTGAGGTCAAACGTGCTGAGGTACTTGGAGGCACCCAAAGTATCCACCAGCTCATCTGTTCGAGGCAAGGGGTGTGCATCTGTCTTGGTGACAGCATTCAGAGCCCTGTAATCCATGCAGAACCTCAATTCAGAAGTGCCTGCCTTTGGAACCAAAACCACAGGGCTGGACCAAGGACTACTAGAGGGTTCAATCACCCCAAGGTCTAACATCTTGTTGACCTCGGTCTTAAAATAAGACCGTACTTTGTCTGACATCCTGTATCCCCTACTTTTGGTAGGTACACTGTCTCATTATGTCTATGTTATGTTTGCACCAAGGTGTCAAACCAGGCGACTGTGAAAACAGGGGGGAAAACTGCCTAAGCAAACTTTTCACCTCAGCCTGCTGATCAGAAGTCAGGTGAGGGGCCACTCGGATACCCTCAAAAGAGCTATCTGAAGGACCGCTTTGGAACAGGTCGGGGAGAGGTTCCGACTCCTCTTCCTCAACATCTGAAGCCAGTAGCAGTGCTGTGATTTCGACTCTTGGGACGAAAGCCTTCAGCCTATTCACGTGAAACACTATTGGAGCCTGTCCAGGCCTTCCAAGGTCCACTAAATAGTTAACCTCACCCAGGGGCTCCACCACTGTGTAAGGGCCTGACCATTTGTCCTGTAAAGTTCGAGGCCTTATGGGATTCATGATCAGGACTTGCTGACCAGGTTTATAGTTGATGAGGGAAGCTTTCTGGTCGTACCAATGTTTCACCAGCGCTTGTCCTGCCTTCAATTTATCACTAGCCAAGCCCATCAGAAGTACCATCCATTTTCTGAGCCCTAGCACATAATCAACTACGTTGGTAGTAACAGGGGGAGTGGGCATCTCCCATCCCTCTTTGACGATGGCTAAGGGTCCCCGTTACGGATGACCGAACAGAAGTTCGAAGGGGCTGAAGCCAACACCCTCCTGTGGTACCTCTCGGTAGGCAAACAGTAAGCATGGTAAAAGAAGATCCCATTTTCTTCTCTGAGGTTCCTCCAGAGCCCCAATCATGCTTTTTAACGTTCTGTTGAAACGTTCCACCAGACCATTGGTCTGGGGGTGGTATGCAGAAGAGAACTTGTAGGTGACCCCACATTCTTTCCACATAGCCTGCATATACTTCGACATAAAGTTGCTGCCACGATCCGACACAACTTCTTTAGGGAAGCCAACCCTAGTAAATATGCCAAGTAAAGCTTTTGTAACTGACTTGGCAGTTACAGTTTTCAATGCGATGGCCTCAGGATATCTGGTTGCATGGTCGACCAGCACCAGGATAAACCTATTGCCCGGGGATGTTTGCGGGTCAAGGGGACCAACGATGTCGATCCCTACCCTTTCAAATGGTACCCCCACAACTGGGAGCGGTACCAACGGAGTTTGGATTATCGCGCCAACCTTACCAGACAACTGGCAGGAGGCACAACTCCTGTAGTGACTTTCTACTTGCACCCCCATCTTGGGCCAGTAGAAGTGCATGGATAACCTTTGCTTGGTCTTTTTCATACCAAGGTGACCAGCAAGGGGAACTTCATGCGCCAACTGCAGGAGGAAGGGCCTAACAGCAAGGGGAACCACCAACCTCCTATGGTCTCCTTCTGTAGACTCTGTGGGCTCACTATACAGGAGTCCACCTTCCCAATAAATCCTATGCGTCCCAGGAGGTTCACCCTCAAGCTGGGAGCAGGCCTGTCTCCTTAGGCCTTCCAGAGATGGGCACTCACGTTGGCCTTTACTGAATTCGCCCCTATCAGGAACACCTTCAACTAACAAGTCTTTTAGTTCAGGATGATCGTTGGGGTCAAATACTTCAGGCATCGCCACCTCCTCGTCAGGCCCGGGCGATTGACCAACTTCCTCCACCGCAGTGGTAGGCGAGCTTGGGGGAATATTCTCTTTCCCTCGTCTTCACTTGTCGACTCCTTTCGCCTTGGGTTTCCCCTTCGGCTGGGGCGGCGTATTGGTCTTGGCCAATGCTGCCCGTGCTTGAGACCGTGTGTAGGGTCTTTCGGCAGTGTCTCCTATGAGCCCTAAAGCTCTGAGATCATTACCTAACAAGACCTTTCCCGGGACGTTTCTCTGAATGCTCACTGGAATCCTGACTGCTGTACCATTTAAAGTAAGATTTACAGGTATTACTGGGAACATACGGAGTGGGCCGTCAGCCAACTTAGTGGGCATCAGAGTAGCTCTGGCAACTTCCTCTGTGTCCTAAGAGCTGGAGTATCTACTCCATTGATCAGCACACTGTCTTTAAAGTAGTGCTTGGTATTATCTGGAATCCTAGCATAAGCCTCTGCGACTTTAGGCTCCCAGGAACCCAGGGAAACTAAAACTACCTCAGCCTCTATCCCGCTGGGAAATGAGTCTGAGGAGAAGGATGCTCCTGTAATCTCTTCTCCCTCGTAGGAGGAGAAGGCCAGATTAGCGGAGTGGACCCCCAAAGGTCTAACCTTACACCGGGGATCCCCCTTTACGTGGTCAGTTGCTCCACAAGCAAAACAAGATCCATTGGGTCTGTTTACATAGGGAAGCTTATTGTAACCAGAGTTCTGTTTCGGAGGCTGACCTCCACTACCCTGTGAGTTCTCTTGTGTCTTACCCTTATTTTTCTTTTTGTGGCCCTTATGAGAAGAAGATTTATCAGATTCTCCACCCTCCATATCTTTGGACTTTTTCCCTTCCTCCTGCTTACCAGGATGAGTTTTGTCCTTATGGGACACTCGATGTGACACCCATAAGTCTGCTGCAATGGCCAGCTTCTTAGGATCTATCTCCTTCGAATCGGCCAAATGCTGCTTAAGCTCCGGGGAAGAAGATGCAAAAATGTGTTCCAGCATGACAAGATTTATCATGCCTTCGAAGGTAGAAACCTTATAACCTTCGACCCAGCCAGTTAAGTTTTTCAAGGATTCAGTGACATAAGATACCCAAGTACCACCTTCCTTTTTCTTATACTCTCTGAAACGTTTCAAATATTGGGCCGGAGTCTTCCCAAACTTTAAAATGAGAGTTTGCTTTAACATTGCGAAATCAGCTCGCTCAGCCTTCGACATTTCCATAATGGCACTACAGCCAGAATGGGGAAGACTGCTGAGTAACCAGGCAATCTTATCAGCATTGTCAACTTGTTGAACTTCGCATGCATACTCAAACGCATTAAGCCAGTCCATAATGTCATTCCTTTCTTCATACACACTGAGCAGATCTTTCGGAAACCGTGGATGAGAGGAGGCCCCAGACCCATGTCCAGGACCCTTGGACCCATTTGCAACCTGAAGCTTGGCCAGTTCCAACTGGTGATCCCTGTCTTTTTGTTTTTCTGCCTGTTCGATTTTTAGTTTGTCTATGCTGAATTCAAGCTC
This sequence comes from Ambystoma mexicanum, assembly GCF_040938575.1. Lineage (NCBI taxonomy): Eukaryota > Metazoa > Chordata > Amphibia > Caudata > Ambystomatidae > Ambystoma > Ambystoma mexicanum. The sequence goes on along the minus strand of NC_090928.1, from coordinate 240,371,268 downwards.
CTGCTGCCTAAACCGCAGATCTTGCTTCTTGAATTCAAGCATAGCCTCCCCATCAGCACTGGCAGAGGAAACATTAGACATCTCGTCCTCCCTGTCCTCGTGGTCGCGATGGATCAGTGCAGCGGCAGAACCGTCGGTTCTACCAGTGAGAGCAGCCCCACCTCCTTCTGCACTGTCCTCAGAAGTTATAGCGTCAAGCTGCGCTTCTTGCCACGCCACGATTCTTTGGATCACTTCCAATTTCATGCCTTGAGAGGAAACACCTCTCTCCGCACACATCTTTTCAATGTTTCTGATTTGGAAGCATTTAAAGTTAACAAGGTATTTGTTTCCATACTGTTAGATAGGACTATGGCCTTTTTAAAGTTATACTACAACAATTCACTACGTGTCCTGGTTGGAATAACCTGAAATGCCTTAGTTTGTGCGCAACACTGGATACCTTCAGTCGTATCCCACCGCTGTACACTAATTTGTTAAGACGGATTTCTGAACTCTGTCCTGGTGGCGCAGAAGTTCAGAAGGCCAACCTAATTACTTGGAACAGGGTAACCTCTGGACGAGCCAGACCAATCAAGGTAGCGATCGCGGCGGTCAAGACTAGGTCTCAAGAGGGGTGAGGGTGACTGAAAGCCCGCAATGAGCAGACAAAGCAAGGACACTTACAAACTACTCCAAACAGGTGTTATATTAAAAATATATACACATTTATTCCAAGGCCTTTAAAACAATGACCGTAGCGAGAAAATCACAATATAACAATAGTAAACCAACACATACCATACCAATACAATATATATACAAATACAACAAGTCTCAAGCGTTAGATGCACGAAATGTGTAGTCCACCTAAAAGTGAGGGAAAACAGGCAGTGCGAAATAATGCTTAGACCCAGTTCGCCTTCAGAGGCACCTAACTAGAAGGAAGTCCGAGCCCTGCGAAGAGTGGAGCCTTGTTCTGAAAAGTACCTGCACACGCTGGTGCCAACGGGCAAAAGGGGAGTCTCTTCGAAGGAAGTCAGGCAGTTCAGTTTAGTGCAGCGGCAGAGTTGAGTAAAAGACGTCCCAATCGAAGAAACCCGCACAGTTTGTTACCACAGCAGGGCACCGGAGCGGCCGTGTGTATCTGAGCCAAATGTACACTACTCACTTCAGACCTGGGAACGCCAAGTGTACGAAGCGTGTGAGAGTGACATGGACTCGAAATACTACACAACCTGGTGGCGGTTACAGAGCAAGACTCCCGTGTAAGCTGGTCAGTCTACTGGATGGCCCAGAGACGCTTCCGAAGGCTTACTGGCAGGAGATGGTGAAGATGCCGAGAATAGCTGTTCCCGCTATTCCAAGGGTCGAAGTACCAGTACAGGCCTTCTCGTTCGATCAAAGGTGAAAAGGGTTTCACAAGACGACAGCAGTGCAGAGGAGAAGTCCTTCAGCGGGTCACCAGCGATTCCTCGGTTCAGCCTCTTGGTTGAGGATACTTGGCTCCTGTATTCCTTCGTTCGTGAGAACTCAGGAGATCGACATGGTAGTGGTGTTTCCAGCCCCCTCTTATCCACGGTTCCCTTCGCGCCAAAACGGAGGGGACCCAATGGGAGATCCGCTCATCAACACTCACACCATTCGTGGACCAATCACGGACCACGGTGGTCCCAGGCATTCACACCACCCTAGACTCTCTGGCACCAAGGATGTGTATTGGGACCAGACATCCCAGCCCATACTGGAGGCACACACAAGACATGTAGAAGCCCGCGAAAGCATCCGTGTTTCGCGGGAAAGTACATGCCCAAATAAGGAAGGCCCCGGGTCGGCTCGACCTGGGGAAGGTGAAGGGAGCAAGACGGTCAGCGGACAGGACAAAAGAGCCTCGTGGTCTGGCCATTTTGGGAGCCAGGCCACCATTTTGGGTTAAGCGCGGAAAATGCGCTTAGAACGCCAAAAGGAGCTCAAAACACAAGAAACGATCGCTGCCACCATTCCCGTCCGTGAATCACTTGCACCGATCAGTTACAATCCTAAACGAGTATCTAGGGCCTGTAGAAGGCTAGAGACCCAAGAGAGCTGTAACTTAGCTTACAGTGCCCTCTTGTGTCATGTTGCACGAAAGCCGCAACATGATAAAAGAAACTACGGGAAACAGCGTTCCCCGGTACTGACTGTCTTAAGGGCATGTCAGTTTCCCCGTAAGAAAGGAGCGAAAGCCCAGAGGAGTGCGGCAGAAGGCTGCACTTCTCTGGCAAAGTCGAGAACAAGGTGAAAAACAACAGCAAAAAGTTTAGGGGTTGCCACATGGAAGGAAAATTACCTACAATTACGAAATCTTTCCTAACATACCTCGAATAGCAGAGTTCGTTGTCGGGTCGTCAACGGATCCTTCTTGAGCGCTCCCTTTAAGGCAGGAACCACGGATCATCAAGATCCCACGAGGAAAAGGGTTGAACGACGATGGTGAGGTGGCAGCTTCGTTCCTAGCAGTGCTCGTCGACGACGGAGCGTTGGCGTCATGCAAGGAAGAGGCCTCCGGGGCAACTCAGTGATGATAGTTCAGGACCGCAAAGAGATTGTGAAGAACTGTGGCCCAACATGGGCGTCGAGTCATCCGGCATCTCTACGGTCGTCAGGTGGCGGGAAACCCACCGGCGGATGCTCCTCAGCGCGTCAGCGGCCTCGACTTTCTCCGGCGGGACAAAGCAGTCAACGGTCCAGGCGAGAGCATCCTTGGATCAATTGTTACTTAGGCAAAGGGAGCACGGTGGCTCCGGTCGGCAACGGCAGTCATCGACGGTGATTGACAACAGTGTCCTGGCGCTTCTCCTTGTGATTCCGCGGCGGTCCCCATCTCCGGTCGGCAGCCTGTCGTAGGTCTGTCTACCAGGGAGCGCTGGCAAAGATTAGCAGTGCACGATGGTCCCTCGTAGCTCGGGAAGAGGGCGCCTAACCAGGTCCTCTCTGGGTCAGTCCTTGGAGACACAGCAGCTTTCAGATTGGTGAAGTAGAGCAGCAGCAAGATTTCTCTTCCAGCAGGGCCTCAAGGTTGTGCTTCAGTTTCAACTCCAGTTTCTCTTCAGCTTCTGAACACCCATTCTAGCAGTGAGTGGCCCCCGCATATACTAGTTGATCTCCCATTAATTCTGCTGGGTCACACTCAGGCAACCCATCGGTCAGAAGGGCATTCATGCAGGCAGGCAGCCAATCAAATGCATAGTGCATTCAGGCCATTCACTTCTCTCCAGACACTCACAACAAGTTATGTTTATTGGGACAAGTACCCAGCCATTCAGCACTCCACACTGCATTCAAACCAGTTTCGGGCAGGGCTATCTCAGTCATTGTGTCAAACACCAGAAACTAAACATCCACAACAAGAAGTGCATATTCGCCAGACACTCCATTCACCCAGGTCCCACCCACAGGGGGTACCCACAACATACAGTCACTGGGAAGGCTCCAGCCAGTCTGGCCTGGAATTCACAAAAACACCATATATGGAACTTCCACCCAACAGCCAGTCAGGGGGAAGGGACAGAGTCAGGGCTTCTCAGGACTTTGGGAAAACAAGGTAACAGGCAATAGAAAGCAAGAGGCCACAGGGGTCATCTTGTTTCCTATCAGAATCAACTGATTCCAATGCAAGGGCTTGGGTATCCCAAAATGGAAGATACTCAGAGCACCTGTCAAATTCAGCATAGAGCTGCCACCAGCCCATACCCTGCTCAAAAACATACACTAGGGGCACAGGGTTTGTAAACCCACCCATGGGTGCCATAAGGGTATCCCATGGGTCTGTACACCAAACCAAAAGAGAGCTGCACCACCAGAAGTCCCACATGAACTCCAGCACGGAAAACACAACAGAACACACAGTAAAACAGTAAAGGATAAGGAGGTGTCGGAATAGAAACAATATTATGCCTCCTATTGTAACAATTGTATGTGTATTGGCCTACCCCAAGTTGTCTAAACATCATGTGCGAACAAACTCCACAGCAAGGTCTTGACCTTAGAGAAACCAATGTAAGCCGCCATCTTGGATTGAGCCGCCATTTTAGATTCTCTTGTTATGTAGAAGTCACCCTGAACATCAAAATGGAGGCCAAATGACATTCTGAGTAAGATTCTGGCCGTTGTGACCTCCGTACAACTGAATAATTAATATGCCTGCAGGCCACTTGTCGGGGTCGCGAACAGAGACCTTGTCCTACCGTTGACCTATATGTAAATGTACTATTTATATCAGCGAAACTAATCGAAATGCATATATTAAAGGATTGACCTGGCAAGGAACCCTAATACCAGAATTAAATATTTCGCAGAATGGTTAACCCGCAAGAGGGTTGGCTAAGGGCTGGACAAATTGTATAAAAGGCCCGGGAATTTCAATATGCGGTCTCTCACTAACACATCGAACCCTCGTTGAAGTTCGTTATGTTATACTGAGAGCCGAATAGCTATCCGTTTGTCAATTGACTTGGTAACTGTTGCAGCTTGAAATAAAGCACTTGTATGTGTTGGTGTATTTCTTTTTGGGCTTCCCGGCCTCATATTATTTTTCTGTTTTCACAGTTGGCGCCCGAATAGGGACCCTCAAGATTGATGCCGGATCATTGAAGGATTGACGCAGACTATCGAACTGGGATCGGACGGTGTGATACTGCGGGCCCGACCGAACGAGACGCGATACCTCGGCAGCGCTGCACGATCCGATCCTTGGACGATAGTCGCGTGGTCTGACACGGCATCTTGACGAGGGTCCATTTTTGAGGCGGGTAGATTTGTCGAAACCACCAAACACAAGGTAAAATTCGTTAGGTAAGTTCTTTGGTAAACCGTACGGTCCTCCTTAGGTTTGGTCAGGTGTAGTCGTGACCCAACTCTTAATTTAACCCTGACAATTTGAATTTGGCGTATTGTATCTGCAGACACAATTATTGACCAGGTAACACCAATTTTTTGTCTAATGCCTGGGAAATTGTCTAGCTGCTTTAGGGCTCTGTTCCGCAGCGATCGACAATCTTTGGAATTTAGCTGCCCAGCACCACAGGAGGGATCGCCGGCGTTTACTATGTACTGTAAGCATGGCATTGGAAGTATAGTATTTAATGATATTTGGCACAGACAAACCAGACATGCCTCCGCATTTCAGTGGCCAATCAATGGTAGTTTCAAGATCCCCCGTATTGAATACCTAGAATCGGTCTTGCTAAAGAAGAAGGCCAGACCTGCAGCATTTGATGTTTTGCAGGATTGGAAAAAAGAAGCATTGCAGCAGCTTAAAAGTAGGGATAAACATGCACGCCGTCATAAAAAAAATTCCGAAAAGGCGTTGTTATATGATAAGGAAAATCTTTCTGAGTCAGTCAAGAATATGGATAGGGCTTTCTCACTCGGTATCCAGAAAATCTATCCCTCTAAAGATTTTCATGTTTCCGAAGAATGTATTGATAAATTGTTAAACGAACGCAGGCCTGGTGCCTCTGCGCCACCTCCGTATGATCCTCTCCCTGGTGCTCTGCCGATTCCTGCTGTTATTCCTGCTGTTAGTCCTGTTCCCCCTGTACAACCTATTGTTCCTATTCCTCTAGTTGTTGTCCCTCCACCTACTCTACCACCCCTTCCCCTTGCGCCGATAGTCGCACCTCCATTGAATTTGCCCGCACCTCCGCTCCTGAGTTGTTCTGTACTGACTGAAGTTGATCAGGGTGCGGGGTCAAAGATTGTTACTCGAAATACTGTCTCTGCAGAAAAGAAACGGGAATTATTTGCATGGGCTAAGCATTGTATGGAGAGAGGTGATCAAGCTGACGTTTTCTCCACATTATCAAATATGGGCAATTTTCCCGAGAAAAATATTTTTATTGAAGGTTTGGGGACTCATTTATGTGTAATGTGGGGTAGATTACATAATACGGATCTCCCACAAGGGTTGAGGGATCTAAGTACATTAGCGCTTTCGAGGGACACTGAGGAGAAAGTACATGGTCATGTTGAGAGGTTATTTGAGTATAGGAGGGACTTAGAAAGATTACGGGATGAGGATGGTGAAGACGACAGTATGTATGTACAGAAACGGTTCCTTCCGTGTCGTAAATCGGCATCTGAGGAAGTACGAATTTGTACCAAAGATGCGATTCGATGGATCTCGGATTCATCGATACCGCCGGATGAAGTATATGACACGTATAGTCAGTATACAGTAGAAATGCAGAAGAAGGTGATTCAGGTAATGGTACAGTGACTGCAGGATGAATGTGTAAGGAAGAAGGTTAGTTGTCCTATAGAGTTATTGGGTATTTGTAAGAGGGCTTTTTCGTCCGACACTTCTTCGGCTGCCTTAGCGCTCCACCTGGCTCTGTTGCTTAGTAAGCGATCAGAATTACCTATATCTCAGTTGCCAATGAGAGAGGTTCCTCCGACATTTGTCCCAAAGGTTGAGATTCCCGCTAACTTTGGGACAGGTGCACCCGCTATGGACATCCCTGCACATTATGTATCTCAATTTGTTCACGTTCCGTTTTCGCGACAGGAAGTGAACACTATTAGACAATCAATTCCTGATATTAGGAAAAATCTGACAGGATTCTACAAAGAGATAGAGTCCGTTTTACAGTCCTCTGTGTTCACCCTAAGTGATATTGACTTGCTATTCACTGTACTCCTGCCCGTAGATTTATGGAAGCAGGTTCGAACAATAGACGATGTGCCAGGGTTGGGAGATATGTGGGCTAACATAACTAGGTTTGATGGGGAAAGACCAGCTGGTGAGAAACCACCTCAGGTAATACTCACTTTGCCTGATAGAATTGTCGCAAAATTGAAAACCATAATTCCGGAGAAAAGAATTATTTGGGACAAGCTTACGGCCTGTGTTCAAGGAAAATCTGAAGGTGCCACCAAATTCTTTAATCGATTCGAACAGGTATTCTCTGACTTCAGTGGGCAGGACTTCGGCACAGAGTCTGGGAAAAGGTTGTTTATGGACAAATTTGTACGTGGATTGTTGCCTGACATCCAGTCACAGATTATGTCCTCTGAGAGCGCTTGGCAGGCGAAATCCCAATCTGAAGTTTTGCACATGGCTCAGTATTATGAGAACCGTGTTAATAATGAAAAAGAGAGAATAGAGAAGAGGAAAGGAGATTTGAAGACTAAAGTATTGTTACAGCAAATTGTTAGAAATCCCAGAGGAGGTAATTCACAGACCAGAGGTCAGTATGTTCCAAAAGGGAACGTCCCCTTGGGTCCTGTGAATATTAATCAATGTGCCTATTGCCGCCAGGAAGGTCATTGGCGTGCACAGTGCCCTGTCCTTTGACAGAGGTCAAAAACATTTGGGAGTATGGGTAGACGACCTAGAGGTCGCCCCGGAGTGGGGGGCCCTGATATAGGTCAGTTCTCGCAAGATCCTCAGCAATCTTTTTCATGGTATAATCAGACTTCGAGTGCGGATACGAGAAACATATTTGATCACCCTCCTGCTGCCTACCTTTCTGAAGAGCTTCCTTCTGATGACATTTTATTTCATTAGGATTGCCCGAAGCAGGGTTTGGAACCTTCACCTATTCCCGTTAGTCAAAAAGGTCCCTACGTTGAATTGTTAGTGGGGAATAGGAAACATCAGTTTTTGATAGACACTGGAGCACAGAAGTGCTCCATTGATCATTCTCAGGTTCCAAACATTCCACTGTCAGGGCAAACTAATGTTTCTGTAGGGTTTTCTGGCATACCAGTTGCTTGTCCGGTTTCTTCGCTAGTGCCTGTTTCTTTGGGTCCCTTTACGGACCACTGTCCATTCCTCTTGGCTTCAAACTGTGCAGAGAATTTGCTGGGGTTAAATCTGTTGAAGAAACTAAATGCAGTAATTCATTGTTCCTCTGACGCAGTGCGACTGACGGTTTCACCACAGCAACTTCCCAGTTCTCAGTTTTTGACTCGACCATTGCCTCCTGTGTTTAGCGTTGTCCCGGAATGTTTGTGGGCGGTTGACGAAAATGATGTCGGGGTACTACAGGTTGAACCCGTTAAAATAGTTTTGAAACATGGAGTTAAACTACCACGCATTCCGCAATATAAAATATCAGTTGAGGGCGAGCGTGCTTTGAAGTGCATTGTCTCCGATTTTGTGCATCGAGGAGTGATCGAAGAGATTGCAGGTAGTTTATGTAACAGCCTGATTTTACCTGTGTACAAGAAAGGCGACAATGCAATCCCATTCCGTTTCATAATTGATCTACGCTCTATTAATAAAGTTGTCGCCCCACAATTTCCAATTGTGCCTGATGTGACAACGATACTAACGATGATCCCTGCTACAGCTACTCACTTTAGTGTTGTAGATCTGAAGAATGCTTTCTTCAGTATTCCTATACACAAGGATAGTAGATATTTGTTCGCGTTCACCTTGGGGGGACGTTCGTTCACATTTACTCGTGCACCTCAAGGTTATACCGAAAGTCCAAGCATTTATAGTAGGGCTTTGAAAGAGCAGCTTGACACCCTTGTATTGCCATCTACCTGTACACTGCTTCAGTATGTCGATGACTTGCTTTTAGCTGCAGATTCTGAAAGTGCTTGTAAAGAAGGCACTGTATTGTTGCTTATTCATTTGGCTGAACATGGTCACAAAGCTTCGCTTAAGAAATTTCAATATTGTTGTCAGGAGGTCGCCTATTTAGGCTATCTCCTGTCAAATGAGGGGAGAAGATTGACGCCTGAAAGAATAAAACACATTTCTGGCATGTCTGTTCCAAATACACAGAAGGAAGTCAGAGCCTTAATAGGTATGGCTTCTTACTGTAGGCTGTGGATCCCAAACTTCTCACTAGTGATAAAACCGATGTTGGCCTTGACGAAGAAGGGCATCTCTTCGCCGCTGCCATGGAAGTCGGAACATCAACGATCATTTGAGCTTCTCAAAGCCGCGTTATGCTCTGCACCGGTTCTGGGTACTCCAAATTACAATAAGGCCTTTGTGTTGTTTGTGCATGAATGTGATGGATGTGCTTTGGCTGTGTTAACACAGGAACACGGAGGGAAGAATAGACCGTGCGGCTACTACTGTTCCGCCCTTGATCCTGTCGCATGCGCTTTGCCAAGATGTTTGCGAGCTGTCGCTGCTGCTAGCGCGTCTGTAAAACAGAGTGAGGGAATGGTCCTAGGCCATGATTTAACCCTGATGGTACCTCACTATGTAGATGTCCTATTGAATAAAACCCAAACACAGCACCTCACCTCTGCACGGCTGACGAGGTATGAATTAACTTTGTTTGCCCCTCACATTCAAATTAAGAGGTGTTGTGTTCTTAATCCGGCTGAACTCCTACCTTTCCCGCAAAATACTGTTTGCGGTGACGAAGAATCACATGACTGCCAGTATACTACTGAACAGGAAACGAAGGGCAGAATAGACCTTATAGATACTCCTTTGGGCAATGCGGAAGGGGAGCTGTTTTGTGATGGCTCCTGCTTCAAACTCCTGGATGGTACATCTACAGCTGCCTATGCAGTCACTACATTGAGTACGGTTGTTGAAACTAAGAGAATTCCGCATAACTCCGCGCAGGCCGCAGAGATTATAGCGTTCACCCGAGCTTGTGAACTCTCCGAAGGGCATACAGTAAACATATATACTGATAGCCAGTACGCCTTTGGGGTGGCTCACAACTTTGGGAGGCTCTGGTCGGAAAGAGGGTTCCTAACCTCACATGGGACCAAGATTCAGCATGGCCCCCTGATAGTGCAATTGCTCTCGGCACTCGCGCTCCCTAGTCAGTTAGCGATCATGAAATGTGCAGCGCATCGTAAGGTCATAGATGATGTGGGAAAAGGGAACGCTTTTGCTGACCAGATAGCCAGGCAAACGGCCACAGACCTTAGCGCAGACATGTATGCTCTAAGAGAAACAAAAGATGCCTATGTAATGGATGAGGGTATTGGGTCTGTACGAGATATCCAAGCTGATGCCACGATAGAAGAGTCTAAAAAGTGGGCCGAAGGGATGGGGAAACTAGATGAAGATGGGTGTTGGGTGGAAATGGTTGCTCCCTGATTCATATGTGCTGGTGATGGTTACGATGGCACACGGTCCTACGCATGTGTGTGCTCAGCAGATCACGAAAATGGTAGAACAAGTCTGGGTAAATGATAACATTTTGAAGATCGCACAGCGCTACGTCCAAAATTGCATGATATGCTTACAGTAACTCCAAGGGGTAGTTTTGGGCCTCCTTCTGTTCCCTTCGAGGTCATCCACTTTGATTTTATTGAGATGGAACGGTGTAACAATCTAAAATATGTCCTTGTGATCATTTGTGCTTTCAGTAAATGGGTTGAGGCTTTCCCCGTTAAAGATGCTACTGCCATGACCACTGCGAAGACTATGGTAAAGGAATTCTTTCCACGATTTGGGCTGCCAAGAGTAATTTGGTCGGACAACGGTCCCCATTTTGTTGCAGCAGTAATTTTGCAGATATGCACAGCGTTACACACTGAAAAGCGATTTCACTCAGCTAGACATCCTCAAAGTGCTGGGTTGGTAGAGAGACATAATGGTATCCTAAAGAATAAGCTTGCTAAAACATGCGCCGGCACCAAACTGAAATGGCCGGATGCCTGACCTATTGTATTGTTAGCCATGCATGCCACACATCAAACTAAGACTGGGCTCTCTCCATTTGAGGTAGTGATGGGGAGACCTGCTAATATTTGGGGTCTTCCGAAGCCTAAAGCATTGAGGGAGGTTGAAAATGTATTGCTTGTAGACTACTGTAACCAGTTGACTAAAAATCTGTATCTCATTTATCATCAGGTTCAATCAGCTTTACCTGTATGGTTTACGGGCCCAGGACACAATATTCAGCCTGGAAGTTGGGTCCTGGTGAAGGCCTACGAAAGGTCTTCCTGCCTCGCGCCTCGCTGGCGGGGACCCTACCAGGTGCTGTTGGTCACCCAGACAGCAGTGCGGGTGGCTGGAAAGAAGCATTGGATCCACGCGACGCATGTCAAGAAACTTCCTCACCCGACGCCAAACGTTACAGAAAAAGCAGAACCCCTCGCTGATGCTACAATCTCAGATCCTGGAGTAGCAAATAGCGCTGTGAGTGTGTAGGAGAATCTCTCTGAGCCCGTGGAGCTTGGGGAACAGTCCATTTTGTCTCCACACTCTTTGGAAAGGTCACTTCCGGAAAACGTTGTTTCAAGTTCTGTGACTTCCGTCGCCTCTGATACGTTGCTTCCCTCAGGAAGTGAGGTTACCTTATTTCCGGATCAAACAGTACCGGGAATCACCAGGTACGACCTTCGACGAAGAAAATAGAACTGTGGCATGGGTTTTGCCTGTGCATCTGGAAAAGAAAAGAGTCATTGAGAGTTTGTTCTTGCAAAAGAAAGTTTTTGAAAAAAAAGGGATTCTGCTGGCTAGGGTTGGGGAAGGACTAAGAAGTCGCGCGACCGTAGTGTCGCCAGAAACGAACATTGGGGTCGTCGATTGAGAAACTACGATGCCTGCCACCTCCACCGCTGCTGCTCGCATTGGACTTGTAAATAAGGGGGTGACCAACTCGGACAATGAACAATGTGCCTGGGCCCCGAAAACGTATTGCTGTGTTGTGATAATAGTAATTGGAATTTGTATAGTTACTGCCGTGGGACTCTGGTACTTTGAAGAAATGTATCCTCTAGAGCCTCTTCTGCCAATTGAAATTGTACCTACTGCTTTGACTCCCTCTGTACACCTTCATACTCTGTCACCTAGGGACTCCCAGCATAGACGAAAGTACCATAATAACACTTTAATGATAATAATGAATTCAACGCATGCCATTTTTAATAAGAGTAATTGCTGGATCTGCACCCATTTACCGCAACATGGGAACAAGGGGCTAGGATGGTATATTCACCCTTTACCTTTAACGACTGCTTGCTATGCCTCTCTTAGAGCACTATTCTTTGGCCGTTGGAATGACAGCATCTCAGGGAACTTTGATGGAACTAATTTAAATAATTTTGAGAAATGTGAATTGACTCCCCTGGGATGCTCGCTTTTTGCAAATAGAAGTAAGCCTAATGTTGCTTCTATTAGGCCATCTGATAAACTGTCTCTTCCTTTCCAAACTCTAATTTCCTTTAAAATGGCTCTGATAGGCAATAAGGACGCTGTGCCTCCTTCCTACTCCATTAACCATAGCCCCGATTCAGTCCCCTTCTGTGTACAAAGAAATGGCACTCGGTCAGTGGGAGATTTTGAAGGTTGTGTGAACATTGTAAATTTGACCGGAGAGAACAGGCCTCTGTATATAGGGGGGCCTGTCTATTTCATTTGCGGTAGTACAGCATTTCCCTGGTTGTCCAAGGATTGGCAGGGAACCTGTTATTTAGGAATCCTGTTACCTGGGGTATTCATAGCTAGTACATTCGAAGTTTCTAAGGCTCGCCCACGGCGGGACGAGAATGGAGATACCCCTGGGCAAATATTGGGAGATATAACAAAATCAGTTGTGCCATTTTGGGGACAGATAGCAAATTCTGAAAATATTAGGGGGCTAGCAAGAGTACTGGAGAGAACCATCAACAGGACCACGGATATACGCTACAATATGACACTGGAACAGAAAGCAATAAGATTGGTAGCGCTCAAAAACCAGATGGCATTAGATGTCATTCTGGCAGAACGTGGTGGAGTATGTAAATTAGAGGGGTCCGCTTGTTGTGTTTTCGTACCAGATTCCTCACCGACAATTTTCAAAGCAATACAGAACTTGCACGTCCTTAGTTCAGAAGTGCATGTTCCTGTGGGAGATTGGAGTATTGGTGCTTGGTTCTGGGATTCTCTACGATCCTGGGGTTGGAAGGTGCTTTCTGTTATACTGGTTATTTTGGGAATCCTGCTACTCCTTTGTTGCTGTATCCAATGTCTACCTAGTATATGTGCAATGCTAGGGGGATGTTGCGCTCAGGCAGTGAGCACGATAGGGCACAAAATGTATGCCCCAGATACAGCATCTAAAGAGTTTGTGTTGCAAGAGGTTCTGGTGAACGACCTAATGGCTATAGATATTACAGATAACGATTCAGGATGTATGGACGACAATGCATGGAGTTATTTACAAAGACATTAGAAATGGTATTAACACTTGGCATAGGCCAAAAGGAGGGTTTGTCGGAATAGAAACAATATTATGCCTCCTATTGTAACAATTGTATGTGTATTGGCCTACGCCAAGTTGTCTAAACATCATGTGCGAACAAACTCCACGACAAGGTCTTGACCTTAGAGAAACCAATGTAAGCCGCCATCTTGGATTGAGCCGCCATTTTAGGTTCTCTTGTTATGTAGAAGTCACCCTGAACATCAAAATGGAGGCCAAATGAAATTCTGAGTAAGATTCTGGCCGTTGTGACCTCCGTACAACTGAATAATTAATATGCCTGCAGGCCACTTGTCGGGGTCGCGAACAGAGACCTTGTCCTACCGTTGACCTATATGTAAATGTACTATTTATAATAGCGAAACTAATCGAAATGCATATATTAAAGGATTGACCTGGCAAGGAACCCTAAGACCAGAATTAAATATTTCACAGAATGGTTAACCCGCAAGAGGGTTGGCCAAGGGCTGGACAAATTGTATAAAAGGCCCGGGTATTCCAATATGCGGTCTCTCACTAACACATCGAACCCTCGTTGAAGTTCGTTATGTTATACTGAGAGCCGAATAGCTATCCGTTTGTCAATTGACTTGGTAACTGTTGTAGCTTGAAATAAAGCACGTGTATGTTTCTTTGTAACCTGTGTTGGTGTATTTCTTTTTGGGCTTCCCGGCCTCATATTATTTTTCTGTTTTCACAGTGGCCCTGTCCCTCCGATGCATTTCCAGTGTCACAGTCAGCAGCACACCATGCCTGAATAGCAGTCAGACAGTCGGAATGAGAGAGGAGGGAGAGGAAGGAGAGGAGGAAGAGGAGGGAAGCTTAAAGGAGAGCTGTGTGTCAACAGGCTAACATTGGAAATGAGGAGAAAAGGAGAAGATCATGTGGGGAAGAGGGACCAGGTGAATGTTGAAACGCCACGGTGAGAGGATAAATCCCTGAGGGATACCGCAATTAGAGAGTGAGGTAGAGAAGAGAAAAGGGCCCAGGTGCACTTGGGAGGGCCAATTCGAAAGGAAATAGGTGAACAAATCAAGTGCCTGGTCCGTGATGTGAAGGGTATCACTGAGCCGGTTTATGAGGTTGGAATGATTGAGCATTTCAAAGGCAGAGGACGGATCAAGGAGGATCAGAATGGAAGGAGAGTTGGAGTCAAGGTTTGCGAGCAAGTCATCACGGGTGTTCAGGAGAGCAGTTTCCATGCCTCTGGCTGCTCTGAAGCCAGATTGGTGACCATGGAGACAGTCAACAGATTCAATGAGATGGATTAGTTGGGAAATGACCAACTTCTCCAAGAGTTTGCCCAAGAAGCGGGTGGTGGAGATAGGTCAGTAGTTAGACGGGCAGGAGGGTCCGTAGACGTTTTTTTTTTTTAGGAGGGGTGCACAAGGGAATGCTTGAGGGGTGATGGAAAGGAACCAGTGGCAAAAGAGTGGTTACAGAACTCAGCCAAGGAGGGAGCAAGAGAGGCAATGTTGTCCTGGATAGTTCTAGAGCAGTAGGGAAGCACCTGTTTGGGGGAAACATTCATAGAGCAAACTGTCTTGGTGACATCATACAGTGCTATGGGTGAGAAGGAGGAGAGTAGGGGGGAGAATAGAGTGGGGACAAGTGAGGCCTGCATGCAGGCAGATGAGGGAGGGGATTTGATGAGAGAGAGGGCAGGATTTCCTGAGTTTTGGTTGTGAAATGGGTGAAATGGGAGGCCAAAGCCATGCAGAGGGCCTGGGAAGGAAGAGGAGAAGTGGAGACTGCAGTAGGATTGGCAAGTTCCTTACAGATTTTGAAACCCTCAGCCGTGTTGTTTGTGGTCCCAGATATGCAAGCTTGGATATGGCCCACTTCTTGGAACGGATGGAGAATCTGAATTGCCTTTGGAGCAGGCGACCAGTCAATTTGTCAGAGGATGTGATACAAGCCAACCACTTCTGTTCCTCAACTTTGCACTTGCGTTTCAATGGAGCGAGGTCGGAATCATACCAACTATTGCACTTGGAAGCAGGTTTCATGCAGATCCTCATGGCAGGGGCAAGGATGTCAAGGGGGTTGGATATGGAGAGGTGAAGGTTAGCAAGTGCTGAGTTAGTGCGAGAGTCAATAGCAGGAGTGGGGGGAATGAAGGAAGCAGTGAAAGCAACTACTGACACTCGCTTCATTGGTCGAATGACGTAGAAGGAGACTGGCAGTGTGGGCAGAGGCTTAGCCAGGGAGCCAACGTGCTCCAGATGGGAGGAGAGGAGAGCATGGTCAGACCAGGGGAGAGGAGTAGTGAGAGGGTTAGAGAAGGAGATATCAGCTGAGATGAGCACATCCAAAGTGTGCCAGGCTGAGTGGGCAGGACCAGAGGGACGAATGTGAGGGAAAGAGAGTCACAGAGGTTGCAGAAGACTAATGTGACTGCATCAGGAGAGTCAAGATGAATGTTGAAGTCTCTGAGGAGGATAAGCTTAGAGGTAGAGGTCAGAAGAGAAGAGGCGAGGTCGCCCACTCCAAAAGGAAAGGGAGATCGGCCCAGTGGTCCTGTAGATGGAAGCAAGAGTGAGCAAGAGGGTAGGAGAGATGCAAAGCTTTCAGACAAGACATTCAAAGGAAGAGTAGGATTGAGTGGGTATGATGGAAGCAGGGGCCCATTCAGGGAAGACAAGGGCCACTCCACCTCCAGACCGGTTAGACCTGTCTTGGAGAGTATCTTGGAGCCATCAAGAAGGAGAGTGTCAAAAGCAGTGACAGAGCTGGCATTGAACAACCACGTCCCAGTGAGAGCAAGGACATCAAGGTCAAAGTCTTCAAGGAGGTGACAGATGTCAGAAGAGTGTTTGACAGCAGAGCGAGAATTTGATGTTAGCTAAGTGAAGCTGGTTGCCACCTTTAAGGGTCTTCCGAGGTGGGGAACAGAGACAAGGCACACTCGTCAGTGGGGGCAAAGAGGCCAGAGAGGTGGCAGATGGAGGAGTGGCAGGGGAATGGAGAAAGTTAATGAGAGATGGAAGATGCCTGTCAAGAAGGAGGAGGTTCAGCTGAGGGCCCTGGGCCATGATAGTGCCATTCTGCTAGACATTAATGATGCACCTAGATGAAGAGAAGTGTGCCAAGAGAGCTTCCAATTTGGTTCCATCATTAATGGACAAGGAATAAAAAGGTGAGAGGCTAGAAACCATATGGGGAGTCCATATGTCAGGAGAGGGAACAGTAAAGAGGATGTCAGTGATAGTCTGCCTGGAAGAAGCATTAATGTAGGTGTCAGCAATGGGCCGTCTTGGGTTGGAGACCAGGAGTGCTTTCTGACATTTCTTCCTTCCAGGCTTCGAGAGAGAGGTATGAAAGGTGATAGAGTAGCAATTAGAGACAATAAGGGAAATGGAGAGCACCATAGTTGAAGCGGGGGATGAAGAGCAGTTAGAGGGACACAATGCACGAGGAACTCACCAAGCATCCTAGCAGCAAGTCAGGCGAAGAAGAGTCAGATGTAACAAATGAAACAGTAACTCAAAGGTAAATGAAGAATAGGGCCTAGGTTGCAAAGGCAGCGGGCACAGCCAGTTAAGTGAGCATCCAGAATTACAGTCAGGGTAAAGGTAAAAAGGCCAAGCAATTTACACAGCAGTATTTAGCAAATAGTATTCTGATTTGAAAATGACAAATAAGTCAAAAAGCCTAGCATTTTAGTGCAGCCAAGGGTTTTAGAGCAACAACATTTGATATCAAGACACAGTCAACATGGAACTTTTGAGTAAAGCCAGCAGATTCAAAAACAGCCAGATTTGATTTTTCAAAAAATACAGACACAATGCAACAATTGAGTAAGGCCAGCAGATTCGGACCAAGTCTCGAACAGAGGTAAAGAGCATTGCAAGTTACATAAAATAAGCAGTTGTCAAGCACGCAGTTGAAATATGTTGGACTGAGTAAGAAGAGTACAGGCTGTGATTAGGCTAATGCAGAGCTTGTCACAACCATAGAATATGTGAGGTGAAAAGGTAGCAAATTGTCAATCAGAAGTTGGCAGGTCCAGGCAGAGGGACACTTCATGCAGATTGCCAGGTAGCAAAGGTGAATTGGTGTAGTTAGTGGCAGTTGGTGTACACTCATTGGGATGGTGCAGAGAAAAGATGGGAGCAGGGATACCACCACGTGCTGTAGCTTGTTCGGTGAGTTTGGGAAATGGACTGCACTGGCAGGGAGCGCTATGCAGCGAGATTAGAATGAGGGGGTTGATCAAAGGCAAGCCGGGGGAGCAGGACGTAACAGCCTCAGTGATAAGCCAGGAGTTGTGCTGTAGGAACATGGAGGGGTGTAATGCAAAGGTCACTCTTCTTACCTTCTGGCCAACAAAGCCGCAGAACAACCAAGCAAGTGAAGCATCAGGAGCAGCAGGAGGGTGGAAGGGGATGAACGGGGTAGGGACGTGATGCAGAGAAAGACGCAGTGCTGCGGCCAAGGCCAGACTGGCCAGACAGGGTAGAGAAAGGGCCTTAAATCATGGGCCTTGAGCAGGGGGCTGGCTATCACCTGCCGGCTCCCTCAATTGGCCATAGATTAGTACAAGCAGCCTATCAAAAGTCAGCAAGGCGGGCTCCAGGCACAAACGCATGCAAGTTCCATGCGCTAAATGGCAGCAGACATTTCTCTAAAGGAAATGTGCACCGAAGTAAGCCAGAAGCCCAACTGGGCTTACCTGATGCTGGTGGAACGGGGCATCAGTCAATGTTCGGTGTGATTTTCCTCGAGCCAGGCAGTTGAAAATGTGAGCGGCCAAACGATCCCTGGCCTGCAATGAAGAAATTCATCCCACCGTGCACAACAATGAGGCATGACATACATGCCCAGAATTTTATGTTTCACTTGCTGCTTAATTTCATGACATCTGGCAGGGGTCTACCTCACCTTGCAGAGGGGTCCTCGGACACCCATGCTTCTCCTGCCCCCAGTGTATACAGTGCCCACATTACCAGATGCCTGAATGGGTATAGGGAAAATCGTTTAAGCGCCCCTTTCCCTCGCCCTAGAGCATTGTGGTGAAGAAGGACTGCATGTGAAAGTCCTGCGTCATGAACAATACCGTAAAATTCCTCTGCAGGCAGCGGCCTCTGTTTCTCCTGGGTATCTGGTTGAAGGTCACTTCACTGGGCTGCAGACTGAACGCGAGGACTAGGGGGAAGTGGTTGAAGTGGGCGGGAGCGGTCGGGAGCGGTGCTCCTCTATTTTGTATGTTTTATTGTTCCTATATTTCTATTTTAAAAAGAAACCATTCCGGAATGGTTTAGTTTTAAAATAAAAGTGTAGGATAAGGTTGAAACTAAACATTCCCTTAAACAGCAGGTGTGTTTGTTTGGGGGTTTGGCTTGCGCATGGGGGGGCATGGTGATGGGCTTTGCGGGGAGCGGTGGCAGGCCAGTAGGGAATAGAGTTCCACGACTTCTTTTTGTACAGTTCCACCACTGCTATGGGGTTCCTGGAATGGACACTCTTCAGCAAGTACAGGAAGGCTATAGACCACTAAGGCAGAAGAGGGGGCCTATTTATGTATGTTAGGCAGAGGCGTAGACAGAGTAGGACCTGACTGGGCAAATCCCACCCAAAATCTGTAAATGCCGACTCAGCAGCGCTGTGAGGGCATTTACAGATGTTAATGTCACTGCCCTGGGCCCAACTACATTAGCTTCAGGCCCCACTTGTTGGACAATCCTGGCTACGCCTCTGATGTTAGGTATAGAGATTTGTGCGCTGAGACTAGGTGGACGAAAACGTAACTTCAAATGAGTTCGTCGTATTTGCAGTTAGACTTGGTACACAAAGAGGGTGACCCTAGTGGTCACAAAAAATGGCTAAACACTGAAGTCAAATATGCCTCCTTAAGGCACAGTTGCATGCACGCGGCCTTAGTTTCCTTGTACTGTTCAGCAGGCAGTGGTGAAAGTCCTGGAGGTGTCTGGGGGGAGGGGGGGGGGCATGTTTAATAGTGCAGGTGGCGAATCTAGATCATTGCTTTCCTTTATTAGGATCCCGTTAAGCCATAACAAGTTTGGTATGTTAGGCTGTTAAATACCATTATGTTTATTGTGGGGGATACAGTTTCATGGGTGCACTGTAAGGATGTAGTGAGAAGAACATTCCTAAAGTGGCAAAAGATTCTTTTTTTGATCTGATGGCCACAGAGGAGCTCTGATATAGAGAAAATGGTGTCAAGGTGGGTCCTCATCTAGTTGCTGATCAGTAGAGGGTGGGATTTTGCAAGATGTTGGAGCAGTGGTGTTGCACCGATAGTGATATTCATTGCTTAGAAAAATGGAGTCTACTCGAGCCACGAAACTGCCCACGCCTTGGAAAAAGTCACCTGCAAAGTGCCAGGTCCGGCATAACGGCAGTGGAGATCTCCAGTCCAATGTCTGACACAGGTGGACTGTTTCAATAACGTCTATTTCAATTCAACTTTAATTTTAAAACGTGACGTGGCCTCATCTGCCTTCTGCAAGGGTAAGATCCATCTAAATGCCACGTGCTACTGCTGGCGAGCTCACAGTGTTTTGCAGATACATGGACATAGAAAGTTATTTCAGAAACTGGTAGTAGGCATCATCACGGTATTCACTCTGTATGTTGTTATCCATTGATGGCATGGTTTCAGAGAAATAAAATGGCCGCCAGGGGAAACTCCCCAGCACGTAAATGTGGGCGCGGTGTGTCGCCTTACACATCATGGACGATAGCATAGAGGGAAATAAATAAAGAAATGCCGGCATTTTGATGAACAGTTTACAGTTGCTCGTTACTATTTACTTAAGTTGGTTGTGCACGTTCTGTTAATATCAGTTTCTTAAATGTATTCTTAGCCTGTTCTGTTGTCGAACAGTAGCATGCTAGGAGGTGAGTAAATGCTGAGGCAATTAAGTAAGGTAACACGGCTGTGGGCTTTCGGGAGTATAGGGACGATAGTGCACTTAATTGGTTTCGTCTTTCCAAGCCACCTAGCGTGGACGGCTAAAGAACCTTGCTCAGACAAAAACGACCTCAGTCAATAATCGATGGGGCGCGGTCATCCTCGGGCAGTGATTGATTAGGTGCATCCTTCAAAACGACATTTAAAGAATCCACAGAATGGTGTTTAAACCACCTGGGCCCAGATGGACTTTATGCCGCACCATCGGGAATAGGGTGGAGCTCCTAGTAAATGTCGGCTCCGCTTTGCAAGTACTTAAATATATGCATAAATACATGTTTTCATTGTTAAACAGGGGTGTTGCTTTTGTTAAGTCGTGTATTTTAATGTAAACTTTATTACATCATTTGCACATCGGTTCATGTTAATCCGTGTTTAAAAAAAAAAAACAGAATTGTCTTTGTTGCCCTTGGACTGTACCTTTAATTAAAATGGTCCCTCCCTGCAGGGCGGGGTAAGATGATGAAAGGGGAAAGGGAGGGGTTACAGCGCGGTTGCGCTAGTTCCTGTAACTTCAGAACAAAGAAGGTTATGTGATACGTTCCTCTCGGCTGTGCGTCCTTCTTTACATACGCCGGCAAATCCGGGCTAACATTGGTGACAAGGAATTCCCCGCCAGCCGACGTCCTCCTCCTACTGCGTACGGCGATCCCGCTGCACACGCCCTCCTTCACCACTCCAGTGCCTTCCCTCCACCAGGGCCGGTGATCCCACCGCGCCCACCTTCCGCATCTGCTACAATCGCCCAGGCTGGGCACCTCCTACATTTGCACAGCTCTGATGCCTCTCCTCCACGGCGGTCGGTGAATCCACCGTGTCACCCCTGTGCCAGCCACACAGCCCAGGCTGGGCTCCTCCTGCAACAGTCCCGGCCTAGACACGCCGACAGACGGTGAGCCCTGCTGCGCTGTCTGCCTCAGGAAGAGGCTGCGGACTCCAGTCGGCGGATCCCGCCATGCTTTGGCTGTAAACACTGCAACGCACAGCCCAGGCAGCCCGCCCTACGGCCACCCACCTCAATCCTTGCCTGCACAGTTTAACTGTCACCACAGAAGCAGGCCCAGGCACGGGTACCGCCAACACAGCCCTGGAACCAACGTTTAGCCCACATCTTCATACTCCTATGAAGCAGCCCCCTGCTGGTGACATAGGAGTGTCACGCTGAACTCTGCCCTGCTTTCCACGTGGCTACACATCATCTGCTGCCTGCTCCTGACCAGCACAAGACTGCTGCTCACAAACCTCGCTACAAGTCCTGAAGCACTGCGCACCGGCTACCACACCAAGGACGCGTTTCCCTTGATTGCCACAATTAAGTCATCAGCAGCCACCTACCTGCCCCACCTCACCATGAGCAACCCTGGCAGCCCGCCGCCTGCCCGCAGCACAAAGTCCATTCAGCTGCGTATGCCCATGCCATATTCCACCACCCCACAATCCACCAAGGGGCCCCGGTGGACTGAGTGGATGGAAGATTTTCATCATTTCGTGAGGGGTTTACCTGTCACGGTGTCTTAGCACGCCCTTTCACTGTATAGGTGCTTCTGATACTCCTAAATGTACAAGTTGTAGTCTTGTACTAGGATGCTTATCATGTATCTTATCTATAATATTATTCTTGTTTTTTTTTTAAGTGGCTGCACCGGATTTATTTCGATTCTTGGTCTGCCTCACGAGGCTTTAGCACTTCTTTAATGTTCTTTCCTTTATTAGCACATGAGCCCTGGGTCAGGCGTGTACTCGGGAGTGTGCTCCGGCTTCAGTAATCCTGATTGTGGGTATGATTAGCTTGCGGGAGCTAATATAAACAATTCACTGCCGGGCCCGGCCTAAATACGGGTGCTCCGCTCTGCATCGCAGCAAACAATGCAACGCGGACGCGGGCTCCGTAGTTACCCCTCGCCCTCCCAAAGGAGGGGCTGATGGCTCGCGGCGCTCACAGCCCTCTCGGCTAGGTCCGCCTCCGCGAAGGACGGGGCCGGAGTGCCTTGCCCCTTCGGAGCTCCTGCGCCTCTGCCTCTTGGAAGGAGGGGGCTTAGAACAGACAGCGCGGAACAGACCCCTAAGGTGCCGGACATATGGCATGGGGTGACCGCGCTGCGGGGTACGCCCGCATGAACGGGCTTAGTGATCTCGCGATTTCGCTCGCGAACGCCGAGCGCTGCTGTACCGATGCACTCGTAACGAGACGCAATAAAATTTAAATTATATGTTCGCTTCACGGCTGGACTACCTACGCAGCGCAAATACGGTCTGCTAAGTCACCACTATCCTATACATTTACTCCTACATTCTGCTAAATGCTATAAATGCTGAACATTATAGAGATATAACAGAAATATAACTTATCTGCTTGAAGAGCAGTAAAAGAAGAGGAAGAGCTCAGGGACAGAAAGTGGTCAAAGCTGAGCATGGAGTGAGATGGACTACAGAGACTATGGGGATTGTAGTTCCAAAGCAAGAAAAGTCTATTGAGACATTTTTCAGTGTTTGTTGTTGATTTTATTGGTTTTGTTGAAACTGCTGAGGAGTAGTAAATTAAAGAAGTTGAAGCATGATGCTCGCCTCCTAGTCTTTAATAGAATTAATACTCCTTGCGCAGCTCGCAGGGATAATCTTCATTGACTAACACAAATCAAATGTAGAGCCTGGTAAACGTGCTAATGCTTAGTGTGCAGAAATGCCACTTGTCGTATGAAGTTGAAGAGGCCATTTCAGTTAACAAGTACGCAAGCCACAGCGCCACCCAGTAGCCAACTTCCGAAGGTCCCCTCCAGTCCTGAACCACTGCGCAATGCATTGTGAGTATGCAAATGAGCTAAAAAGCATGCATTTTGGTCCTTGTGAGGAAAGTGTTTGTATAATATGTATATCAACCTAAGGCTGAAAAGTATAGGTTAACCTATGTAGAATCTATTGTAGGTAAACATTTTGTATATGAAATCCATTATTTTGGACAGATTAATCAGATGGGGCCCACCAGGACTACAAAACACTGGATAATTGAGTAGTTGTTAGACTTGTAGTGTCTGCCATCATTCCACCTGTAAGCACACAAAGGCCTAAGAAAGTTATGTAATACTTAGACACAACACAGTGCAATATTTGCAATTCTTAAAAGCAAAGTACTGATTGTACGCATTACCTCTGCGTCCCTCTTCCTCGTACAATAACGAGGAAGAGTAGGACTAGGAGTAATGAAGATTACTGGTAAGTAATCCAGGCAACACTGCATACACCATTTTAATTCGGATTGATGGCACATGTGTGATGTTTTATCGTGCTCGTAAGCGCTTTCACTGGGTGGATGGAAACACGTTAAGCAGCACAGAAGTGCACCTCACAAAATCCTGTGTGAGTAGGTCATTTCTGCATTGTCATCGTTTGATATTTTTGGCACTTTCAGGTGATTTACTTATCTTAATAGAAACGACAGCTGGGATAGAGTTTAATAAGGGTGGTTCCATCTGCTGAAAATCAGGAGATGTTTGTTAAGTAAGCATTTTTAAATTGAATGTGATTTGTGCAATAAATTATTGTTTAAGAATGTAAAACCTTGACCATCCTCAGATTTAAGATAAACACGCCTCTATTAAAACTGTGCAAGTGGGCGGAGCCTATAATGATTTCTTTGGGGAATTCAGGTCAAACATACACTTAAGGGGTTCAATTGCAAAATTAAACTCAGTTTTGCATTTCTGGCCATATAAATATGGGTGGGCGAGATTACTGTGAAGTGGGAGAATGGCAGACCAGGCTCCCGTCCTTCACCTCTCACGCTTGGCCTAAAGGGTCACGACCCAGACACCCGCCACGAGAAGAGTTTGTCCATCTACCAGACGACCAGATACCCTGGTACAGGAACATACGGATGTGTCCATCTGCCTGCCCAGCAGCCCGCACTGGCCATGCCGACACCTGCGGCACGGACCAACTAGACTAAAATCTACACGTCGTTAGAGATGCCATGACGACCTAGCCAACGGTAAGCACACCTGTGCAAATATACACACTGGACACTCCCTCACCAATCTACACGAAGAATATACCCAGTGCTATGACGTAGGCGACAGGCATACTCACGGACGTGCATCTTTATTATTTTTTACATAGGCTTTCAAAATGCAGAAACGCAAGACGCGTCATGGACTCATCTAAAAAGCTTGCTCACGCTTCTCTTAAAACCAGTTGCCACCATGAGAAATATAATGAAGACACGATACTGGTCATGGAACTATATGGTACTGTAACCTAAAGCACCTGTGCACCAGACGGACCCACTTATACACCAGGCCTAAGTAGGCCGCAAGCAAGAGCTCCCGTGGACATTAACAAAACAAGAGTCAGGTTGCTGATCCTGCAGAATGAGCCCGACGAAGCAACCAGCCAAGGTCGCAATGTTGCAAACCCACATTCCAAGAGCAAATCATCAAGGGCACGATGTTGCAACCTCGCACGCCGCGCACCAACGTTAAAGTCACACCTGCAAATTAAACCAAACACACAGTGGAAAAACAATATTAATTGTGCAGAATTCTGCCTCAAACACGGTCCCACCTCACGTGACCAAGCCGAACCTGACGAGATGCCAAGCCCAGGAGAAAAGAGGCGTCTGGATCCCTCGTTACGGGACACAGGCAGATACACTTGAAAGGCTCAATGGACATTTGCGACAGTGGGAGCGGTCAGCCTTCCAGCTATGAATAAATCCTCACATTGTCTGCACGTACCCATAGTGAAACATTGTTGCAAATTGCAGGTACACCGCGAGCTGGGAACAGCGGTGGTCCCAGGCTGGGAAGCTCACGGGCGCACCAATCAGAACATGGGGCTCTTATCACTGACGCCAGTAATATTAACCAATCATTAGGAGTCTTCATGTAACAAATCTCATGTATCTAATTGTAGGAACAACCCAGATATATCACCTGACTAACCTTCATCCACTCATATTATTCTCTATACATGTGCTATACTAACCCTACCACTCGAGCAACCAATTAAGAGTGGCGATAGGTTTTTTGTTAACTTTCTAAAGTGACGCAAGTAGCGCGTCATAATACAGTAAAAAGGGCTTGCGAGCCCCACGATTGTGTGTGTGTCAGGACGGACGCGTACGCTCCTTGACCCATCCCTGCCGTTTGTGTCTAATAAACAGCAGAGTCACCTTGCTTCTTGCGTGTGTCTCATACTCTATCTCAACTGGGATATACGGGAGGAGTTGGGGCCTCCCTGCCCGGAGGTCTGCGGACGGCCCGGCCGACCCCGGCAGAATTTCCCCCCGACAAGTTGGAGGCACTGCTGAGATCTGTTTAAGATCCACCTTTTTATTTTTACTTTTTCCAGGCACTCCCGTTGCGAGGAGGCCCGGCGGCGCGGCCCCCTCTGCCGTTGCCCCCTTCTGAGGACTACAGGACCATCGCAGAGCTGCGAGAAGACCGGACAGCGCAATCCGGATATTGGCCCTCGGGAGCCGGTTGAGAAGTATCCCGCCCGCGGTCGGCGAGTGTCCAGACGTGGTCCAGACGAGGGGAGGTGGCGAGCAGCTTGGAGGGGTGCACGCAGTCGAGCGGCCCTGCATCGAGAGAACTTGGTGAGCATGACACGCACAACAAGCAATGCGAAATTGTGAGGGAGAGGGGAGGAAGTAAATAAGGGAGGAGGGAGGTGTTGTACAGGTGCGCGGCGAAGGTTTAACAACTTAGTGTTGGCAATGGAATGAATGGTAGTGAAACGAGTGCGAGAGCAGTCGGCTACGTCACGCGAAAGAGGGGGGCGGAGCACGAAAACATCACGTGCGGCCGCTCG
Organism: Ambystoma mexicanum; assembly: GCF_040938575.1. Classification (NCBI taxonomy): domain Eukaryota; kingdom Metazoa; phylum Chordata; class Amphibia; order Caudata; family Ambystomatidae; genus Ambystoma; species Ambystoma mexicanum. The sequence goes on along the minus strand of NC_090928.1, from coordinate 240,345,378 downwards.
TAGACACTGATTGGCCTAGGTTGCGACTACGTGTAATGGTGGGTGTGTGTGGTTTCCTACGATTTGGCATTTATTGATCAATGAGTAGATGAGGATCCCTATTGTTCGAGCAAGAAACTCGATAGGTAGATGACGTTTCCCTGTAGGCGGTAGCTAAGCTAGTTGCCCAATACGGAAGATAATTGGCTGGTTAAGCCCTCCTGTTGAGGGGCGTATCACACGCGAGGTGACGCAGTGTGCGCAGTCCGATTATATTATTGATTTGATTACCTTGTTCCAGGAGTGACAGGAAGACAGCTGTAGGGTTAGCGGGGGTAGATTGCAAGTGTATTTTGAACTTAAAGGACATATGAAGAACTTACCAGTAGCTCGAAGAGATCGGTGACGTCACCAGTAGGGCTTTAATAGGATATCACGAGCACAAGGCACATTGGTTTTGAGGGTGGTGGGGAAGAGAAATATGGTAAGGGAGCGGACACGGAGATAAACGGTAAACGAGTTGATCGTGGAAAGGAGAAAGGGGGAGGGGCGTGGCTGCGCACGGAGAACGCCGGCCACGGCGAGTGTAAAAGAGGGAGGAGAACGTGGAAACAGGACGACTGTATAAGAGCGTCATAAGGGGTACGCAGCCGCAGGGGGCTGCGTGCACTTCGGCCGCAGGGGGCCGTAAGGGTGTTGTATAAAGGAAGAAAGATAGAAGGGAATATACAAATGTAAAACCCCATATATTTTTTTTTTATTTTATAAATTTGACAAAGGAGTGTCGTAAGTCCCCAAACTCACGGGGCCAGGTAAACAATATAAGGTTGTATATTGTAAACTGCTAGTGAGATAACCTGCTACCAGATAGGGGAAGAGTAACAAGTGGAGCGCTACTATAGCATACGGGACAGGGTCGGGAGGGTGGGGGAACACCCTCACTACCCCACTACAACACATATGCACCACACTGCCACCCCATAGGGAGAAACTAATTAAGTACAGCATAGAATGGACCCAGGGGACGGATAACAAAATGCTAACACCATGGCCGCCTAATGGTAGCTTCGATCCATATGCCCAACATTCACTGCTAAACCATCTGCACAATACATACAAGGGGAAGAAGTTGGCAAACCATGTGGAGGTGTTTAACTTATGGAGGATGTTCCAGGGGTCCCGACCAGGACCAAATGGAATGTTCACTATGGGGGAAACACCGGAAGAAAAAGAAATTAAGAAGGAAGGAGAGGATGGGAAAAAGGGGAGTGAAAGCAAAAAGAACATGGGGAACGGAGGAGAGGGAGGAGAAAAGATTGATAAATCAGATGACATAAAAAAGGAACCAAGCAACGAGATACCCATAACACAGGGAGTGAAAACAGAGGGAGGGGGGTTGTACCCTTTAAGAGAATTAGGAGAAATAGAAGGAGGACAGTTAAGGGCGGCTGAAGGATACTCGAACCCTCCACCATATGTGGCTCATAGGAAGATGCCACTGGGGGAGGGGAGGATTGGAGAAGAACAGACTGTAGAGATAGGAAATGATGAGTGGGTAGCTGCACAGATATTATTAAAATTACGAGGTTCACTAACTGGAGAAGAGAGGGAGGTAGTAAAGAGAACAGACGAGGATAGTGCCAGAGAGAGTGAAATGAGGGGTGAGGAGCTATTACGGCAAAAGGAAGAGATTTTGGAGGAACGATTAGCAAAGCTAAGGGATGAGCAGAATGAATTGATCAAACAGCTCGAGAGGGAGGAAAAAGAGAGAGCGAGGAAAAGGAAAGAAGGTAAGAACGAATTGGAAAAATTAAGGGAACGAAATGAGGAGCAAAGGAGAGAAGCTGAAAGGGTAAAAGCAGCAGCAGACAGGGTATCAAGAGTAGTGCTGAGAGAGAAGAAGAGGGAAGAAGAAGAAAAAGAAAAAGAAATGGCAATATGGAAGAGGAGGCTACTATCAGAGACAGCTAAGAAATATGAAGAAGGGAAGGTAATAGAGAGTATAGTAGAAAGAGAAAGGGTGAAATGGGAAAGGAAGAAAGAGGATGAAAGAATATTGGAACAGATGAGCAATGAAGTGATGGAGGAATTGAAAAGGAAAAGGGAGGAAAATAGTAGGGAGATGGAGGAGAGAAGTGAAGGGGGAAGAGAAGAGAGGAGTAGGGAGAGTGAAAGATGGGGGGATGTATATAGAAGCAGAAAAGTAGCGACAACATCAGCACTAGGGGGAGCAGTTGGTAACGGAGAAAAAGGAGAAATAGACCTAATAGACTTACAAACAGTAACAATAAAAGGGAAAAAGACAGAGTGGGGGATGCCATTTATGAATGATTTTTGTAGTGAGGAGGAAGAAGGAGTGGAGAGGGAAGGAAGAAAAAGTGAAAGGGAAAGCTTAGACAAGCTATACCTCACTCGAACCAACATAGACTCGCCATGGATAAGTAGGAGAAAGGAGGAGCTGGAGAGAAGTGAGGAGGGAGAGCAAGGACTAGTGGAAAGACAAACCCATGAAACCACACCATCCCCATCCCCATCACGCCCTCCCCCATTGCACCCTACATGCTCAACCACCTCACGCTCGCTGCGCAGAATAAAGCTCGCGCCCTTCATAGACGAACTGACACCCTATGCATGTCGGCTTAGAGACCTCCCTAGTCGCAGGCAGGACAGACGAACAAACATGCCCACCTTAAATACAGGAAATGACGAAAGGAGGGGAAAGGATGGAGAAGAAGGAGTTAAGGGCAGGGGTAATAAGGACGAAATTGAAGATGTAAAAGAAACGGAAGAGGAGGAGGGGTGTGAGGACTCGATATTATGGAACGTAAAGGGTGACTCAAGACACAACTTAATGCCACTGTTGGAGAGAGGAGGGGTTAGACCACAGTATGTCCCTTGGAAGCATACAGATAAAGAAAATATAAAATGTAGGCTTCCATCATTAAGTGGAGGTGCGGGTAAGTGGATATATGAAATGGAAAAACACACCGCAGGACAGAAACTAGCAGTAGGAGATGTAAAAGGCCTGTTAATATCAATATTAGGGGATAGAGTGGATGACATTTGGAAGAGAGCGGGATTCCATGGGGTAACAATAACAAACACATTGCATGATGGGGCACCATTTGCAAACTGCAGACATGCACTATGGCAGGCACTGAGAGTACAGTACCCAGACACATCAGACATAGGAGCAATTACCTCCCGTAAGATGCGTGAGAATGAGGATCCTGTTGATTATATCCAGGATATCCAAGCGAAGTGGCGCATGGAAACTAGAGAGCAATGGGATAAAACACCAGCAATATTCTATCATATACTAGTACAAGGGCTCCCAGAAGGAGTTCAGAAACAACTAAAGAAAGTAGTGGGAATGGAAGCAAAACCATGGCCAGAAATACAACTGACTATAGTACATCACTGCAGGACATGGCAAGGAAAAATGAAACAAAAGGAAGAGGACAGGAAAACAGAAGAGGCTAAACTAGTACAGAAAAAACTTACTAAATACACAATGGAAGGGGCACTAATAACTACGCCCACAACAATGGCCCAAAGCCCCACACAAGTAGTGGCTGCACAAGATCCCGCCCAAATAGCACCTTCACAGACTATAACACAACAAGTGCCGCCACTGCAATTACACACACCAAACATGGGAGGAGGGTACCCAATGCAAGGAGCTGGGTATTATAATTATAATAGGGGGAGAGGAGGATTTATGAGAGGGAGAGGATACGGATATAACACCCAACAGCAGGTGGGAGGACTTAGAAATTCCTACCCCACAGGGCAACCAGTATACCAGGACAACACAGGGAGCTTCCCATGGCAAAGCAGGGAACCACCCGTGTGTTGGAGTTGTGGATTATTAGGACACATGTCACGCACGTGTAGGGTAAGGCCAGGAACACCAGCATGGAATGAACAGGTACAACCTAGGACCTCACAAGAACAGCAGGGCATACAACAACAGCAGACGTTGCAACAAGGAAGTGAACAACAACAACAAATAACACAACAACAGCCACAGACATATTCACTGCCACAACAACAGGTAGCGATAACACAACAACAGCCACAGACATATTCACTGCCACAACAACAAGTAGCGATAACACAACAACCCCAAACGCAACAAACACAATTGGGTAGGGTGACGGTCTTGGGACACAACCCTTACACAGGAAATGGCCAATCATTGTACCCTCAATAGGACAGCCCACAGACGGCCTTGGTGTGTCCCATCCTGTCAGTAACCTCCTAATAGTGCGGAGGAGCCACGCATAGATGTAACGATAGGTGACAAAAAATTATCATTCCTTGTTGACACCGGGGCAACCCGGTCTTGCATAAGGGAAGGTAAATTTAAGATGTCAGGCGAAGCCATGAACACCCAAGGATTCTCTGGGGCTAAAGGGTTGGTTCCCTTTACTGATAACGTTCCCTTATCTATTGGAGATTATGATCTGTCAGTTCCACTTTTATATTATAGTGCCTCACCAGTAAATATATTGGGGAGGGACATAATGAACAGGTTGAATATGACGATCTCCTTTACAGAGGACGGCATAATTTGCTCTACTCCAGGGATTAACATGCTCGCAGCACGACAGATTATGCAAGCATACTGCGGACAGATAGCGATTAGGGCGGAGCCAGTAGATGGCGAGCTATTCCAGTATGGAACAGATATGGCATTTGCATGGATGCCAGGGATAGAAGGGAAAATATGGAGGAGGCCAGCAGCCTATCTGTTCCGACCAGAAACACCTGTTAATGAACCAGAAGGAAAGGTGGTTCTAATGGACATTGAGAGCATTATTGCAACAGCTGATTATCTTGCTGTGCACGCCCAAGATAAAGAAGGGAGAGCATGGAGGGCAGTGATAGCACTAGCAGAAGGATGTAGGCTGACCCAGGTGTCAGATGAGGAGCTGTTCTCAGAAGAAAAGGAGGAAGGTGAAATGGTGTTCATGATGAGTGTAGAAATATGGCTAAGAGTGGCTCACAAACAAATAGCACAGAAAATTGCGATGGCACTTGAGGCCCCCACATGCACCCCAGTACCCTTCTTTAAGGAGGATATGTCAAAGGTGCCCAAATCATTGTGGACTATTAGCCCTTATGACGTGGGATGCATAAAAAGCATAGGGGGAGTAAGGATAAAATTAAAAAAAGGTGCCATACTACCCAGAGTGAAACAGTACCCACTGTCAAAAGAGGCAGATGAGGGCATATATGAAACCATAACGGCCCTTATAAACAATGGCATATTGGTCCCCTCAGAATCACCATGTAACACGGCTGTGTACCCAGTGCGCAAGGCTAAAGGGGGGTCTTGGCGCTTCATACAGGACCTCAGGCCCTTGAACAACATAGTAGAAGCAGAATATCCAGTAACAGCAAACCCGGCCACAATATTGTGTGGCATTCCAGCGGAAGCATCACGATTTACAGTGATCGACCTTAAAAATGCTTTTTTCTCAATACCATTACACCCAGACTCACAAGATTTGACAAGCTTCACTTACCGAAATACAAAGTGGAAACATACCAGATTGCCACAGGGGTATTGCGAATCACCCTCAATTTTCAATAGAGTAATACAGATGGATTTGGGTAACATTGAAGTGGAAAGCACAGTGTTACAGTATGTGGATGACATAATAATTTGCAGTACAAACGAAAGTAAATGCAGAGAGGACTCCTTAAAGATGTTGACAATATTGGCTGAAAAAGGGTACAAGGTAGACATGGAAAAGATACAATACTGTCAAGAACAGGTACTTTACATTGGCCAACTCATATCCCAACATGGAAGAAAGATTGCACCACAAAGAGCACAGGCCATTTCAAGCACTCCAATGCCACAGACTGTGAGGGAACTGCAGCAATTCCTGGGGCTGTGCAACTACTGTAGAGCATGGGTATTTGATTACAGTTCATACATAGGACACCTGCTTGAGACTTTAAGGGAAGCTAATAAAGGGGAGAAAAAGTTGGGGTGGATTATGGAAATGAGAGAGGCCTTTGATGAATTGAAAGATGCGATATCAACTGCTCCAGTACTGGCATCCCCAGACTATGAGCGACGATTTTTTATATTTTCACATTGCGACTCAGCAGTAATGAAAGCAGTATTGGCCCAAAAAACAAGCATGGGCTATAAACCAGTAGCATTTTACAGCGGTCACTTGGACCCTGTGATGTTAGGTCACTTCCCTTGCGAACAAGGTCTCGCTGCAGCTGCTTTTGCAGTGGAAAAAGCATCAGCAATAACCATGGGGTGTCCAACTACACTGTTTGTGGAACATGCACTATTTGCAATATTGAATAAACCTAAGTCCACCCTAACCACGCAGAGGGCATCAGGTTATGAGATCATTTTGTCTAGAGCTGAACTAGCAATTGTTAGATGTAGCACGGTTAACCCTGCAAGGTTCCTAGCAGAAGTAATTGAGGAGGGAGATTATGCCCATGACTGTACACAAATAACTGAAATGTACTCATGTGCTAGAAAAGTTGAAGAAAACGCACTAGAGGGAGGTGAGCTTTTGTTTATTGATGGGTCATCAACTATTGATCAAGGAGATGGGATACGGAGGACTGGGGCAGCAGTGGTAAAAATGATGGAGGCGCCGGTGTGTGTGGCTATGAAATGTGTACAATTACCACAGCATTACTCCGCTCAAGCCGCGGAACTGGTTGCACTAATATTGGCATTGAAGGAAAGTTTTGACAAACGAGTAACCATATACTCCGACAGTGCATATGTTACATCCACTGTCCACTCAGGGCTATCAAAATGGAGAAGAAGAGGGTTTAGGAGAGCTGATGGCACTCCAGTGCAACATGCCCTCTTATTGGCTGAACTAATTGAAGTAATAAATGACCCCCAAGAATTAGCCCTAGTAAAATGCACCGCACACACCAATGGTGAAGACCACGTCTCAAAAGGGAATGCAGCAGCAGACGCACATGCGAAATATGCTGCATACTTTGGTGAGATATGGAACCCCCCAGAATCACAGAGAGGGAGAGGGAGGGGAATGGCTAAGGAGATGTTGATAAGAGAAGGGTACACCCATCTCCCAGCCACGCAGATTATGGAGCTACAAGCGGCTGCACCAATGTCCGAAAAAGAAATATGGGTAAAAAGAGGATGTACAATGTCACCAACCGACGCACTATGGCGCCAGGGTGGCACTGGAAAAGTTGTCATACCATTGGCACTTTTGAACACCGCCCTGAGCCAATTACATCACCCAGCCCACACAGGCAAGGAAGTAATTGCAGCACGAATTAGAGAAGATTGGTTCTGCCCCGAGTTAAATTCTCATGTGTCGAATTTTATCAGCAATTGTCTCACATGTCAACAGTTTACGGCCGGTCATACCCTAAAAGTAATAAGAGGTACTATACCCCGGCCTGAGGGACCTTTTCGGCATCTTCACATTGACTATGTTGATATGATCAACATATGTCAAGTAATAAGTATATGATTGTAGTCGTATGCCCATTCTCTAGGTGGATTGAAGCAGGGCCCTGTTCACACCCAGATGCATTTAGAGCAGCCAAATTCCTAGTAAGGGAGATCTTCCCCAGGTGGGGAGTGTGCGAGGTGTTAAGGTCAGACAATGGCCCGCATTTCGCAAACGAAATGTTCCAGCATATCACATCCTTGCTGAGCATAAAACACAAATTTGCATGTGCATACCACCCACAGGCCAACGGTGTATGTGAACGCCTGAATGGCCTATTAAAGGAGGCAATTGCAAAGATACAACAAACAACAAAGAAAAGCTGGTTGTATTGCCTTCCATTAGCCCTATTTGAACTAAGGAATAGGCCAGGGTTCGACCACCACCTCACTCCACACGAGGTGGTTACCGGACGTCAAATGCGCCTTCCCCTAACGCCAACGTCAAGGGCATTCACTGATCACGAAAGCACAGCGAGTGTGTTAGGTGATGAAATGTACCAATATGTGTCTTCTTTGATTACTAGTGTTGTGTTTGTGTCTCAACAGCTCGAGCGCACACGGGGCGGGTCTACCAGCAATCAACAAGAAGGCGCCAATACAGAATTGGAAAAGGAAAACCTGTGTAAACTTGCTAAAGGTGACCACGTGCTACTTCGCAATTTCAACAGGAAATGGAATGATAAAAGATTTACTGGCCCCCATCTGGTAGAGGAAGTATCAACAAGAGCAGTAAAGCTAAAGGACAAGCGTGCCTGGAACCACCTACATGATGTAAAGATCTACAAACTGCAGACCCGCCCCAGCGCCACCGACAGGTCCATTGGGAGAACAGCAACAACATCACCAACGGCGGAAGAGAATTCTACCACAGCCAACGACCTAATTGTTCCCATACCCTGTCACTCCCCAGCTTCCCCGGAGACAATAACTGACGAAGAAAGGGGTGATCCCCATACTGCCCACCCCATGGTCACACGCTCAAAGAGTAAAAATACTTCCGCCAACTGAGCCCAAACCCCCTGCCCATTGACCCCCAAATATAGTAATACCTGAACTGAAGGACATTGCTTGCACAAGTACACATGTAAACACGTGAATGTTCTCTTTTTCTCTTCTCTCGCACATACAGGAACTGCGTATTATTGTATTGTTAAGAAAATAGATAACTAACAAGTTCACTGCCCAGGCGTAGATGGTACTCCCAGACGATAACTACCCGGAAGAATTGTCACACCAATTTGTATACGAAATAAAAAGACCAACGTACCTGAAAAGGAGAAGGGTACGTGTCTACTACACAGCATTCCTCTTGGCCATAGAATATTCAATGCCCCACCTCCGCCCATACTTGCCGGTCCTAAGAGATAGATCACTTAGAGTAGCGTGGGAACAGCTCTTCGCCTGGGCACTGAATGACTATTTGATAGGGAGAGCTTAAAGAAAACCAACAACTAACATTTAATAACAAGCATTTTGAGAATTTTCAGGCGGGCAACTTTAACGTCGCAAGAATACGCTGCCAGGACAGCAGCAAGGTAAGAGCAAAATGCCGGTGAGATTAGCATATGTAATAAAAATAATAGGGATTTTGATGATCACCGGGTCCTTGGCTGCCTCTGTATGGCAGTACAGCTATGCTATTAATTTTATTGCTGCACCCAAACCTAATACACCCCCGTCCCCTGCTGCAACAGGTGTTACGTCAGGTGATAGTAGTAACATTGCACCCAAGCAAAATAGAGTTAAACGCAGCACATACTCAGACGATAAAGGTATTGATAATTATATACAAGATTCATCACACGTCTCAAACAACATATGGTACCAACACATGACCCGCATTGGTAAGCAGACAACAGAGGACAGCTGCTACGTTTGCTCATTAATACCATACGCCATGAGTGCTTCACGAACATTTGTTGCCACAGAAATAGATGAAAAGACAGCACAGTGCATAATATACTTGGCACTGTTCCAAACGAAAGGAAGATTTCAAGGGACAGTGGTGCATATGACATGGAAAACACGAGACTCATACCCATATGAAAACAACTTCCTCAAGACCTATTTGAGTTACCACAAGAGCAGTTTACATGCTGAAGCATTCAGATACATAACAAGTGGTCCTGCAAAAGGAGAAACAAAGAAAGTGACACTGCCGTATCTACCATGTGAATGGTACGCCACTGAAGTTCCGGGTAAACAAGGATGTTGGGAGAGGCCGCTGGTGACGATAACCGGGAAGGTGTACCTGGACAACAGCTGGGAGATAGGAGTGATTGGCAGCAACATGGTAACAAAAGAAACTATCTCAACTATCGAGGCACACAACCACCGATGTTGGACGACGTGGATCAAGTACGTACCAATGCTCACGTGGGTAGAAACGGATGAAGACCCAATAACAATACTGCCGCTGACTGCGCCCAAGGTATGCTACCAGCATAAAGGAGAGGTGGACGTAGGATATAACACCAACTGTGCAAGTGTGATGGAGTTACCTGAGGGGGGAGCAGGAACAGCAGTAATAATGGACCATTATTGGGCCTGTGGAGAAAAGGCATACCATACACTGCCTCCCCTGTGGAATGGTGTGTGCACAATGGTGCATGTCAATGTACCATCACTAGTGGTACCCAAGAAGCATGTCAATGTGGCGAACTTTCCCAAAATGGATGAAGGGGACAAAAGAAAAAAGAGATCTGCACCACTTCGGGAGGAGCAAAAGAACAGGACCAACAGCAATGATACTGTCCTAAATAGAAGAAAAGGACAAGGAGAACCTCTGATGGGAAACTACCTGTGGGAAAGGTCGGAAACGGCACTCACTTCAATACCGCCAGAACACAGACTATTCAGCAGAGCAGCAATGTTCTTCTCCTCAATAATACATCCGGGACTGCAGGCTTACGCAAACGCAAAATGGCTCCAGATAACTAGATGGGAACTAATGATGACCATCAATTCTACAGTAAATGGATTCAACGCAATAAAAGAGGAGCTGCGAGCTATAAGGATGGTAGCACTCCAGAACAGATATGTATTGGACCTTCTCACAGCCATGGAAGGAGGAGTTTGTGCAAAGATAGGACAATCATGCTGCACGTTCATTCCTGCCAACGATGCTGACAATGGTACACTGACAGAAGCAGTTTCACAATTGGCCCAGATGCACTCCAGAATGATGGATGAAAGTAACGGTGTAAACAAGGATAAGAGCTGGTTTTCACTATTATGGTCATGGATGCCATCCTGGCTGTCAGATGGACTGAAAATTATAGTGGGTTGTACTATTTTGGCTGGAGCTACACTGATCATAATAAGATTTTGGAAGGCCCGGAAGGCACGTACCACTGACGAGTTGCTTGAAATGGTGGGAATGCACCCCTTGATGCCAGCAGATGACGGCCAACACACAGGCGTGATAATACAGGAGAGGGAGAAGTTGCGCAACCAAATCATCACCAACCATCTAGACCCACCATCGGTGAAGATCGAGAACCCAAGAAACCCCAGGAGCTACATAGGGAAATGGGTATACTGTACTCCTGGAGGAACCTGTGAATATATGTATTGGTCATTTGAAGATCATGTGAACCACTATGGACATCTAGGAGGAATAACTAAGATATGGCGAGTAAGAGGAGATAACGAAAAGGATATGTTTGTGGTCGACAAGTCGACCAGAGGGGGGACTGAAGTGGGAGAATGGAAGACCAGGCTCCTGTCCTTCACCTCTCGCGCTTGGCCTAAAGGGTCACGACCCAGACACCCGCCACGAGAAGAGTTTGTCCATCTACCAGACGACCAGATACCCTGGTACAGGAACATACGGATGTGTCCATCTGCCTGCCCAGCAGCCCGCACTGGCCATGCCGACACCTGCGGCACGGACCAACTAGACTAAAATCTACACGTCGTTAGAGATGCCATGACGACCTAGCCAACGGTAAGCACACCTGTGCAAATATACACACTGGACACTCCCGCACCAATCTACACGAAGAATATACCCAGTGCTATGACGTAGGCGACAGGCATACTCACGGACGTGCATCTTTATTATTTTTTACATAGGCTTTCAAAATGCAGAAACGCAAGACTCGTCATGGACTCATCTAAAAAGCTTGCTCGCGCTTCTCTTAAAACCAGTTGCCACCATGAGAAATATAATGAAGACACGATACTGGTCATGGAACTATATGGTACTGTAACCTAAAGCACCTGTGCACCAGACGGACCCACTTATACACCAGGCCTAAGTAGGCCGCAAGCAAGAGCTCCCGTGGACATTAACAAAACAAGAGTCAGGTTGCTGATCCTGCAGAATGAGCCCGGCGAAGCAACCAGCCAAGGTCGCAATGTTGCAAACCCACATTCCAAGAGCAAATCATCAAGGGCACGATGCTGCAACCTCGCACGCCGCGCACCAACGTTAAAGTCACACCTGCAAATTAAACCAAACACACAGTGGAAAAACAATATTAATTGTGCAGAATTCTGCCTCAAACACGGTCCCACCTCACGTGACCAAGCCGAACCTGACGAGATGCCAAGCCCAGGAGAAAAGAGGCGTCTGGATCCCTCGTTACGGGACACAGGCAGATACACTTGAAAGGCTCAATGGACATTTGTGACAGTGGGAGCGGTCAGCCTTCCAGCTATGAATAAATCCTCACATTGTCTGCACGTACCCATAGTGAAACATTGTTGCAAATTGCAGGTACACCGAGAGCTGGGAACATCGGTGGTCCCAGACTGGGAAGCTCACGGGCGCACCAATCAGAACATGGGGCTCTTATCACTGACGCCAGTAATATTAACCAATCATTAGGAGTCTTCATGTAACAATTCTCATGTATCTAATTGTAGGGACAACCCAGATATATCACCTGACTAACCTTCATCCACTCATATTATTCTCTATACGTGTGCTATACTAACCCTACCACTCGAGCAACCAATTAAGAGTGGCGATAGGTTTTTTGTTAACTTTCTAAAGTGACGCAAGTAGCGCGTCATAATACAGTAAAAAGGGCCTGCGAGCCCCACGATTGTGTGTGTGTCAGGACGGACGCGTACGCTCCTTGACCCATCCCTGCCGTTTGTGTCTAATAAACAGCAGAGTCACCTTGCTTCTTGCGTGTGTCTCATACTCTATCTCAACTGGGATATACGGGAGGAGTTGGGGCCTCCCTGCCCGGAGGTCTGCGGACGGCCCGGCCGACCGCGGCAGAATTTCCCCCCGACAAGTGCCAGCAAATTTAATTGGCGAAATTGCCCTCTAATTTCACGTCGACTGTGGAACGGGCTTTAATTCTAATTCGTCTATTTTGCGCAAATTTCATTTTCCTGCCCAAAATGTTTTTTTATGCAGGTTTTCACAAACTTTCAACCAAGTAGGAGATTGAAACCTTCCGCATTCCAATAAATGGCTCAAAATACAGGCAAACCCACCAACAAAAAAAAAAAAATTCAAGTGGGAAACACCAGAAATTGCCAAATTCGCTTTTCAGTTGAAATAGGCGAAGCAGAGGCGGTGTGGTATGCTGAGTGGTGAGGAGTGGACCACCCTTAATTTGCACTTGATCTTCCTTTACACCAAAGCAATAATTGAAATTAGTAATTCCCATATGGTTCTCAGTGCCTGAACTATAAAAGTTGTTTCTACATTTTTTTCTTTTTTTTGTTTCCAACAGATTGTTACAGCCCTAAAATTGTCAGCGATCAGGTTTTAGTCGAAAAAAATGTCCACAAAGGTCTGAATTTTTAGGTTAAATCCCATTGTTTGGATCTAGGTCAAGAAACACTAATTTCGCGGCTTGTACCCAGTCTTTGCTGTCAATCAAACTAATATGGTAATCAAGAACCTCCGGTTTGCTCTGGGTTGCCCCGGTTTTCTCAAATGTTCTGTTTAACATTTTCTCATTTGCTTTTAATAGCTAGGGTAGCCGACACAAAGCCCATCATGTTACTGGGTAGGGAAAGTGCATACATTAAACATTGAGGGAGTGATTCATGGAATATTCTGCAGAGACTTGCACGCGCAAATCTGTCATGCCTCTTCACACTTACCTCCTTCCACGGCATGCAGGCGGCAGAGCGGGTCGCGGGTTCCTTCTGCTGCTGCGTTCATCTGGCCTCCGGGTGGACGCCACATTCCAGGGCTTTACTGGCGCCGGTTCCCACACTTGTGTTTGGGCTTGCCTTGGCGCTTGCATGCGCGGAGGGGGTTACGTCCTGCGTTGGGGTCCCCTGCTGGCCGCGGCATGCCACGAAGGAAGGTCACGTGACCAGTAAACGGTCACGTGACCAGGAAGTCGCCTGCAATTGGTCACCAGACCCAGAAGAACGCAATAATAAGGGGTTAGCCCTTTCATTCATTGCTTCTCAGCTGTGATGGCGGCGTGTAGCTATTCCTGTGCTATTTGCTTCATAGTTTTTGACCCTTTTGGATTCTGGACCTCGTTATTCTTTTGGATTGCTCTTGGTTTTGGCGCTTGGATCAAATTAAGACTGCCTGCTCATTCTGCCTGGATTTTGGACTGCTTCTTGGATTGCTTTTGGATTTGCCCCTTGACTTGGTTTTTGGTGAACTTCCTACTTAGACTGCTCAGACCTTTGGAACGGCTCTCAAGGATTGTCTCTTCTTATCCCTTTGAAACAAGTCTACCTTCCCTCTGGATTCAAGCCTTTACTTCCAGACCCCTTGGTCCCATCTACGTGGTGGTTCCCTTCCTTTCCTCTCCACCAGACCTCCGGACCTTCAGGGGGAAACAGTTAGGTGCAAAGCATTCATCGGTCATCCCAAGGGTAGGTGCCTTCACTGTCTATCCGTTAATGCTTGTATACCTTGCAACCATCAAGCTAACCTGGTGTTTTTTTGCAGCCACCTGTGACCATGTGTTTCCTGTTTCTCCCACCTGTGGCCCCAATAACCGGTCAGCGAGTCTCTTTTTGCTCCTCTCTCACTGGTGCTTGTGGACGGAGGTATACTAATCCACATGGACCTCAGATCGTGACAAAATCCCTGTCGTCGATTCATGAATGCACAGTACTTTTCCTGAACTTTCGTGGTTTTTGCAATGGCCTGGCACATCTGTCCGAGCCATCGAGTGCCTTGAGTGACACTCAGAGCAGAGGGTGGGCGTGGCCTGCGCAAAGGGCTGGCAAGGGGGCGGAACACCAGAAATGGGGAATTACTTGCAAAGAAATTGGCGTTCCGAGAGACGGCCTGCAGGCAGTCCCTGGCACGCCCACTAATGCACAGTAAGAGATGTATTCATGGAATCGATCGTGCAACCTCTCGGCTGGGAAATGGCCATGCAAGTCCTTCATATGATCCGCCATCCGAAGGCTGGCATAAGTACACTTGCACGTAGGATTTTTAGTACGCAGGTGGGATCGCGTGTCTGATTTCGGGGTTTGTGTACTCAATCGGGGTTCCAATGTAACGTAGGGGTGTGCATAAACTGTGTAGCGGGGTGCAGGAACGTTTTATGTGAGTTTGCACGCGGATATCCCGATTTATAGCTGAGTTACGATTTTTCGTACGCATGTTTTCAGGGTGCCGGATACAGTTATGGAGAACCCTGTGCATGCTCCCTGAGCCGCAGGCCCGCTTACGGGGGACCCCACGCACTGTTTGAAGGGTGTGTGGATTTGCAGCCGATCAAGCGCGCAAAGGTAGCTGTTCATGCTTCCCATGCTTTGCGTGTGGGCGAGTTGCGGGCGTTCCGTTCGCAACCTGCGAATACAGTAACTTTATGCGGCCTATTCATGAATACATGTGCCGCACATTTTTCTTTCTGCGTGCAGTGTCCTTCTCGGCCCGCGGCCCTTGCGCAATTTCTGCACCCAATTCCATGAATCGGGCCCAATGTTTAAACAATGGAACAGATGAGTGTGGAATTGTCAGCGTACATATTCATGAACCGTGCTGTAGATGGAACGGAAAAAGGTAATCATTCCACACTATAAACTGTATTACTAAAGTAGCTCTATCTAATTGAGAATGTTTGTTTTTGGTTCAACAGTTGCAATACTACAAAAGCACATAAACAAATATATGCATAGTGATAATGACGTTTCATCCACCGTGACTGAACTTTCCTGAGCACACTGCTTAGTGGAGCTGGGTTGCAATGATATGTATGTAATTCTGTGTGCACTCAGGTACACCGTTGTTTCAATACAGGGAGTACAGAATGTCCAGATTACTTATTGGTCAACTTCAAAACACCTAGTCCTGCTCTTTCCTGTCACAGTTCTACTTTATAAAAGATGTTTGCCTTCCCTCAGAGCCTCTTAAAAACAGACTCCCCTCTCCCTCTTGACAAGAGGACAGAAAATGGCTACCACGCCCAGAATACTCCTGCTTCCATATCTTTACTACAGAAGATGGTAGGACTGAGTCGCCAGTGAGGAAGAGGAAGGTGTAATGAAGATTACCAGTAAGAAATCCAGGCACTACCACCGTTCCTTCTCTTCCTTGTCCCATCCCTAACTTTTGAAGAATTCCAGAGCCAAAGATCGATTTGAAAGAATGACAGACAAATGCTGCAAAACCCAGTGCAACTTTATGGCCAAGTTAAGCAAAATTGGGTCCTTATAGAAGAGTAGACTGCAGGATTGTGGAGGCAAAACTGTGATCTTCCCAAGTAGTAATAGACAACCAGTAAAGGTGATAAGAAATATTATGGTAAGCCCACGTAGCAGCCCTGCAAATGTCCGTTAGAGAGGCATCATTGGCCTCAGCCTCAGAGGCGGCCAGCCCACTGTTAGTCCTTCCCACCATGTTTCCCGGCAAACAAATATTTGAAATAGAATAGGCTAGACAGATGGTGTCCTTCCGTCATAGACTATTCGAAAGAGAGAAGGCTTTCTGAAATGTGCTGGCCTTACCAAAAGTCATGAAGAGACTTTTAGAAGGTCGAAATTGAGAAGTTCTATCAAGGTAGCTAAGGACGGGTCTAGACATACTTAGAAGGCAATGGATCTCTGTCCTCCTGTGAAAGATCAAATGGCAGAGCAGAGAGCACAATCTCCTGAAATAGATGAAATGTAGAGGCAATCTTGGGCCTGAAGACCAAGTCATAGTGGAGGATAACCAGCTCTGGAGAATTAGGAGGGAACAGAGAAGGGCTCCACGTTTCCTGATCCTTTGGGTCAAAGTGATGCCCAACAAAAAAGAGAGTGTTCATTGTCAAACATTTAAAGTTTGCCTGCCATAGAGGCTCAAAGAGGGCGCCTTTAAAACCCCTTTTATCGAAGGAGTGGCCAGAAAGTTGGGACAATTCCACAGCACCATGGAGATGGTTCTATCTGCCGCACAGACCTCCGACCAATGAGCCTGAAAGACCAGCATGGCCAACCCCATGTACCTGAGAGTGGTCAGCGACATGTGTACTTGAAAATCCTCCTGAAGAAATCTGTTTGTGTTCGGAGAACCATAGTTGCGAGAACCTAGACCAATCCTGCCGCACCAAAACTCTTAAGAACCCCAGTGCTGAGCATTGGAGTCAAGCATGAAGGGCATGCCGGAGGAGTGAACCACTCGGGAGACGGGAGTAGGGAAAGCCTGTTGCGTGAGGCACTCCCTCTCAATGTCCAGGCCTTCTATTACCAGCTGTTGATCAGCGCTGTCCTCCGCAAGGATTGGAGGAGGAATTCTTGGCACCGGAAGAGGAGGGGCCACTGTTAGCAGGAGGAAGTGGGGAAACCAAGTTCTCCGGATCCAGTAAGGGGTGATCACAATAACCCAAGCACGACTAAGCCTAATTCTCCTCAAGATCATGGGAGTGAAAGGAACGGAAGCACACATGTAATGAAATCTCGGGGGCCAGGGATGGCCAGAGCATCGGTCGCCAAAGCCCCTTTCTCTGGAACTCTGGAGCAGAGCAGGGGCAGTTTGCAATTGTGATGGAAAGGCAAATATGACCACTCCTGACTGGCCAAAGTAACACATGACCATAAGAAAAGCTTCTGAACTGATGGACATCTCCTGCGTGGTAGGAACATTTTTGCGGAGGTATTCGGCCAGGGAGTTGTGGACCTCCCCGACGACTCCATAAACCAACAAGTTCCTCTCCACCTAGAAACTCATAGACAGAGGCCAAGTAGGGAGAGCTCATCCCATCCTGGCTGTTGACTTAAGAGACTGCCACCATGTTGCTGGCGAAGACCCTCACAGCCCAGCAGAAACAGAAGTGTCCTCGGTGTGGTGGCCATTTGGACCCTCTAGTTGGGGAGGAGGTAGTTGCAGCAAACGCATTGATTTTTCAAGAGGATTCTGGGGATAGGTGAAGAGCCTTGACAAGTTAAAATTGGGACAGGGAATAGAGGACAGGCCGGGATTGGAGCTATCATTTTGGCCGGGATAGTTGTACAGGCTTTTGATTTTAGCAATGGATGGAGTTTATTCTCCACTGTGGGTTTCATTGCATGCAACAATGTATTTCTTGGGTTCAGGATCTTTGGCCAAGTGGCACTGCAATGGAATGACACCTCGTGTTTGTTGGGCATTGTGCTTCATAATTGTGGAGCCTAACAACAGGCGAGTAAGGAGACTGCTACAGCGGAGAACATGTCTTGTGACATCCAACACACTAGCAATGGCTTATTCTGAATCTGTCATTGTGTCAGCAAAAGCCGCAACATCTCAAACTCCACTCTCCCAATATAATGCAGTTCATTGCTCTCAATAGAAATCTAGACAAGCCCTCCAACCCCTCGGGTTGCAAGCGGGACCTCCGGCCCTATTGAAAGAGAAGGAATGCGACACAGCAGTGCTGGGCTGAAGCGGTAACTGGTGCAGTGCTGCGTGGAAGGACTTCTCAGAGAAGTGATCATTTGGAGGTCTAACTGGCTTAAAACAGTGCAACAGGGGTATCTAGTACAGTGCTGTAATCAGTGCAGCGTCCCACCAAGGGCTTACCACTGCACTTTTGCACTTGGAGACATAACTTGTTCAGTGTCAGCAGAGCAAGCAGTGCAGTGCTGTGTGACTGGCTATCATTGCCGTATAGGAGCAGTAACACATGAAGACAGTATGCAGGGGTTGAATGGTGCAGTTCTGTGCGGGGGGAATAACTGCTGCAGTGCAATATGGAGAGAGATAAGCGGTACAGTGCTGCTAAGCAGGGATAGCGAGCGCATTGCGGTGTAGGTGGGGTGATTAGCACAGTGTAGCAATATACTGGCACAATGTCCCACCAACGCACCTGCCCAACACATTCTCCTCTCTCTCCTACACACCCCTTCTCCTGCGCTGCCTTTCACTCGCAGCCTCTCTCTCCTGTGTCCTTCTTACCTCTTACCTCTCAACTCGCCCTTATCTAAAGGATCTCACCTGTCCTGGACTGATTTACCCTCCCACCGAACCACGTGCCTGAATCTGCTCCACTTCTAGTGGTCATTGCTTTCTCGCACACACCCTGTCTTTCTCTCACCCGCTCACGTTTCCACACTCTTGGACCATGTGTCAGTTGCATCCTCGGGCACACCCCTTCTCTTGCACCAGTCTCCCTCTCTCTCACACACACACATTCAGGGGAATTGGGCCGGAAACACGTGAGAGCTCTGGCAGCTGTCTTGCCAGAGCGCAGAGGCACACAAGCCCCCCAATTTGAGGAAGCTCGCTGCCCCCAGACTGCCAGGAGACTCCTGAAGGAGACACAGTGCTTCTAGGCATGTAGCTAAGCTGCAATGACTTCACAGACTGCATCTGAAAGTCATTCTTTGCTCAACAGCCCAAACTCAAACAGCTCAAACGTCCAGAGCTGTATATGTGTCTCATGCTATGCACACCTTTTACTGTCAGGGTGTCTATTCAGACAGGGGAAATTAGCACCATGCCAAGTGGGCATTGCATGCTCAGAAGGAATGAACGTTTGAATTACTAGCACAGACGTGTTTGATAAATTGGTGGTCATTCTTATGTTCCCAAAATGCACTTGTTATGCAAAGCAGCCAGCATCCTATATTTAGGGCATGCACATTATTCAACACTTAGCTCTGCCCCCCAGTCCTGCCCACACCACAGAACACCCACCCCTTTCATGAAGAGGGTGGGGGGAGTTCACCCAGTAAATGGTATCCATTTGCAGCACTGCTCACATCCGCTCTTGCATTTCTGGAACCTGGCTCTCTGGCGCCGTTGCACAGATCTACCTCTCCCGCTTTCTAGCATCTAAGCTCAGAAGCTGGCACCCTTGCTTACACGTGTGTAATAGGGGGCATCTGTCAAGCAGCCATTTGTCTCATTCAAGCTCAGTAACACATTGCAACAGATCACAACCTCCATTGGCACACAGCAACAATCCTACTCTTTTTTTTTTTTTAGCTTAACCTTTTTAGCCAAAGTATTTTTGAAAGTATGCTAGTAGATTTGTTTATGCAGAATTTAAAAACCATCATTGGCAAAGCAAAAAGCATTAGGCATTCTAAAAAGACTGCTTACACCACCGTGAACGAAGCTCTTTTTTTACTGCGCCTATTACCAATGCTATGTATATTCAAACACTAACATGGAGACATATTTTGAACTTTTTTAGTGATCGCTGGGTATGTAGTGCCCAAGTATTTTGTGTGTCCATGCCTATAAATGTACAGTGCAATAATCAACTTCAAACACCAAAACTATTGGCTTTGCCATTGCTTGTTTAGGAATGGGGAAATGGCGGGTAAATGTATCCTAGTCCTCTGGTTTGGGAAAGATCAATATGAAAATCCCTAAATTGCTGCTGTTCCCAATGATCCCGCCAGACCATGGGTGGACCAGGGGCCTCAGGTCCGCCATTGTTAAGGTCGCGATGGATGAGATGCAAAAACCTCACTTGACGCAACCTTTGACAGATTCACTTCCAAACCCAGGCCCTGTTTACGTGTTCCCATGATTCAACACTTATTTGGGTTGCTGCTTAGACTTTGTTATATTGGATTTTCCAAAATTGTGGAATCCCCTCTACCGAGAACGAGTGTGCCCAGATAACCTGTGCCCTGGGAGGGTTCCCCTTCAGGAGAGTCTGTGACCACCTTTTAGCTCAATATACCTTACACAGAAGAGTAATAAGCATGTGCATATCAGTCTGCTTTTGAGCTACGTCGAATGTTTCGATAAATACAGAAATGGATGGAAAGGGAAAATAAGACACATGCATTCTTCTCAAGAAGATAGAACTCATTTTATTTGATGAAGTAGAAACAACACCAGTCCACTCTTTGGGCACTCTATGTCTCTAGGCCTGCTGCTCCCCAATTCTAAACACGACATCCTTGGGAAAACATTTCCTCATATGTCCAGGGTACTGTATAACCACAAAACAAAGTGAAGCGCACACTCTACATGGGCATTTTCCAGGTTATTATCCTGGACCCTTGTCTAGCCAATGGAGAAGCCCAGCAGCCTTCCATCAGATTTAAGGCCTGGTCGGTTCACTGGCCCAGTCTTCACTTCTGTTCCTTTAACTATTCCAACCTTGAATCCTTTAAAGTACCAGCCTATCCTTTTTAGCCCCTTTGCTCTTCAGCATTAACTGCTCCTCTTACACTTGATATGATATGATAGTTTATTTATGTAGCGCCTATACACAATGTGTTTCAAAGCGCTTCACGACAAGGAAGGGAACAAGGGAAAATACAAAACATTCTTACAGGCCATGAACAACAAGCTGGAGGGCGCTTGGGGGGGAGGGGACAAACATTTGTAACTATCATACTAGGTCCAGGGACAATTCAGATAGAGTAAGTGCACAGAAAAAAGTAGGGGAGGGAGGAGGAAGACTGTACCTTGCATGTGATGACTATACCAAGCATATGAGGCTACAACCGGCATAAGATGACCGTACGTATCTATATACGGCTGTGCTGGCATGAAAAGGCAGTGCCTGGGTATGGGGCACTGTAGCTTGCATATGGCCACTACACCAGGCATGTGAGGCTATGACTGGTATAAGAGGACCGCACCTATCCATATGAGGCTGTACTGGTACTTCATACACTAACATGCTCCTCCCCACATGGAACCCTCTCTCCAGTGTGTAGCGCTAAAGCACTTTCTGCGTCTCCTTCACACTGCCCAAGGCATTTCATGTCTGAATGTCAAGCACTTCCCATCCTTTGGAGTGTATTTGTGTGTTGTATTCTCCATGCCCGGTGAGCACATAGTGATCAGAATTCAGGATTAAGCTCCGCTTGGGGACTTTCCGCAGGTAGATCGTTCACGTTCAAGACAGCAGAAGTTGAGTGACAGTTCTTGGAGATGCTGATGCCCCCTAAAGTACAGCATTTCAACTCTTGGATTTTAAAACATGCCCATAGTATTGCCCTGGCAAGGATTGCACTAGAATGATGGTGATCCAAGTCTGCTGATTCCATTTGACATGATTGCCTTCGACTGATCACTCTGGGTGGACAAACAATGGTGTGCCTTACTGCAGTTATCCTTTAAATGTGGTAAATACGAATGAGATATGTCTTTCATTTAAGTGAATTGCAAAACAGCCATAACAGTATCCAGTGATTCCCTCGAATACATAGCATCGAATGCAAAAGCCTCGAAAAAAATGCATCGAAAAAATTCATTTTTTTGTAGGTAAAGGGTTTTTTAAAAATTAAAATGGACTTTAAGGGGTAAAAAAACGGGGGCTGGGAGGGACCCACCTTACATTTTTATTTTTTAAAACAAGCATTTTTTCTATGGATTTTTTTTCGAGGCTTTTGCATTTGATGCTTTGGATGTCGAGGCTATCACTAGGAACTGCCATAACGATAAAAAATTTAGCCAAATGATCATACAACCATTTTATGTTGGCCAAATTTAAATTAGCAATTGGAAAATTACTTCTTTTTTTCTCAACTCAGTTGTCTTTTGCAATGAACAAATTTGCTTTTCTCTTGAATCAATTTGTTTTTCTCAATAATCCACTCACATTTTGATGAATCGGTTATCTTTGATCACCAATTTGTTTTTAAAACAAATGAATTGTGTTTTTTGTTCTCGGAGATTGTTCGAGCTGAAATATGGGCAAATTTACAATTTGCTGTAAACTGACAGTCAAGTCGACTAATCAGGACGTGCTCCTGGTTGCAAACCCTTTAGGAAGGGTCACACCAGATGGCTTTCGTTACTGGACGCAATTTGTAACACAAACAAGAGACCTTTCACTACTCTTTTCTGGGCCTTGTTGCTGTGTCGTAAATACTAACACTGCCCCATATCACTTACTAGAAATAAACTCGACCTGCAGAGGGTGTGCTGACTACTTAGGCATATCCTAATTGTGTCACTGTGCTAAAACACTACACATATGACAAAAGCATGCACAATGCGCTATTTCCCCTAGCATGCTTTCACAACTCCCCTGTTTCGCCCACTAACAAACAAAATGAACAAAGCAGTAGTTCTCAAGACAAACATATATCATATTTATTCGGAACAAGATCTAAGCCTTACGTCCACATATATAAATCAATTTTTAAAACCAGATCATACTGGGGAAGCTATCAACAAATATATTGGATTCTCCAGTATCAATATCTACCGGTTTCTGCTGCCTCTCTGGTTTAAGGCCTTCATCAGGATATTGGGCTGTATAAATAATGTTCACATACATAGCCTCACCTGCAACCAACCTTGACGTAATATGCTCAGTTCCCACCAGTTACTATAACATGCGCTACACACCTAATCTGTGGCGACACCAAAAGAGGCAATATCCATGTTAATCTATATATTTCCAATAAACAACAATGTAATCAAAATGATTATTCCGATTATATTGTTGTTTGTTCGACATATTCTTGCCCATGGAATGAGGGCTTATGGGTTTGCCTACCTTTTGTGTTAATCTATATATGCAAATTAACAAGGGGGGTCCTGGGAGTCTCTCTGCCAGACATAAGTCCTAGTTGCGAGAGCCTTACCTAGATTATTTAGCTCACTATCTTTCACAGAGGAGACATTTCCAAAATATATCAGTCTTTGTCCTGCCCTGGGGCAGTCCAGCACCGAAATGCTAGGCAATTCTCCTCTGAACAAGAGTACCAACAGCAACCCCAGACACGTGTTTTCGGTCTGGTTGGACCTCGTCAGTAGGGTGGAGCTGCGCCTCTCTAAGAATAGTGAGCAAGGGGTCCACGTCTGGATTCCCCATGTAATTTAGGGTGAGACCCTAAGCTACTTAAATGATGCAAATTAACAAGGGGGTCCTGGGAGTCTCTCTGCCAGACATTGGTCCTGGTTGCCAGAGCCTTACCCAGATTCTTTAACACACTATCTTTCACAGAGGAGACATTTCCAAAACATATCAGTCTTTGTCCTATATATGGCCTGCATGTCATTTCTTTAAGGGGTAAAGGTCAGGAGCACTTATTCATGATTCGATTGTTCATTCTTTCCGTACAAAGGTGACATTCCCTTTTATTTCCTGCAAACATTCGTTGTCCCCAACTAAGGATGAATTGAAAAGCAAATCGTGCCCTATCCATCAGCGTGGGGCTATGTCTCTGATTTTATAGGCACTGCTTCCGTCCCCCTGACACTCATTAGTTCACAGGCTTCTCATGGACCAGTCTGCTAATCACTGAGGCCACACTGGTGCTAATTGAAGGGATGTAGGCAAAGGCACGTGCAATCATTAATAACAGCCAGGGATTTCGCAGTCCATTTTGTAAAACATAAAATAATACATTGTGGCTGTCTTTTCCTAAAACCTGTTTTTTAGGATGTGTATTATTACTTTGAATGCTGACTTTCCCAGAAGTGTCAGTATTAACCGTGAAAGTAATGACCATCAGCATCTCTCAATTTGATAAGAAAATGGTAGGAACAAGCTGATTTGGCAACACGCATGAATACGTTAGTTATCAAGTGTGTTTTTCGGTCAAAGTAATGCAGCGCCACAGGAAGAATACAATTGCTTCCCCTTCCGAATTCTGCTGGAAAGGGCTCGAATGGCGACAGAACGTGAGCCAGTACACCTAGAACTCTTTTCTCTAAAGCTGAGGCATGCGAGCGAGTGAGAGCCTGCGTGAGGGATTGGGGAACAGACAGTCTCTGACTATGTCCTAACTAATCTAGCAGCAGGAATTATGATGTGGGTACCAAAGGTGAATAATGAGGGCCACGCGTGTCATATATGTTGCAGGTGTTTAGCAATAACACTGGCATCTAGATAGCAAGCACCTGTGGACTGCTTGATGGGTGGGCCGGGGAAATCCAGACATTTCTGAGTTAAGCCCCAAAATCATAAATACAACTCATGCCTTCAATGAAAGCTCAAGATGGCTGCCCAGGCCAGCAGAGATGCAGCAATACGCCTAACCACCACATTCTGAAGGTTCTGAAAGCACAGGTAAAGGTGTATCCATGACATTTAAAACCATCACCAGAGCTCTTGCACTTTGTGGAATAAGTTGGAGGGTGGGTTTTATTTGGCTCAACTGGAAATCAGTATTTTCACTACACAATCCTCCTGCAGCGGGAA
The DNA here is from genome assembly GCF_040938575.1 of Ambystoma mexicanum. Classification (NCBI taxonomy): domain Eukaryota; kingdom Metazoa; phylum Chordata; class Amphibia; order Caudata; family Ambystomatidae; genus Ambystoma; species Ambystoma mexicanum. The sequence continues at coordinate 240,320,427 of NC_090928.1, read as the reverse complement.
CGTAAACCTGGCTTTGAAGACAAACACTCTCTGGCCTGTATTTGTTTTTTTATTTTTTGTGTTCTATTATCTTCATATACTAGAAGTTATAGATAAGCTCAACAGAGGCACCACCAAAGGGGGCCACGGCCACCCTAATAAAAACACCCCACCAGCTCGCTTGCCAGTTATGTGTTTGTTTTGGTGTGCCACCCCAAGATTTCCAGTGACCTCATCAGGCCACCCCTATGAAAAATATCAGAGGGCGTCACTGTAGCTCCGTGCCCCTTCCGGTTCCTGGAAGGGAGTAATGAATGAGGCTAGTAAAGAAATGAAGCAGGGACACTGGGAAACCCTCAGCGTGCGCAAGACAATTTCTGCATGGCATAGGCCACAAAAACATATGTGTCTCCAAGCTTTTGGGGCATTTGAGGAAGTTGTGTTCCATTTGAAGGAACAAAGGAGGTAGATCTAAAAATGAATACTAGTGTGTGAAGGATCTCCCACATAGGGTTTGAACCCTGTATGGCAGAAGGGTAGAGTGTGGTGGAAGACCGGGGTGACTGATTCCAGCACTGATCTTGACCCGTGTAATGGCTGATTCTGTGGTAAACACAGGGCTCTATAGCTGGAGCACTGCCTGGCAGGGAGATTGATGGGGCGCTAATATAAGGCCTACAAGGTTGGAGGTGATGTTTTCCGATCATCTCCGTTTGGATGCCAGGTGGGCTGGGCTCCTTCTTGTGGGCTCTCCTAAACATCTGCAGTGGCTTTGCAGAGAGGTTCCGCTGGAGGGTACCACAATAGTGCGGCTCTGAGATTCTATAATGAGAATCATAGTGATGTGCTGAGTCAAGACTATCAACTGAAGGCTCCTACTCCGCAGGCATAGGCACTATTTCGGACAGTGGTTCAAGGGGCGGATTTGTGTTAAATGTGACCTCTTTTGAGTGGTGATGGATGGGAAAGGGCATACTGGGATGTTCAATGGAGCCAACACTTGGATGGCGAGAGGCAAGGGAATGATTGGGCCTAATCACATGATAATGGTCTTCCTGGTAGTCAGGCAGAGGTAGGTATTTTCATCCAGAGCTAACTCTGGCAGTGTTACTCTTATAAGGCTAATTTCGCAAACCTAGTGAGTCCCGCAGCAGCTTTGCTGGATTTTTGGGGTTTGTTTTTTTCTCCTGCTAAGAGTGAGACTCTTTTACTCCCACTCTTAGGCATGATTTGAGGTATGTCTTTGACTTGTTATGTGCTTATGGGCTATGGGGTTTCTTTTTACTCCATAGGGTATCATCTGTTTGTCTGTATGTGTGGTACACTTCACCCTCAGTGCAGTACCACAGGGGTGTCACAGTGACCCCCAAACATAGACTCCATACCCTGGGACTGACTACTGTCTCCCAGGGCATGTAAAGTCACCATTGGCTTTACTAGTCCAAATTTGTGAACAGAACCAGTACAAACCATCATATTGTGGAAGTACTGGTAAGGGGTAATTCGATTGCCCCTGGGTCTGTTTTCGAGGGGGTCGAGTTTCTGGCTGGTGGCAGTGGTTACCACGTGAAATATTTCACCGGAATATTCTCTATGGGATTTTCCCATTAATTTTAAAACGCACCTCTTTTTGGTGCAATGTTAAAGATACAGCCGGTTTATTTATTTAATATTAAATCCCCGGTTGGGTCTTTTTGCCAGAACTCTTTTCTAAAATGGCGTTTGTGTCTGTCTCTGTAACTCTGACCAAGGTCGAGCCCTTTGTTCCACTATTTTGGCGGGCTTCTCCACAGAAGCCCTCCAAATGGTGCCACTCTGTCTGGGTTCCACAGGAGGGGGGAGGGGGCGGGGGGGAATTGGCACCCTGGACTGCGTTGCCTTAGCAACCCAAGTCGCACTCTACTCTGATTGGCCCAGTGGTGAGCCGCCGGGCTCACCACTTAGCATGTGTGATTGACAGCTAGGCTGATGAATGGGGGTTTTTCTGCATAAAAGCAGGGCCTTTGGGACTGGAACTTCAGAAGTCGCCACAGGACCTAAGAATCTGAAGAGGGAAGACGCTGAGCCATCTGCAACAACGACACTACCAGTGAAGCCCTGCTGCAACTACCTCACCACTTTCCCGACGACAAGAGAAGATCTTCTACTGGACAAGTCTTCTTCCCCTGAGCTGGTGGGATCAACCAGTTCACCCTTTTTGTCTTCCAAAGACGTATCTTGGTCGAATCGCCCGTGCCAAGCACCCCGGCGGCCAGATAGCCAAGCTCACCACTTTTGACCGCAAATAAAAGGACCGCACCTTTTAATCAGAAACTCCGCGGCTGGTTTCATCCCTGTGCAGTGCAACGACTCCAGGTTCCCTCCTTGACAAGATCTTCTCTTCCCCTGGTCGGAACCACAAACTTCAACCACTGCCAGGAACAACTGCCCCCGCTGGAGTTTCCTTTCTCTTTAAACAACTGTGTCCTGTCTGGCCTCCCTTTCTACAGATTGCTAAAGGTGACTCTTAAATCCTTGGCTTCTAAACTGGGTTGGCTCCAGGCCTTCTAACTATATCTTTTGAATCTCCCCAACCTCTTTTGAACACTCTTCAAAGAATTTCAGTTCACTTTAAACCGTGTGATCCTGGGCACATTTCGCTTTGCTCCATTTAAAGTGGTCCTGGCCTATGAACTTTGGCTCTACAGTATAACATGCCTTTCTCCCCTTGCTCTGAATTCCTAAAAGTGTTGGGAACTGTTTTATTCTTATGCTCTGCCTTTTTCTCTCCCTTTAACTACATTATCAGAGTGCCATCTTGGTTAAGCGCTCACATCTGTTCTAACAAATAGTAGTGTTTTAACCCTGACTTGTCTGACAACTATTAAGGGAGGTGTGCATACTTTACCTGACTGTGTTTTAACTTGCTTTTGATTGAGAGTGCTAGTATATGCCATACAGTGTGTTTTACATAAATAATTATATACTTTTTATACAAAGATCTGGTCAGTGTTTGTTTGCTCTACTGTGTTTTGGCCCTATTGTGTATACTCTGCATACTGCCCTACTCTTCTTGAGAGAAGTCTGACTGCTCAGCCACAGCTACCAGGTAAATCTGGTGGCACAGACTGCTACCAATTGGGTTTACTGCTTACTCCTGTAGTCTTAGGGCCTCATTACGACCCAGGCGCTAATGGGTTAACGGCGCCGTAAAAGGCTGCGGCGCCGTTAACCTATTAGCGCCTAATTACGAGGTCCCTTTGCGGGACCGTACTTACCGCCTTCCCCATTCCCATTGAGCCCTATGGGGCAAAAATGGGAATGGGGAAGGGCCATGGAGGAAGGGGGAATTACCGCCTCGCCAACCTTGTAATGGGGTGGTAATTCTCCCTTTCTCCATGGCGGAGTCGGTAAGTTACCGGCATGGACCATGGTGCTAATAGCACCATGGTTTTTCGCCAGGGTCGTAATGATGCCCATAATCTTTTTGCAGTGTTCCCCAAGGGAACTGCACAGGATTCTGCCTAACACTAGTGTACAGCAGTGGGATTTGTATTGAGTATACCTTTTAGAGTGTCTAAATACCTTAGTGCAACTAACCACAAAGCTTAGCACTGTAAAAGCAATTTTTTTAACAAGTCATCTATGGAAAGTTACAGCCAGGAGTCCCTTTCTGCAAAAACTGCTGATTGTTTAAGAGTTCTTTGTAGACATAAGGATCTTCCTGTTAAAGGCAAGAAAATGGAACTAATAGAAAGATTGTTAGAAAACCAAAGTCTGGGTAGTGGTTCAGGGGAACCTACCTCCCCAGCAAATGTAGACAACGTTAATGATGGTAATATGGATCAAAGTATTGATAATATTGTTGTAGATTCAGAAGAGGAAAGTGAGACTAATGTAACTGTCCCCACTGCCCCTCTGCCTGTCCTAGCACCTCAAGCTATGTCTACTGGACCTTTGTCAGGTCCCACACTAAGTCCTACATTCATTGAACTGGAAAAAATTAGACTTGAATTAGAGTTCAAAAGAATTAGTGCCCAATCTGAACAAAAGCACCAAGAACTAAGGCTCAGAGAAATGGAGCGCAAGCATGAGCTAGAGATGAAGAAATTGTCTGTTGAAAATACTTCTCTCCCCGGATCCTCTAGGAGTTCCAGTCCCAAAAGACCCTGGATGCCTAAAGATATTGTGGGTATGTATGAACCTAAGTTGGATGTGTTGGATTGGTTGGCTATGTTTGAGTATAATCATGGGCTCCAGAACATCACAGGGAATTAGTTGCTTCCTTGGTTGTTCTCTAGGCTGCCCCCTGTTGCATCTGTTTGGTAATGGAGTTGGGGGAGGTGGATACGATGGACTATGAATGTGTGAAGCTAGCTTTAATAGCTAGATTTGGGAAGACCCCTTCCCAGTACCGTAAGAGGTTTAGGACCCTCAAAAAGAATGATGGTACCCCTTGGGCTACCTGGGTGAATGAACGTTTTAAGAACTTAGAGGGATGGATTAAGGGTTACAGGGTGAACACTTATGAGGGAATGAGAAATCTTGTAATGTTGGAGTCACTTTATGATGACTGCTCTCCTGAGTTCAGACAGCACTTGGCTGATTCAAAGGAAATAGATCCTAGGAAGCTAGCTAAGGCTGCTGACTTGTGGGTTGCCAACAGGGCTACTCACAAGGACTCAGGGGTCACTCAGAAAAAGGATGAGGGAAAGCAGCCACCAAAAGGGGATCCAGATAATTCTAATACCTCCCATACAAAAGAGGGCCACAAACAACAAAATAACCAGGGTAAGCCACCTCCTTCTGGTCACAAACCAGAAGGAGGTCAGAACAAGCCACCATTCCAGAGAGCATTTGGAACATGCTATCTCTGTGGGGCAACTGACCACATCAAAGGAGATCCCAGTTGTAAGGGTAAACCTGCAGGGATCAGCACAGTCTCCTTAGCCTTCACTCCTGAGGAGGAAGTACAAGTGGCTAGTGCTCACTTTGAAGTCTTTGCTGAAGACCCCCTGAGTCTTCAAGCAAGTGTAACCTTAGAACCTATGGGTCTGGTTAGCAGCCAGAATAGGGAAATATATGACTCCCTACCAGCAAACTCTAAGATATATTATATGGACAGTGTTCTCATCAATGGCCAGGATACTCCTGCCCGGAGAGACTCTGGGGCTAGCAGATCAGTAGTGAATGAAAGCTTTTTCAAACCTAAGGATGTGGCTAAGGCACCCAAAGGTCCCACTAGAAATTCTGGAGGCCCTGTCCGGATGGTTCCTATTCTACCAGCCCTCATTCAGTGTAATAACATGGCAGTGAGGATCCCTGTCAGTGTTAAGACTGAGGTGCCTGGGAGAGTCCTGTTGGGGAATGATCTAAAAACACTGGGAGTAGTATCCAGTACCCCCAGGCCTCCCAGTATGGAGACACAGAACCTAAACAAATTGGCTAGAGAGGCCACCTTAAGGGACCACTCTAAGCCTGTGGGAACCTTTACAGAGAACCCCACCAGAAGCCCTGGTGTTAGTAAGTTGACCTCTAACCCAGCCACATTTCAGGCTAAAATGTTAGGGAAATGGGAGCCCGAACCAAGCTCCATCATTATTCCCCCAGTTTTAGAGTCTCTGACTCCCCCTGCTTCTGAGGAAGAGGAGGATAGACCAACTGGACCCCTACCTAGGCCTAAGAGGACTAGTAATTCTCAGTGCTGGTGGAAAACCAGAAAAGAAAAGTCTAAGGCCAAAAACCTTCACACTGTTGGACCTTCTACTGAAGACTCCAACTCAAATCCTAGTATTGGGAGTGAAACTCCTAAAATAAGTAAGGATAGATCTAAGAGGAATGGGAAGCAGGTACATTGCCTAACCCCAACCCCTCCAACCAAGAGGCCTGAGATCCAACCTGCTCCCAACAGAGAGGTGGTGAGGAACCTTGGAGGCCCCTCTAGATCTAAGGGAATCCTTTATAAGGACCCCTTAAAAAAGCCTAACACAGGTTCAGAAGTTGTACCAACTTCTGGGGGACTGGTCAACCAGATCCCCTATAAATTTAACAAGAAAGATGTTCCTCAAAGGTTGTATAGGTCATATAGCTTACAAAGGAAAACCTTTGATTTCACCATCGAGCACAGGTCAGGGTGTCACCACCAAAATGCTGATGGTCTCTCTAGGATTTTCGTAACCGACTAGAGGTATGAGATTCATCCAGGAGTGGATTCAATCCTCCTGTCCCTTAGTCTGGGGGGGGGGAGTGTTAGGGAGAATTCTCTTATAAGGCTAATTTCGCAAACCTAGTGAGTCCCCAGCAGCTTTGCTGGATTTTTGGGGTTTGTTTTTTTTCTCCTGCTAAGAGTGAGACTCTTTTACTCCTACTCTTAGGCATGATTTGAGGTATGTCTTTGACTTGTTTTGTGCTTATGGGCTATGGGGTTTCATTTTACTCCATAGGGTATCATCTGTTTTTCTGTATGTGTGGTACACAGCACCCTCAGTGCAGTACCACAGGGGTGTCACAGTGACCCCCAAACATAGACTCCATACCCTGGGACTGACTACTGTCTCCAAGGGCATGTAAAGTCACCATTGGCTTTACTAGTCCAAAATTGTGAACAAAACCAGTACAAACCATCATATTGTGGAAGTACTAGTAAGGGGTAATTCGATTGCCCCAGGGTCTGTTTCCGAGGGGGCACTATCCCGTCCCCCCTCGTCGAGTTTCTGGCTGGTGGCAGTGGTTACCACGTGAAATATTTCACCGGAATATTTGATTTTAAACGCACCACTTTTTGGTGCAATGTTAAAGATACCGCCGGTTTAGTTATTTAATATGAAATCCCCGGTTGGGTCTTTTTGCCAGAACTCTTTTCTAAAATAGCGTTTGTGTCCGTCTCTGTAACTCTGACCAAGGTCGAGCCCTTTGTTCCACTATTTTGGTGGGCTTCTCCACAGAAGCCCTCCAAATGGTGCCAATCCGTCTGGGTTCCCCAGGAGGTGTGGAGGGGGGAATTGGCACCCTGGACTGCGTTGCCTTAGCAACCCAAGTTGCGCTCTCACTTAGCATGTGTGATTGACAGGTAGGCTGATGAATGGGGGGTTTTCTGCATAAAAGCAGGGCCTTTGGGACTGGAACTTCAAAAGTCGCCACAGGACCTAAGAATCCGAAGAGGGAAGAAGCTGAGCCGTCTGCAACAATGAAACCACCGGTGAAGCCCTGCTGCAACAAAGATGTCTCTTGGTCGAATCGCCCATGCCAAGCCCCCTGGTGGCCGGATAGCCAAGCTCACCACTTTTGACCGCAAATAAAAGGACCGCACCTTTTAATCGGGAACTCTGCGACTGGTTTCATCCCTCTGCAGTGCAACGACTCCACGTTCCCTCCTCGATGAGATCTTCTCTTCCCCTGGTCAGAACCACGAACTTCAACCGCTGCCAGGAACAACTGCCCCCGCTGCAGCTTCCTTTCTCTTTAAGGTACTGTGTCCTGTCTGGCTCCCTTTCTACAGATTGCTAAAGGTGACCCTTAAATCCTTGGCTTCTAAACTGGGTTGGCTCCAGGCCTTCTAAATATATCTTTTGAATCTCCCCAACATCTTTTGAACACTCTGCAAAGACTTTCAGTGCACTTTAAACCGTGTGATCCTGGGCACATTTCGCTTTGCTCCATTTACAGTGGGCCTGGCCTATGAACTTTGGCTGTACAGTATAACCTGCCTTTCTCCCCTTGCTCTGAATTCCTAAAAGTGTTGGGAACTGTTTTATTCTTATGCTCTGCCTTTTTCTCTCCCTTTAACTACATTATCAGAGTGCCATCTTGGTTAAGCGCTCACATCTGTTCTAACAAATAGTAGTGTTTTAACCATGACTTGTCTGATAACTATGAAGGGAGGTGTGCATACTTTACCTGACTGTGTTTTAACTTGCTTTTGATTGAGAGTGCTAGTATATGCCATAAAGTGTGTTTTAAATAAATAATTATATACTTTTTATACAAAGCTCTGGTCAGTGTTTGTTTGCTCTACTGTGTTTTGGCCCTATTGTGTATAATCTGCATACTGCCCTACTCTTCTTGAGAGAAGTCTGACTGCTCAGCCACAGCTACCAGGTAAATCTGGGTGGTTCAGACTGCTACCTGTAGTCTTAATCTTTTTGCAGTGTTTCCCAAGGGAACTGCACAGGATTCTGCCTAACAGGCAGTCAGTGAATTGTTGTGGTTCACCCACGTCTTGCTGTAGTTGGAAGTGGATCTCAGTGTCATCCTGTATATGCATAGTTGAGGTTATCGTCTCTAATGCATTTAGGGAAAGACACAAACTGAACGTATTAACAGTAGAGTTAATTGGGACCCTTGCAATCAATAGGATAACATCACACAAGAAGGTAGGGAGTTCGACCAGGTAGGTGAAAGTTTCCAGAAAGGAGAAGAACACAATGGGCCTAATTCACAGAAGCGTTTTATAATGGCTACGCCCCACTGGAAAGCGCTCTGTGAATCAGGGCCAATGAGTGCAATAATGGTGCAGCACCTGGAATAGGACCATAGGGAGAAAGGGCTCTGAGAACCCTGGAGGCTGGGAACTGAGACAAGGAAGAGTAGGACTAGGAGTAAGGAAGATGCACTCTCTGTGCCAGAACTGTGGGAGTCTGGGCAATGACATGAAAGATAGACAGAGGATTAAGAAAAGAACCAATGGGACTCAAGATGCTGCCTGGTTGATCCCACACCTTCCATAAAGCGTGTGCACCATCTGATCATGGGCTTAATTTTAGGGGCGGCCAAAGGTGTTTGTCGCCCCTATCTTTCGTGGCACACCATTTTGTCACCCTCATTGGGCAGTGGCCCCTTTACTTTAGATGTCATGAACCCCAACCCCAACATCTTCAGCCAAGTTACTTCACTGCATCTGATCAAATCGCATGCCTTTCATTCTTGCGAAAGGCGCATGCGCGAGTGGTTTAACAATAATGCAGAACTAAAAAATCAAAAGGTAAATAAGCGGATGGATCTTGTCGCAAAACTATGATGAGAAACATCTGTCCGTTCCTTCCCGGGCACGGCTCAATGAAGCCACTGGTGTAATCCATTCTCAAGTGATAACAGCAGGCAGGTTGTCAGTTCTTCAGGCACCAGCTGCTTTGATTTATGAGAATTTCACATTACATAGACCAGAAGCATACGGTCATTACAATGGTCCAGACACTGTACAGCAAGGGCAAGGAGCACAGATGGGGTAATCCCAAAATGTATTGTTATCATGAGAGGATTACATGGAGCCTTCGGCATGCTCAAAGTCATAGGCCACCACATGGAAATGTTGGCCTCTCTGCTCTCGGAGCAGGATTAGGTGTGCCTGACACAAATATGGCCGACGCTGAGACAGGAGCGGAAGCTTCTAATCAGGCAGACTGAACACACATGCTAAAACAGGAAGCTCAAGGATGAAGTCATGGCCGACTGCCAATGATCAAACAAACGAGATGATGATCCACAAATGTGGGTACGGACTGGATCAGCTGCGCAGCAAGATGACATAAATCAAATGGATTCAGTGTAATGGAAAAGCAGGCATGCTTTGCACTTTGTGGGCGTGTTTTGCATTAATGAAGAGAAACAAACTCTGTGCTATGAAAAAGACATACTACAATAGTGCATGTCCAAGTAGAGTTCAAAAGGGTTTCCAGGGATGGAAAATGGAACACACAAATGAGAACGTGGGTTGGCAGAGCAACCTCCAGGAGGATATTGCGGAATGTTAATATGCTGCCCCCTGAGCAATTCCACATGCTGCTGTGGAAGCAGTATCAGTCCAGCCACCCATGCAGCGCAGCCAGTAAGGCAGAAGAGATGGTTTCCTGCCCAATCTGAGAGGCGAGAATGTCTTAGCCAAGTCATAGCTCTCAACCGTTTGTGTTGCAAAGGCGGGTGAAATCACCCGATTTTGTTTTTGGCGGGTGAGACGCCCATTGGAATGAATGGGCGTGCAGGAGGCTTGGCGGGTGAGTCAGCCCTTTGCAAGGTGGGTGACACCCGCCAAAAGCGGGTGAGTTGAGAGCTATGGCCAAGTACAGGTTGGAGAAAATTGTGTCCAATCAGGGCAAATTACCAGTCTGTGCATTCTGATTGGCCTGGAACCCCCTACTTTACGGCCACTTAGGTGGATAGAACGTTCAGGCCAGTCTGTTTGGCCGAATTGCAGTGCCAGGATTTCCCCAATCACGCTCACATCTTATTATGTCTCTTTTAACTTCTTTTTATACATTCGTAAGTCATATTGACATATTCACACATCACATTCCTCAGTGTAGGTGGGTTTGTCCCATAGACGCGAGTGGGATGCCACTGCACCATTTGGAAGATGGCATCAGCCAGACTTAAGGTGTGATGCTGTTGTGCAGACCCAGCCTACATTCAGATGGGGGAATCCCCTTATGTAGAAAGGCAACATGTACCCGGTCTAGCTGTGATTTCCACAGGTTGCTGTCTGACTGGAGATAGTCAATATTCACGCATAGACATCTCTTCTATTAACATATTGAAAAGCAGGCCCGTGAGAAACGCACGTTGCCCGTTCACAATATGGCACATGGACGCCAGCAGGGAGCGGTCTATGTGAGTGGCTCAGTACTCACACAATTTGAACCACGTGGTATCCATTATCTGCCATTCGCTGGGTAGCAGGATCAAGCCCAGGCACCGTGCTATGTGAGTGGCTCAGTACTGGGATATGGGTCCATCGTTTAATGAAAGACTGTTGTGCATTTTGAATGGTCTAAGTGCACTCTACCCATCACACCTTTTGTTTATCTATGTTCATACTTGTTACATGGTGCAAGACACGGGTGGCTTCATAGTACAAGATGTGCGAAACCACTTAGTGAGCATTGACGAAGGGGAGGATAGAATTCACTTCTGGCCGTTCATTGTAAATCAAGCCCTATTGTGATTTTGGTTCTAGGTTCGCCAATGTATATCGTGCTCTACTGTGATTTTAGTTCTAGGTCCCCCAATGTAAATCGTGCCCTACTATGATTTTGCATCTAGGTGTCCCTATGTTAATCATGGCCTACTGTGATTTTGCCCCTTGTGTCTCAATGGAATTGATATAAATGTCACACCTGGACCTTTAAGATGGTGAGTTGTTCCTGAGGACCCAACTAGGACTCTTCTCTCTCCGACTTGGCTGTTCCTACTGTGAGATCTCTCCTGGTGTGAAAACAAAGAAATAATATGAGGCTGGGTAGCCCAAAAGGAAATACACCAAACACAGGTTACAAAGGAACATACAAAGGTCTTTATTGTATGCTAAACAGTTACAAAAAGTCAAAGACAAATCAGATAGCTATCGGCCCTCAGTACAACACAGCGAACTCCAGCGTGGTTCGGTGTGCTCAGTGAGTGGGAATATTCATGGAAACAGTCAGGCTTTTATACAATTTTCAGCCTGCTGTCCAGCCCTACTGCGGGTTAACTATTCTATAAATACATTACTGATCTAGGGTTCGTGCCAAGTTTGCTTCTAATTTGTTTGTCTATATGTATCTAGTTCATCTTTGGTTTACACATCAACAAGTCAAAATGGCAACAGTGTATTCTCTAGGTTTAACATTAAGCCTTAGGACATAGTTTATGCAATGTAGTTAAACAGGCTTTCCCATTCAGTTATTCAAACGACATTGCAGTTAATATATGTTCATAGATCAGTTCCAATGACACAGGTAATCCATTACACACAGGTCAGCAAAGGACAAGGTCTCAGTTCATGACCCTAACAAGTGGCCTGCAGGCAAGTTACATATTAGCTGTACACAGGGGTCATGACGGCCGTGTTCTATTCTGAATGACATTGTCCACCATTTTAACTCACAGGGTGACTTTACAGGGAGAGAGAACCTAAAATGGCGGTTTACATTGATAGTAGGGTCAGGACCTTGCAACACGAATTTCTTCAGCTTGTTAGCAGCTTGGAGTAGGCCAATATGCATATATTCATAGCAATAGAAGGCACGATATAATTTCCAGTTTGACAAACCCTCCTTTTGACCTATGCCAAGTGCTAAACTACTTCTGATCTCCTTGCAAATAACTCCATGCATCATCGTTCATACACCCTGAATCGCTGTCGGAAATATCTATTGCCATCAGATCGTTTACTAAAATCTCTTTCAGTACATAATCTTTGGAGGTTTTATCCGGGGGATACACTTTATGTCCTATCGTACCTATCGCCTGAGCGCAACATCCCCCTAGCATCAAACAAATACTAGGTAGACATTGGATTCAACAACAAAGGAACAACAGAACACCCAAAACGATCAGCAAGACTGAAAACACCTTCCAACCCCAAGATCGCAAGAAGTACCAGAACCAAGCGCTAAGATCCCAGTTTCCCTCGGGAACATGCACTTCTTAGATAAGGACGTGCAGATTCTGTATTGCCTTGAAGATAGTTGGGGAGGAATCTGGTACGAAAACATAGCAAGCGGACCCCACTAATTTACATATTCCACAACGTTCAGCCAGAACGCCATCTAATGCCATTCGGTTCTGAAGTGCTACTAATCTGATCGCTTTCTGCTCTAATGTCATGTTATAGAGTATATCTGTGGTCCAGTTGATGGTTCTCTCCAGTACTCTCGCTAGTCTAATGATGTCTTCGGAATTCGCTATCTGCCCAAAGAATGGACGGAATGATTTCGCTACATCTCCCAAAACCTGTGCCGGAGTGTCACCATTCTCGTCCCGCCATGGACGAGCCTTTGAAACTTCTACAGTACTTGCTATGAACACTCCAGGTAATAGGATTTCTAGATAACAAGTTCCCTGCCAATCCCTGGGTAACCATGGAAATGCTACATTACCGCAAACGAAATAGACAGGTTCACCTACATCCAAAGGTCTGTCTTCCCCAGTCAAATTTGCAACATTGGCACAACCTTTAAAATCCCCCATTGACCGAGTGCCATTCCTCTGTATGCAGAAAGAAACTGAATTGGGGCTATGGTTAACAGTGTAGGAAGGAGGCATGGCGTCCTTATTGCCTATCGGAGCCATTTTAAAGGAAATCAAAGATTGGAAAGGACGAGACAGACTATCAGAAGGCCTAATAGAAGCAATGTTGAGCTTACTCCTATTTGCGAAAAGCGAGCATCCCAGGGGAGTCAAAACACGTTTCTCAAAACTATTCAAATTAATGCCATCAAAGTTCCCCGAGATGCTATCGTTCCAACGGCCAAAGAACAGTGCTCTGAGAGAAGCATAACAAGCAGTTGTCAAAGGTAAAGGGTGAATATACCAACCTAGCCCCTTATCCCGATGTTGCGGTAAATGTGAGAAGACCCAACAGTTGGACCTATTAAAGATGGCATGTGTAGCGTTCATGATAAGTAGCAAAGTATGATACTTTTCTGGAAATCTCTAGGAGACACAGTATGCAAATGTACAAAAGGTGTAGGAACAGTGGGTACATTTTCAGTAGGCAGCAAAGACTCTAAAGGAGGAGTTTCTTCAAAGTACCAAAGGCCTAAGACAGTGACTATTAAAAAACCAAATATTATCATAAAAACACAGCAATACGTTTTCTGGGCCCAGGCATTCTGTCCATTGTCCCGGCTGGTCACCCGATCATTTACAAGTCCAATACGAGCGGTGGCGGTAGCAGGCATTGTAGTCTTCGGATGGAAACCCCAATGTTCGTTGCAGGCGACCCCCCTGTCGCGCGACTTCTTAGTCCTTCCACAACCCTAGCCAACAGAATCCCCTTTTCTCAAATTTGGGCAAAAAGCAAGCCCTCAATGACTCTTTTCCTTCTCCAAATGCACAGCCGAACCATGCCGTAAGTCTATCAGATGCACAGCAAAACCGTGCCGTATGTCTATTTTCTTGGACGCAGATTGTACTTTGCTGTTCCTGGTACTGATTGATCCGGAAACAATGTGTCGTCACTTCCCGTTGGAAGCAACGTATCAGGAGCAAATACAGATGCAGAGCCTGAAGCAACGATTTCTGGAAGCAACACTTTTGGAGAGTGTGGAGACACAATGGCAGCTTCCCCAAAGAGAGATTCTCTGACACACTCTCGGCGCTTTCTACTGCTTTGGGATCGTTGGTTGCAGCGTTAGCGAGGGGTTCTGTTTCTTCTCTAACGTATGGCACTGGGTGAGGAAGTTTCTTCAGATGCGATGCGTGTATCCAGTGACGTTGGCCTGCTACCCGTGCTGCAGTCTGGGTGACCAGCAGGACTTGGAACTGCCCCTTCATGCGGGGTGCAAGGCAAGTGGATTGCTCAAAACCCTTTGCAAGCATCCAATCCCCAGGCCGTATGCTGTGGCCCGGGCCCTCGTATCGCACAGGTAAAGCTTCTCGTACCTGGTGATAAATCAAATACAGGTTTTTAGTCAACTGGCTACAATAATCTGAAAGTAATACATTTTCAACATTCTTCAAAGCTTTGCATTTAGGAAGATTCCAGATATTAGCAGGTCTCCCCATTACCACCTCAAATGGAGAGAGCCCAGTCTTAGTTTGAGGGGTTGTACGCATGGATAATAACACGATCGGTGAGGCGTTTTAGTTTGGTGCCGGCACACGTCTTAGCGAGCTTGTTCTTGATGATACCATTGTGTCTTTCCACTAGTCCGGCGCTCTGAGCATGTCTGGCTGAATGGAATCGTTTGTCAATTTGCAATGCTGCACATATCTGTAGAATTACAGCAGCGAAAAATGTGGACCATTGACAGACCAGATAACTCTCGGCAAACCGAACCGCTGGAAGTACTCTTTTAACATGGTTTTCGCAGTGGTCATGGCTGTAGCATCTTTGACAGGGAAAGCCTCGACCCATTTACTAAAGGCACAAACGACCACAAGGACAAATTTTAAATTGCTACACCGTTCCATTTCAATAAAATCAAAGTGGATGACTTCAAATGGGACAAAGGGTGGCCCAAAACTTCCCCTTGGAGTTGATGTCCCCTTTCCCACATTGTGTTGTAGGCAAATCATGCAGTTCTGGACATAGCGCTGGGCAATTTTTGAAATCTTGTCATTTGCCCAAACGTTCTTTAACATTTTCGTAACCTGCTGGGCACAAACATGTGTAGGTAGGGCCGTGTGCCATGACAACCATCATCATGACAAAGGCGTCAGGGAGCAGCCATTTCCCTTCGACCGTATCCACCCAACACCCATCATCATCAATTTTCACCAAGCCTTCAGCCCACCTCTTAGACTCTTCCATTGTGGCATCAGCTTGGATATCCCGTATAGACCCAACACCCTCATCCATTGCATAGGCATCTACAGTCTCCCTTAAAACATACATCTCCGTGAAGAGATCAGTGGCAGTTTGTCTAGCTATCTGATCAGCGAAAGCATTCCCTTTTCCAATATCATCTACAATCTTTCGATGTGCTGCACATTTCACGACCGCTAACTGAGTAGGGAGCGCAAGCGCTGAGAGCAGTTGTACTATCAGGGAGCCATGTTGAATCTTGGTGCCATGCAAAATTAAAAACCCTCTTTCTGACCAAAGTCTCCCAAAGTTGTGAACCACCCCAAAGGCATACTGGCTATCGGTATATATGTTTACTGTTAGCCCTTCAGAAAGTTCACAAGCTCGGGTCAATGCTATAATCTCTGCGGCCTGCGCGGAGTTATGCGTAATTCTCTTGGTCTCCACAACCGTGCTCAATGTAGTGATTGCATAAGCAGCTGTGGATGTACCTTCCGGAAGTTTGAAGCAGGAGCCATCACAAAACAGCTCCCCTTGTGCATTATCCAAAGGAGTGTCCTTTAGATCAATTCTACCCTTTGTTTCTTGTTCGGTAGCATACAGACAGTCATTTTACTCTTCGTCACCGCAAACAGTATTTTGCTGGAAAGGTAGGAGTCAGCCGGATTAAGAACACAACACCTCTTAATTTGAATGTGAGGAGCAAACAAGATCAATTCATATCTCGTCAACCGTGCAGAAGTGAGGTGTTGCGTTTGGGTTCTGTTCAGTAGAACATCTACAGAGTGAGGCACCATCGGGGTTAGATCATGGCCTAGGACCATTCCCTCACTCTGCTTTACAGACGCAGCAGCAGCAGCGACAGCTCACAAACATCTTGGCAAAGCGCATGCTACAGGATCAAGGGTGGAAGAAAAGTAACCGCATGGCCTATTCTTCCCTCCATGTTCCTGCGTTAATACAGCCAAAGCACATCCATCACATTCATGCACAAACAACACAAAGGCCTTTTCATAATTTGGTGTGCCCAAAACTGGTGCCGAGCATAATGCAGTCTTGAGCAACTGAAATGATTGCTGGTGTTCCGTGTTCCATGGCAATGGCAAAGAAATGCCCTTCTTTGTCAAGGCCAACATCGGTTTTATCACTAGTGAGATGTTTGGGATCCATAACCTACAGTAAGAAGCCATACCTATCAAGGCTCTAACTTCCTTCTGTGTATTCGGGACAGACATGCCAGAAATTAACTTTTTCCTTTCAGGTGTCAATCTTCTTCCCTCCTTTGACAGGAGATAGCCTAAATAGGCAACCTCCTGGCAACAATATTGAAACTTTTTAAGCAAAGCTTTGTGACCATGTTTAGCTAGATAAATAAGCAACAACACAGTGCCCTCCTTACAAGCGCTCTCAGAGTCTGCAGCTAAAAGCAAATCATCAACATACTGAAGCAGCGTACAAGTAGAGGGCAATTCAAGAGTATCAAGCTGTTCTTTCAAAGCCCTACTATAAATACTAGGACTCTCAGTGTAACCTTGAGGGGCACGAGTGAATGTATCTACTGTCCTTGTGTATAGGAATACTGAAGAAAGCATTCTTCAGGTCCACAACACTAAAGTAAGCAGCTGTAGCTGGAATCATAGTTAATATTGTCGTCACATCAGGCACAATTGGAAATTGCAGAGCAAGGACTTTATTAATGGCATGCAAATCACTTATGAAATGGAATGGAATTGTATTATCACCTTTCTTGTACACGGGTAAAATCGGACTATTGCACAAACTACCTGCAATTTCCTCAATCACCCCGCGATGCACAAAATCAGAAACAATGTATTTCAAAGCTTGCTCGCCCTCAACTGAAATCTGTGGAATGCGTGGAAGCTTTATCCCATGTTTCAAGACTAATTTAACAGGCTCAATCTGTAATATTCCGACATCATTGTCGTCAACCGCCCATAAACATTCCGGTACATTACTGAATTCTGGCGGTAAAGGTCTAGTCAAAAATTGAGAGACAGAAAGTTGCTGTGGTGAAATCGTCACACGCACTCCATCAGAAGAACAATAAATTACTGCATTTAATTCCTTCAACAGATTTAACCCCAACAAATTCTCTCCACAATTCAAAGTCAAAAGAAATGGACAGTAGTCCGTAAAGGGACCCAAAGAGATAGGTACCGGTGAAGAAACCGGACAGACAACTGGTGTGCCAGAAAACCCTACGGAAACGTTGGTTTGCCCTGACAGTGAAATGTTTGGAACCCGAGAATGATCAATGGAACACTTCTGTGCTCCAGTGTCTATCAAAAACTGATGTTTCCTATTTACCACTACCATTTTAACATAGGGACCTTTCTGATTAACGGGAATAGGTGTAGGTTCCAAACCCTGCTTGGGGCAATCCTAGCAAAACAAAATATCATCGAAAGGAAGCTCCTCAGATAGATATGCAGCAGAAGGATGATCAAATATGTTTCTAGTATCCACACTCAAAGTCTGATTGTCCTGTGAAAAAGGTTGCTGGGGGTCCTGTGAAAACTGACCTCTACCAGGTCCCCCTACACCCGGGTGACCACTGGATCGTCTACCCATATTTCCAAATGTGTTATTCGACCTCTGTCGAAGGACGGGGCATTGTGCATGCCAATGACCCTCCTGGCGACAATAGGCACACTGATTAATGTTCACGGGACCCAAGGGCACATTCCCTTGTGGAACATACTGACCTCTAATCTGCGAACTACGCCCTCTGGGGCCTCTAACAATTTGCTGTAACAATACTTTAGTCTTTAAATCACCTTTTCTCTTCTCGACTCTATCTTTTTCATGATTGACACGGTTCTCGTAGTACTGAGCCATGTGCAGTACTTTTGATTGGGATTTCACCTGCCAAGCCCTCTTGGAAGACATAATTTGTGACAGGATGTCAGGCAGCAATCCACGTACAAATTTGTCCACAAATAATCTTTTCCCAGACTCTGTGCCTAAATCTTGTCCACTGAAATCCGAGAATACTTGTTCGAACCGATTAAAGAACTCGGTAGCACCCTCATACTTCCCTTGGACACAGGCCGTAAGCGTGTCCCAAATAATTCTCTTTTCGGGAATTATGGTTTTTAATTTCGCAATGATTCTGTCAGGCAAAGTTAGTATCACCTGAGGCGGTATCTCACCAGCTGATCTTTCTCCAATGAGCCTAGTTATGTTAGCCCACGTATCTCCCAACCCAGGTACGTCATCTATAGTTCTAACCTGTTTCCACAAATCTACGGGCAGGAGTACAGGAAACAACAAATCAATGGCGCCTGGGGTGAATACTGAGGACTGCAAAACGGACTCTATCTCTTTATAGAACCCTGTCGGATTTTTCCTAATGTCAGGAATAGACTGTTTAATGGTGTTCACTTCCTGCCGTGAAAACGGGACGTGAACAAACTGTGATACATAATGTGCATGGATGTTCACAGCGACTATATTATGTGCAGGATCAGCCGCAATCTCAACCTTCGGGACAAATGTCGGAGGAACCTCTCTCATAGGCAACTGAGATGTAGGCAACTCCGAACGCTTACTAAGCAACAAAGCCCAGTCGAGTGCTAAAGCAGTCGAAGAAGTGTCAAGTGAAAAAGCTCTCTTATAAACGCTCAATAACTCTGTGGGACAACTAATCTTCCTTCTTACACACTCATCCTGCAGGTACTCTACCATTACCTGTATCACTTTCCTCTGCATTTCTAGCGTATATTGACTGTATGTGTCATATACCTCAACTGGAGTTATCGATATGTCTGAAATCCATCTAATCGCGTCTTTCTTAAAAATTCACGTTTCCTCCGATATCGATTTACGACACGGAAGAAACCGTTTCTGTACATACATACTTTCCCCTTCGTCATCCTCATTCTGTAACCTTTCCAACTCCTTTCTATACTCAAATATCCTCTCAACATGCTCATTTACTTTCTCCACAGTGTCTCTTGATAATGCTAAAGTGTTTAAATCTCTTAACCCTTGTGGGAGATCTACATTGTTTAATCTTCCCCACATTACACACAAATGAATCCCTAAACCTTCAATGAAACATTTTTCTCAGGAAAATTATCCATATTAGAAAGTGTGGCAAAAACATTAGATTGATCATCCCTCTCTATACAATGCTTAGCCCATGCAAACAAATCCTGTTTCTTTTCTGTAGGAACAGTATTACGAGTAACAACCCTCGACCCCGCACCCTGATCAACTACAAGCGGTACAGGACTACTTGGGAGTGGGGGTGCAGGCAAATTCAATGGAGGTACCATTATCGGTGCAATGGGAAGAGGCGGAGGAGCAGGTGGAGGAACAATAACCGGAGAAATAGGAACAATAGGTTGAGCAGGAAGAGCAGGAATAACAGCAGGAAGAGGTACAGCAGCGGGAAGAGGAACATACGGAGGTGATGCAGAGGCACCAGGCCTTGGTTAATTTTAGCAATTTATCAATAAACTCATCAGAAACATGAAGATCTTTAGAAGGATAGATTTTCTGAATACCGAGTGAGAAAGCCCTATCCATATTTTTAACCGACTCAGACTGTTTGTCCTGGTCATGTAACAACTCTTTTTCAGCGTTTGTTTTATGACGGCGTGCATGTTTTTCCCTACTCTTAAGCTGTAGCAACGCTTCTCTTTTCCAATTCTGCAAAACATCAAATGCTGCAGGACTAGCCTTCTTCTTTAACAAGACTGACTCCAAATATTTAATACAAGGGATCTCAAAACTACCATTGATTGGCCGCTGAAGTTCGGAGGCATGTCTGGTTTGTCTGTGCCAAATATCATTAAATACTATACTTCCAATGCCATGCTTACAGTACATAGTACATGCCGGCGACCCCTCCTGTGGTGCCGGACAGCTAAATTCCAAAGATTCTCTATCGCTGCGGAATAATGCCCTAAAGCAGGTAGACAATTTTCCACTTACCTAACTAATTGTATCTTGTGTTTGGTGATTTCGGCAAATCTGCCCGCCTCGAAAAATGGACCCTCGTCAAGATGCCGTCTCAGACCACAAGCTAATCGTCCAGGGATCTGGTAGTGCAGCGCTGCTTAGGTGTTGCGTCTCGTTCAGTGGGGCCCCTTATGTCACACCGTCCGATCCCGGTCCGATAGCATGTGTCAGCCTTCAACAATCCGGCATCAATCTTGAGGGTCCCTATTTAGGGCGCCAACTGTGAAAACAAAGAAATAATATGAGGCTGGGTAGCCCAAAAGGAAATACACCAAACACAGGTTACAAAGGAACATACAAAGGTCTTTATTTTATGCTAAACAGTTACAAAAAGTCAAAGACAAATCAGATAGCTATCGGCCCTCAGTACAACACAGTGAACTCCAGCGTGGTTCAGTGTGCTCAGTGAGTGTGAATATTCATTGAAACAGTCAGGCTTTTATACAATTTTCAGCCTGCTGTCCAGCCCTACTGCGGGTTAACTATTCCATAAATACATAACTGATCTAGGGTTCGTGCCAGGTTTGCTTCTAATTTGTTCGTCTATATGTATCTAATTCATTTTTGGTTTACACATCAACACGTCAAAATGGCAACAGTGTATTCTCTAGGTTTAACATTAATCCTTAGGGCATAGTTTATACAATGTAGTTAAACAGGCGTTCCCATTCAGTTATTCAAACGACATTGCAGTTAATATATGTTCATAGATCAGTTTCGTTGACACAGGTAATCCATTACACACAGGTCAGCAAAGGACAAGGTCTCAGTTCATGACCCTAACAAGTGGCCTGCAGCCAAGTTACATATTAGCTGTACACAGGGGTCATGATGGCCGTGTTCTATTCTGAATGACATTGTCCACCATTTTAACTCACAGGGTGACTTTACAGGGAGAGAGAACCTAAAATGGCGGTTTACATTGATTCTAGGGTCAGGACCTTGCAACACGAATTTCTTCACAAGTAGCTTGTTAGCAGCTTGGTGTAGGCCAATATACATATATTCATAGCAGTAGAAGGCACGATATAATTTCCAGTTTGACACTGGAACTATTACCCCAGGTAATAGGATTCCTAGATAACAAGTTCCCTGCCAATCCCTGGGTAACCATGGAAATGCTACATTACCGCAAATGAAATAGACAGGCTCGCCTACATCCAAAGTTCTGTCTTCCCCAGTCAAATTTGCAACGTTGGCACAACCTTTAAAATCCCCCATTGACCGAGTGCCATTCCTCTGTGTGCAGAAAGAAACTGAATTGGGGCTATGGTTAACAGTGTAGGAAGGAGGCATGGCGTCCTTATTGAATATCGGTGCCATTTTAAAGGAAATCAAAGATTGGAAAGGACGAGACAGACTATCAGAAGGCCTAATAGAAGCAATGTTGAGCTTACTCCTATTTGCGAAAAGCGAGCATCCCAGGGGAGTCAAAACACGTTTTTCAAAACTATTCAAATTAATGCCATCAAAGTTCCCCGAGATGCTATCATTCCAACGGCCAAAGAACAGTGCTCTGAGAGAAGCATAACAAGCAGTTGTCAAAGGTAAAGGGTGAATATACCAACCTAGCCCCTTATCCCGATGTTGCGGTAAATGTGAGAAGACTCAATAGTTGGACCTATTAAAGATGGCATGTGTAGCGTTCATGATAAGTAGCAAAGTATTATTATGATATTTTTCTGGAAATCTCTAGGAGACACAGTATGCAAATGTACAAAAGGTGTAGGAACAGTGGGTACATTTTCAGTCGGCAGCAAAGACTCTAAAGGATGAGTTTCTTCAAAGTACCAAAGGCCTAAGACAGTGACTATTAAAAAACCAAATATTATCATAAAACACAGCAATACGTTTTCGGTGCCCAGGTATTCTGTCCATTGTCCCGGCTGGTCACCGATCATTTACAAGTCCAATACGAGCGGTGGCGGTAGCAGGCATTGTAGTCTTCGGATGGAAATCCCAATGTTCGTTGCTGGCGACCCCCCGGTCGCGTGAAAACAATGTGTCGTCACTTCCCGTTGGAAGCAACGTATCAGGAGCAAATACAGATGCAGAGCCTGAAGCAACGATTTCTGGAAGCAACACTTTTGGAGAGTGTGGAGACAAAATGGCAGCTTCCCCAAAGAGAGATTCTCCGACACACTCACGGCGCTTTCTACTGCTTTGGGATCGTTGGTTGCAGTGTTAGCGAGGGGTTCTGTTTCTTCTGTAACGTATGGCACTGGGTGAGGAAGTTTCTTCAGATGCGATGCGTGTATCCAGTGACGTCGGCCTGCTACCCGTGCTGCAGTCTGGGTGACCAGCAGGACTTGGAACGGGCTCTTCATGCGGGGTGCAACGCAAGTGGATTGCTCAAAAGCCTTTGCAAGCACCCAATCCCCAGGCCGTATGCTGTGGCCGTATGCTGTGGCCCGGGCCCTCGTATCGCACAGGTAAAGTGGTATCAGTTTAGATACATAGCGCTCACCTTGTATAGTTGCAATACGTTTCTAGCCTTTTTAGGATTGTACTAAGTTTATGTTTTATTTATTTATTGTATTTGTTGGTAGTGCTCAAACTCTGAGGTATCACACCGCTAAAGGTACATAATTAGGATCCGATGGGAACAGTAAGGTAACATTACAACAAGGTGTGAATCTTACAGAATAAGGTGGTTTACATTACATTTTAGGATATGATTCTTACAGGGAGGGTAGTTGAGTTACATCAAGAAAGTGAGTCGGGTAAGAGTAGGCAGTTTTGGTCAGAATAAAGTCTGGGGACTCATCTTAGATTTAAATTTGCATTTTAGATTTTTGATTTACTATAAATATGGTGTTTGACCCACGATGAGTAGCAGAAGTTAGGGTGAGCTTCTTCGGGTGTCCCCTTTCCTAGATATAAGGCACCCCACCGCTGGCATGTCATTGAGGAGCAGTAGAGACGTTCTTGCTAGGGAGAGGCAGTGACTCATATTGAGCACCCAATAAGTCTACAAGGGATCCATTCTATTGTTGTTGAAGCATAAAACTCAGTAACATAACATAATATCTCATAACTGCCCCCCATGAGCCGTTATGCCTCTAATTTCCATGTACCAGTATTGCATGCTAGGAAAGTTTGAAATGCTTTGTGCGAGGCTCACATGCCCATGTATTGCTATCATAGGGCAGAAACAACTTCATGTGGCTAGGTTTCCCCTCCCATGCCCAGGCATTCCCCCACATGCAGAGTCACAGCATCAGCACGACGTCCGCTTTCCACACTCAGTGCACCCGCCCTCTTATACCTCCAACTCATCTGGTCTCTGTCATGGTCGTCAGGCAAAGGTCATCATCACTCTGCTTCACTCCATCCCGTCACGTTAGGGGTCACAGGAGGGAGTGCTGCAGAAGCACCTTGGCGTCCAGGTCCAGTTCTGATTGCGAAGCGAAGGTACCTGCCCATTCAACTCAAGGCGGATGCTGCCACCAGCTAGAAAAACTACCCAGGTAAGTATCACAGACGATTTAACAGCCAGGCTGCCACCCAACGCCCCCGGGCATCAACAGTGCATCTGTCAGAGGGTGCACTAAACTATGTCCCTCACACGTTCTGTTGTGTGCAGGCAAACACATAGGCCTCATTACGAGCTTGGAAGCAGCCATGCCCTTAATAAGGGCATGGCTGCCTCCAAACTCGGGTCCGGGTTCCTTGAATGAGGAGTTACCGGGCCATTCCAACCTTGGAGGACCCGGTAATTCCTCATTGAAAAAAACCATTCCCATTTGAGCCCCCATAGGGCTCAATGGGAATGGGGAGGGAGCTAATAACGGGCCCGTTGTTAGCTCCCTGGTCCCCTTGCGGGACCCGCAAAGGACGTCTGGTCTGACCAGACATTCAGAGCGGGTCCTGCAAGGGAACCTCGTAATAGGGCAGAATGGGTTTAACGCTACCGGCACCATTAACGGCAACCCATTCCACCCACCTCTTAATGAGGCCCATAATCTGAAAGGCTGTCAGATGAGTTGTTTTCATCTCCAGGGTGCACATGTGAGGCTAGAATGCATATAGTCTCCTTCGCTCCATGCTCATCAAGCGGTTTCCACATCTTGCACTATGAAGCCGCCCGTGGCTTGCGCCATGTAACAAGCATGAACATAGATAAACAAAAGGTGTGATGGGTAGAGAGCACTTAGACCATTCAAAATGCACAACAGTCGTTCATTAAACGATGAACCCTTATACCAGTACTGAGCCACACACGTAGCACGGTGCCTGGGCTTGATCCTGCTACCCAGCAAATGGCAGATAATGGATACCACGTGGTTCAAATTGTGTGAGTACTGAGCCACTCACATAGACCGCTCCCTGCTGGCGTGCATGTGCCATATTGTGAACGGGCAACGTGCATTTCTCACGGGCATGCTTTTCAATATGTTAATCGAAGAGATGTCTCTGCGTGAATATTGCCTATCTCCAGTCAGACAGCAACCTGTGGAAATCACAGCTAGACCGGGTACATGTTGCCTTTCTACATAAGGGGATTCCCCCATCTGAATGTAGGCTGGGCTTCTAATCTGCCATAATGCTATAGCGGATTGGCATAAAACCAAACGTTCGTGTGGGTATTCTAACCTTCTCCTTTTCACCCACTCGCTGACCATACACGTCCTAGGCGGCTAGAGAAAGCCTGCTTCCAGAACAGCCCTGAACCGCTGTAACGCTCACCTGATTCCCACAGAGGCGCCGGTCTTGACTGGGTGAATGCCGTATCTTCAAAGGTGATGTGTAACACACGGTTGGCTCTTTGGGCTGGACCTCTGTGCACTGTATGTCTGACTCGAAGAGTAAGATGTCTGCAGATAGAAAATATGGGATTAATGAACTGGGGTTATTGGGTGCCTCTCTCCTCTTCCCTTTCTCTTCTCCTGTAGAACCCCAAAGGTTAACGCCCTCACCTTAGGTAAGTGAACGCCGAGCTCTCCATCTGCCTCGGGGCAGGGTGCCGTAACCAGTTTCTTCACTGGATAAGGGTGCAGGCCTCTTGACCTCAGAGGACTGCTGTCTGTCGTTAACTGCACGAACGGTAAGTTCTGGGCACTTCAAATGTCTTAAAAGTCTTTTGTAATGATATCTCTTGTTTTGCAGGGTTCCGGCGATGGAGGATGGCGGGCTGATGAGAGTTGAGGATCGAACCCGCGTGAGGAATAGAAGCGCCTGGAAGCACGTAAGTAAGCGCTTGTAGCCTGCTTCACGATGCGCACTAACTGTCCCTTTTATCTTGCAGGTACAAGATCGGAGCTTTAGAGAAGCTGATGGGTGCTGGAATACCCACTGGATTCGGCGTGGGAAGGAGGAATGGCACGTGAGTAATAAATTTGCCCAATGTCTTTAAACGCACCTTCTTTTGTCTTTCAGATGCGGGATGCAGCGCCGAAGGCCTCCGGAGCGTGCGAAGAGCTGGTAAGCTTTTGTCTTTCAGATGCCGGAATGCAGTGCGAAGACCTCCGGAGCATGCGAAGAGTAGGTAAGCCTTTGTCTTTCAGATGCCGGAATGCAGCGCGAGGCGTTGGTGCCAGCCGATGGACCAGGTAAGAGATGTGCTGCCACTGAAGACCGTAGTGCTAACCTGTTCTTTCTTTGTCTTTACAGGTGCTGCTGAAGACTGGATTCCAGGATGGTAAGCCTTTGTTCCCTTAGGCCCAGGATCAGAAGCAGAAGACACGATGAGCGTTCTGCTGCAGAGAATGCCGAATAACACAAAGCAAGATTCATCCATCGGGTGTGGTTTAAATAGCCTCCTGTAGTGCTTAGGTGTCTCCTTCCACAGCCATGCATAGGTAAGAAAAGAGTTCCTGCTTTCCAGAAGAGTTCCAGTGTTCTGAACCTAGGGAGTGGCTCCTGCCCTACCCAACAGGAAAAGTAGTCCCAAACAGAAGAGGATCAGGGGTTCAACTGGCAGGTAAGTAAGCAGCATGGTCTGCTGCAGGTAAGTCCACCCAAGCATTATGAGCCCGGCGCTTCCAGCGCTGGGACTGGGCATCTTTATGAGCCTGGTGCCACTGGCGCCAGGACAGGGTCCAAAAGGTCCCAATTGGGACTGGCTGGCACTCAGAACCGGGGTTATGGGTCTGCTTCCAAGGGTGTCGGGCAAGTCCTGATCTTTTGGAAGCAGAGATCATGACAGTACCCCCCCTCAAGGCCCCTCCCAAACCGGGCTTCTCCGGGGGTTTGGGCTTGTTAGGAAATGTTCGATGAAATCTTTTGATTAGACGAGGCGCGTGGACATATTCTGCAGGTTCCCAGGATCTTTCTTGGGGACCGTAGCCTTTCCAGTCAATCAGGTAAAATAGTTTAGATTTGGAGATCTTGGAATCCAGGATGCTTTTGACTTCACACTCGAGTTCTCCATCAACTAGAATGGGTTTTGGAGATGTAGTTAGTCGGGTTTGAGGTTGCACGGGTTTTAATAGAGAGACGTGGAAGACCGGATGTATCTTCATGTGAGGGGGCAAGTCCAACTTGACCGCTACTGGATTTACTATGGTAGTGATGGAATAGGGACCAAGGTATCTTGGGTTGAATGTGCGTGGTCCTTTTAGAGGTAGATATTTGGTGGATAACCAGACTTGATCTCCTACTTGATATTGGGGGGCTTCCTTCCGATGTTGGTCTGCTCCTTTCTTGTATTGTTCTTTAGCCCTTTGAAGGTGAGAAACGGCTTCCTTAAAGGCTTGGGTGATTGTAGAATGCAGGTGGTCTACTGCTGGTGTTCCAAGATCTTGGAGTGGATCCAACTCCGAAGTTCGAGGGTGACTACCGTATAAAAGAAAAAACGGGGTCTTCCCAGTTCCCGAGTGGACAGAGTTATTGTAGGCATATTCGGCTATACAAAGGATATCTTTCCACGTTTTTTCAGTTTGTTGTAGCATGCAGCGCAAATACTGTTCCAGAGTTTGATTGGTCCTCTCGGTTTGTCCGTCGGTTTGAGGGTGGTGGCTGGTCGAAAGTCTCACATCAATTTGAGCCGACCGACAGCAACTTCGCCAAAAATGAGAAATAAATTGACTACCTCGATCCGAAATTAGAACTGAAGGAAAACCGTGCAGTCGGACGATGTTTTCGAGAAATTCTCGGGCCAGAGTTGCTGCTGTTGGTAAGCCTTTGAGTGGAATGAAATGCGCCATCTTGGAGAATAGGTCCACGATTACTAGGATCGTATTGTATCCGGAGCATGGAGGTAGATCGGTGATGAAGTCCATAGAAAGCGTATGCCAAGGGCGAGGCGGGATGTCAATAGGGCGTAAGAGGCCGGCTGGTTTTTCCTTTTGACTCTTGTTTTGGGCGCATACTCCACAGGACATTATAAAGTCTCTGATATCTTTTTTCCAAGACGGCCACCAGAAGTAGCGCTTGATCTTTTCCGAGGTCTTGGTCATACCGGGATGTCCTTCCATTAAAGAATCGTGATAACAAGAGATTACCTTTTTCTGTAAATCTGTGCTGGGCAGGTATAACCGTTCTTGGAAATATAATAGGTTGTCCTTCACCGTAAAGTCCTTTCCCTGCAGATGCCAATTCTGTATGTCTGCTGGAATTACCAGTAGCCTGGCTTTATCCTTAACTTCCTCTATGGATTGTGTGGCGATTACACCTAGAATTCTTTGTTCGGGAATGATAGGTACAGGTTTAGGATTGATCAAATGTTCTTCCACTCCCATCCAAGAAAGGGCATCAGCTTTACCGTTTTTTGTACCAGGTCGATAGGTAATTATGAAGTCAAACTCAGCAAAGAATAGTGCCCAACGGAGTTGCCTAGAGGATTGAGCTTTTGCGGTTTTCAAATATTGCAGGTTTCGGTGATCTGTAATCAAAGTAACGGTGTGTCGGGCCCCTAGAAGATAATGCCGCCAAGCCTTGAAAGGCGGACTTGATAGCTAGAAGTTCCTTATCAGTAATAGTGTAATTGATTTCAGGAGGCGAGAATTTGCGGGACCAAAATGCCACGGGATGCAACTGATTGGCTACTGGGTCCTTTTGTGATAGAACTGCCCCCATGGCAAGGCTCGAAGCATCAGTTTCAACGATGTAGGGGAGTTCTGGGCGAGGATGTTTTAAGATCGGTGCAGAGATAAATCTAGTCTTCAAATTCTGGAAAGCTTGTTCCGCCTCGGTAGACCATTCAAAACGTTTGTTTTTCTTTAACAAGGCGGTGATGGGCTGGACTATTCGAGAGAATTCGGGGATAAACCTGCGGTAAAAGTTAGCGAAGCCTAACATGCTTTGAACACCTTTTACGGAGGATGGCGATGGCCATTTGAGAATTGCATCGACCTTCTTTGAATCCATACGCACTCCGCTAGGTGATAATATGAATCCAACTTCAGTCACGTTGAAAACACATTTTTCCAACTTAGCAAAAAGTTTGTGTTGACGCAATCTTTCGAGGACCATTTTCACGTGTTTCCAATGTTCAGTTTCCGATGAAGAATAAACGAGGATGTCATCAATGTAAACAACAACACACACATCTATGAGCTCTCTGAGGACATCGTTCATAAAATATTGAAAGGCGGCCGGGGCATTGCAAAGTCCGAAGGGCATGACCTGATATTCAAATAGCCCATACTTGGTGCGGAAGGCCGTCTTCCATTCATCGCCCTCTTTTACTCGTACCAAGTGGTAGGCTCCTCTAAGATCCAGCATTGTATATATGCATGCTTTTCTGACTTGGTCCAGGAGTTCAGGGATCAAAGGTAACGGATATCTATTCTTAACGGTGATCTGGTTCACGGCGCGATAATCTATACAAGTTCTAAGGTCCCCTTCTTTTTTTGGAACGAAGAACAAAGCTGAGGAAGCAGGGGACTTGGAAGGACGAATAAACCCATTCGCTAGGTATTGATCCAGGTATTGTCGGAGGTGAAGATTCTCAGGCTCGGTGAGGGCATAAATTCTACTACAAGGAGGAGTAGATCCAGGTATCAGGTCTATCTGGCAGTCATAAGACCTATGAGGAGGTAGAGAGTTAGCCTGATCCCTCCGGAAAACATCTTGGAATTCTAAGTATTCCGGAGGTAACTGGGGAGCCTCCGAGGAAATTGCTGCCAGTGCAACACCAGGTCGAGGGTGACAAGTAGAGACACATTCTGGAAACTGAACCGTTCTTGCTCGCCAATCGATCTGAGGATTGTGCTTCTCTAACCAAGGAATTCCTAGAATAATCTGGAACTGAGGGGCCTTGATCACATCGAACACAATCTTCTCATGGTGTCCATCTTGACTTACTAGCGTCACTTCTTGGGTGGTATGCGTTACTGGTCCGGAGGCTATCTCCGTACCATCCACCGTAGTAATGACGTCCTTTACAGCCTTTGGACAAAGAGTCAGATTCATCCTCAAAACCATTTCATGATCCACATAATTGCCGATGGCACCGCTGTCGACGTAAGCTTCAATCGCATGTAATCGATCCGGATGTTCAGGGCTAATGAGGACCATAGGTATCACGAAATGCGAGGTCACGGAACTGGTTTTAACGCTCGGCAAGAGGACCTCTATTCTTGTCGGGCGAGGTCGTTTCCCTGCTCGGAGTTTGTGACCCTGGTAACTGCAGCTCCTACTGCCTTCTTGGCTGGTTTCACCGGACAGTCTCGAAGAAAGTGCCCCGAGTTTCCGCAATAGAGGCATAATTGCAGCTGTTTTCTCATTTCCCGCTCCTTTTGTGTTAGTGGTCCTTTCAGGCCCCCTATTTGCATGGGTTCCCCGGAGTCTACTCCTTTGGTAGGAGTTGGTGGTTTGGAAAATACTCGAGCATCAAACTTGGAACGATCGGCCTTCCTGTTCTGCAGTCTGTGGTCAAATTGAATGACTAAGTCAATATAGTCCGAACAGTCTTGCGGGGGATTCACTACTTGGGCTAACACATCTTTGAGCTCTCCACGTAGCCTCCACGTAGACCTCTATAAAACAGCGTAATCCTTTTGTCCTCAGGCCATCGAGTTTCCACTATCAGTCTGTTGAAAGACGCAATATAAGCCAAAAGGTCTTGATTACCCTGTCGCAATGAAAGGAGCTCATTGTCCAAGGCCTGCCCCTGTGAATGTCTTGCAAACAGTTTTTCCATACTGAGCTGAAAAGCTTGAAAATCATGGAGAACCGGATCATCTTGATTAACTAGAGGGATCGACCAGTCTGCCGCATTGCCACTAAGGTACGAAAGCACGAAAGCTACCTTAGCTTGAGCAGTTGGAAAGGCTGCTGGCCGGCATAAGAAGTGCAACCGGCACTGATTAATAAATACTGCAAACCTCTTTGGGTCACCAGAAAATCGTTCGGGCGGAGCCAGAGGTACATTCCCAGGTAGGTTGATCTGCACTGGGTTCGTAGAGGATGTTGAAGGAAGATTTGCCCCTGATGCAGGTAACGGAGTTTGTCCGGCTTGTGACTGTAGCAATTGTCTAGCGAGATCGTCTGTTCGCTCCTTGGAAATAATCAGTTCCCTTCTTAGAGCATTCGTTTCCTGACGGGCTGCATGCACTTCTGCTCTTAGTTCCCCAAGTAACTGGGCTAGCTGGTCGGTATCCGAGGCTTCCATAGCGCCTGGGTGGGAGTTTTGCGGTAGGCTTTGTGTTCTGTAACGCTCACCTGATTCCCGCAGAGGCACCGGTCTTGACTGGGTGAATGCCGTATCTTCAAAGGTGATGTGTAACACACGGTTGGCTCTTTGGGCTGGACCTCTGTGCACTGTGTGTCTGACTCGAAGAGTAAGATGTCTGCAGATAGAAAATATGGGATTAATGAACTGGGGTTATTGGGTGCCTCTCTCCCCTTCCCTTTCTCTTCTCCTGTAGAACCCCAAAGGTTAACGCCCTCACCTTAGGTAAGTGAACGCCGAGCTCTCCATCTGCCTCGGGGCAGGGTGCCGTAACCAGTTTCTTCACTGGATAAGGGTGCAGGCCTCTTGACCTCAGAGGACTGCTGTCCGTCGTTAACTGCACGAACGGTAAGTTCTGGGCACTTCAAATGTCTTAAAAGTCTTTTGTAATGATATCTCTTGTTTTGCAGGGTTCCGGCGATGGAGGATGGCGGGCTGATGAGAGTTGAGGATCGAACCCGCGTGAGGAATAGAAGCGCCTGGAAGCACGTAAGTAAGCGCTTGTAGCCTGCTTCACGATGCGCACTAACTGTCCCTTTTATCTTGCAGGTACAAGTTCGGAGCTTTAGAGAAGCTGAAGGGTGCTGGAATACCCACTGGATTCGGCGTGGGAAGGAGGAATGGCACGTGAGTAATAATAAAGTTGCCCAATGTCTTTAAACGCACCTTCTTTTGTCTTTCAGATGCGGGATGCAGCGCCGAAGGCCTCCAGACCGTGCGAAGAGCTGGTAAGCTTTTGTCTTTCAGATGCCAGAATGCAGTGCGAAGACCTCCGGAGCATGCGAAGAGTAGGTAGGCCTTTGTCTTTCAGATGCCGGAATGCAGCGCGAGGCGTTGGTGACAGCCGATGGACCAGGTAAGAGATGTGCTGCCACTGAAGACCGTAGTGCTAACCTGTTCTTTCTTTGTCTTTACAGGTGCTGCTGAAGACTGGATTCCAGGATGGTAAGCCTTTGTTCCCTTAGGCCCAGGATCAGAAGCAGAAGACACGATGAGCGTTCTGCTGCAGAGAATGCAGAATAACACAAAGCAAGATTCATCCATCAGGTGTGGTTTAAATAGCCTCCTGTAGTGCTTAGGTGTCTCCTTCCACAGCCACGCCTAGGTAAGAAAAGAGTTCCTGCTTTCCAGAAGAGTTCCAGTGTTCTGAACCTAGGGAGTGGCTCCTGCCCTACCCAACAGGAAAAGTAGTCCCAAACAGAAGAGGATCAGGGGTTCAACTGGCAGGTAAGTAAGCAGCATGGTCTTCTGCAGGTAAGTCCACCCAAGCATTATGAGCCCGGTGCTTCCAGCGCTGGGACTGGGCATCTTTATGAGCCTGGTGCCACTGGCACCAGGACAGGGTCCAAAAGGTCCCAATTGGGACTGGCTGGCACTCGGAACCGGGGTTATGGGTCTGCTTCCAAGGGAGTCGGGCAAGTCCTGATCTTTTGGAAGCAGAGATCATGACAACCGCACTTCTTTTGAAACCACCTCCCAAACTTACTAGCCTGGATGTCTCCCATCTTGAAACAATGCGCCTCCAGTATACAAAACCAAACTCACCTAGAAAACACACACACGCGGAAGCCAGTTACTCCTGGTTCTACACACATCAACAGCTGAGCACAACACCAGTCTTTTCCTTCTTTCCACCTTAACCAACCCACCACACTTTGCCTTTCAGAACCACAATAGCGCCTGGAGACCATTAAAATGGCTGCGGGCACGCTCTAGATTAACTTAGCTCAACATATGTGTGTATGGGTGCATGTATGAATATTTATATCGCCAGTTTAATGAGAGCTCACAAGCCTTGAAAGAGGCCTCTTGGTGATTGTAGTATTGTATTGGAGTAGTCATTAATATAGCGCCTTTTCCCATTTGTATGGCCTCAAAGTGCTTTGTGGTGGGATCTCCCTCAGGGACACAAGTCTAGGTATGGGAGTTCTAAGAGGAGGCTTAAGATCCTTGTGTGCGTTTGGCCAAGAGTAGGATTTAGGAGGGCTGGCTAGGCTCCAATAAGCAACCCAAGAGGCTAGGCATGTGGCCAGGCGTGGTCACGACAGGGCGCTAGTGCAGGAGACTCAATATGCCCGCTAGACCTAAATTTTGGATGATGATGGTGGAACAGAACTAGACAAGAGTAATTAATGAAATTGGCAAGACAATATTTAAGGATTAAGTATATATACTTGCCACATATGAAAAGCTGGTATTGTATTCAGGAGCAAAATGAGGGAACTTAAAAAAATAAATAGAGGAATTTTGGGGGAAAAGTGTTTATGTATTCAATATGAAAAGCTGGTGCTTGTGGGACAAAAGAGTGCATTTTCAAAAAATAGCACGCTTTTGTTTCTGGGCAACAAAAGTACTTTAGAATAATGTAGGCTGGTATTTTTTGACAATGTGTGTGCAGTCTGGAAATGGCATGCTGGTGTTTTAGGACACAATTATCTTATTTACCAAAAGGGAAAGCTTGTATGTAAGGACAAGATAGGTGTGTTTAGTGAACATGACAATCTGATATTTTAGGACAACATTAGTGCCTTTACAAAATAGTTCAAGCCAAAACTTGTTTGATTATTCATGCTGTTTTGAGGACACTTACTGCTAATGTTATGACATAAATCTGCAACTCCCATGAACCTTCAATACCGAGGGTCAGTGTCTGATGGGAGTTGACGTCCAATACCTGGGGGGTGGGGGCTGCATAATGAGTAACCATGCCTTGCTGCTCTGCTGTGGCAGATTTTCTAACTTTTGCAGAGGCGTTTCATGACCTAAATTCTACTTCGAAATGCCATTGGGGAAATAATCATGTCCCTGGAGAATCATGTCCCTGGAGACCTTAAGAATGCGTGGATTACTCCACTGCTTGAGTCCAGCAACTGCTCTAAATGATCGTCCTATTACAAATACACCTTTTCTGTGGAATATTTTGGACCATGTGGCATATATGCAACTCTCTTTGTTCCTGAATGAACATGACATCTTGACTAAGTGGCAATCAGGTTTCAGACAAGGACACGGAACAGAGACAGCTTTACTGGATCTAAAATCAAGGCTGTTACAGCATATGGATAAAGGGCAGATGGTGGGTCTGATGCTGTTGGATCTGTCCGCCGCCTTTGATCTGGTGGACCATGGTAAATTGGTCACCAGGTTAAAGGAGGTAGAGCGATTTTCAGACAATGCGGCCCTTTTGATCACGTCATTTCTAAGCAAACAAAGTTGTAGAGTATGGAGTGGGGAGGCAGAGGCTCTTCCTGTAATTCTGAAGTTTGCTCTACCACAGGGAGCATGTCTGTCTCCGTCTTTATACAACATTTTTACAGTCCCTTTCTTCAACCTGCTGGAAAAATAACATAAGTTTCACTAATTTTGCTGATGACATTCAGTGTGTCATTTCTATGTCAGGTCAGCATGAGGAGGACGAAAAAAGAATTAATGAGACTTATGAGATCATCCAATCTTGGATGATGGAAAATGGCCTGGCGGTCAACAAAGAAATAACTGAGCTGATGATAATAGGCACAAGCAATAAATTAAAGAAGCAGGATGAAGATTATAAATATTTCTTATCAGCTGGTTGTGATATAAAAACTAAAAAGAAAGTGAAGACTTTAGGCGGCGTCTTGGATCAGAATTTGAACATGAAGGCACAAATAGGCAGCTGGATGTCCTCTACGGCATATCACACTAAACTGTTGGCCCAACGTAGGGCTTACATCTCTCAAACCAACTGTGAGACTATTGAAAAGGCTATTTTTGTGTCAAAGATTGACTATTGCAGTAGCCATTTAGTTGGAATAGCCAAGACTGACATTTCACGACTTCAGACACTGCAAAACTGTATGGTTAGGATCATTGTTGGCCTAAAAAAGAGAGACGATGTGTCACAGGCCAGACGGGGACAGCACTGGCTCCCTGTTGAAGCTAGGATTCAGTCTCAGCTATTGACCATGACTCATAAATGTCTAAAGGCATTGGGCCCTCGTTACTTAACTGAAGCACTCACAAAAAAATATAATGCCAGGACGTTGAGGTCTAGCAACACAAGTCAGCTACAAATTTCCAAATGCAATATTAGTCAGGTTATTAGATGTGCTTTTTTCATGTCAGCTCCCAATGCATGGAATCATATTCCCCCCCAACCTTAGAGATATTGACTCAATAGCAATATTTAGGAAAAAGATTAAGACGCTGCTCTTTAAGTAAGATTTGTATTCTGCTATCTCGTTTTGTTCTGTATGTGGTTTTTATTTGTTTGTGGCGCCCTCACGCCCCCGGGTCCTATGGTGCACTATACATATGAATAAAGTAAAGTAATAACAGGAAACAGGAAGTGCAAGTGAATGAAAATGATTAAAGGTTTATGCATTTTCAAAAGTGGTAGGGTGACATGTAGGACTTCACACCCAGACTGCCAATGAATCCTGTTGCTTTTTACAGTAAGTTCCTGGAATAATTGTGTTGTAAAATGCACCCTTGGCCTCGTGTATTGACACAAATACCCCTTCAGAACGGCCTGTGAAATATATGGCTTTTTAGCCAATTTCGTTCACAAATGGTGCTGTAAAATGCACCATTTAGTCCAATTTTGGGGATTTTGCTTTTGTATCCCGAACCCTTCCAATCCCCTTCAAGGGGGTTTGGCTTCATTGTTTCTCTCAGCTGTTCGCTTGGTGCAAATCTGCAAGGGTGTTTATGGCCCACCAGCATGAAACCTCCCCAGTGTCCAATGCTCCAGTACAAACTTCTATTTATGCCCCACCAGTAAGAAACCTCACCAGTGTCCAATGCTCCAGTACAAACTTTTATTTATGCCCCACCAGTATGAAACCTCACCAGTGTCCAATGCTCCAGTACAATCTTTTATTTATGCCCCACCAGTATGAAACCTCACCAGTGTCCAGTGCTCCAGTACAAACTTGTATTTATGTCCCACCAGTATGAAACCTCACCAGTGTCCAATGCTCCAGTAAACACTTCTATTTATGCCCCACCAGTATGAAACCTCACCAGTGTCCAATGCTCCAGTACAAACTTCTATTTATGCCCCACCAGTATGAAACCTCACCAGTGTCCAATGCTCCAGTACAAACTTCTATTTATGCCCCACCAGTATGAAACCTCACCAGTGCCCAATGCTCCAGTACAAACTTCTATTTATGCCCCACCAGTATGAAACCTCACCGGTGCCCAATGCTCCAGTGCAAACTTCTATTTATGCCCCACCAGTATGAAACCTCACCAGTGCCCAATGCTCAAGTACAAACTTCTATTTATGCCCCACCAGTATGAAACCTCACCGGTGCCCAATGCTCCAGTGCAAACTTCTATTTATGCCCCACCAGTATGAAACCTCACCAGTGTCCAATGCTCCAGTACAAACTTCATGAACACTTTTTGAACCTGCTGCAAACCAATTTGAAGGGCTCTAATCAAGATATGTCCTCCACTCCTGGAGGACAGAGTGGACTCTCTCCTTTTCTGGAAAACTGCGCCCCCTTACGTCTTTGCGAATACTGGTACTTTTCCCAACTCCATCTTAATTTAAAGTTTGGAAAAGCATCTCAAGACACTGGAACTAAATCTAAATAAAATAAACCTCCAGTGCATACACCCAAATCCCTAGGTAGGTTTCCCATCAAATATCAAGGAGTAGCCTACTTCTGCATGATAACCTCCGGCTCAATCTCTAGCCCTAAATGAACTGATTTCACCAGTTGCTGCATGCTCTCTCTTCACTACCTTAGTGTGCTGGGCCCAATTCAGGATCCAATTCTATTCACCCTTAACCTGAACTCTGAATTCAATTGCCAACTTCAGGTGTGTTGTAAAGTTACTACCGGAGTATGTGTCACTATATGTAACTATCTGTGGCTGCACCTCTTTGTCAAATCTAGGATAACCTGTTGTTCCTGACCTTTTCTCCAAATAACGTATCTATATTTATATATTTATTTATTTATTTATTTCATTTGTATAGCGCACAAACAGCCCAAGGGCATCGAGGCGCTGTTACTTGCAGGGAACTTAGCTACAAAGGTGGTACAGTTGTGAAATACATTTGCAACTATTCAGATCTAAATTAAAATGCGTCATGTTTTTTGTAGCTACCAACCTTTATCTGAAGCCACCTATGTAATCTGCATGAAGGTGATTTACAACCCTTGTATCCCCTGTAGCAGTTGGGAATTCACTTCCCATCATTTCAACATCTTGTTTTACATATATACTTTGAAGAGAAGTGGGGCTACCATGTGACTTAGAATCATGGCTCATCTGGCACAAAATATCTCAGTTATCAAGGCCGCTCCACCATGCCAAGCCACCACTTCCTCTTTCCGAAACGGCCCTTTCGCAGAATAAACACACATTGAAGGAGCTTGAATGGGTGACCGTCCTCTTTGCCCTGTGCTCCGCCACTGCTCCTTTAGCAGGCCCTATACTTCCGCTTTCAGGAGAAAAAATGTCTCTCCCATGAAGGCAGTGCCTAAGGACTTCCTGTTGCTAGTTCATCGTGCATGTCCAGCTATATTGTACCATAATCCCATATAAACCTGAATTGCGCTATTACTGAAATGTCTTTGAGGTGTCAGTGGGCCATCAGAATGGAGGGTTCCGGCAAATGACTGCAAAGTGTGGGGCCTGGATGTGTGCACTAGCATAGCATAACTTGAAAAAGCATGATCCAACCTAACATTGACAACCACATAATCACTTTGCATAACCCGGAGTGTACACCAACAACTGCTTCAGACAACTCGAAAAACATCTAACACTTACAATCCACACTGAGCTCTACCTATACAGATTTGAGCATATTAACATTACAACAAAGCAACCTTACCTTGCTCCGTCCACACTTACGTTTGTCTCATACCACGGCTCTTGCAGATATCCTGAAGTGCCAAAATACAATGAACTGGCAGAAGTTGTGCCATGAAAGAACAATAGCAACATAACTACAGGGCATAGCACATGTTTTCCCCATTCCACAGTGGGAAAGAGTTCTGCCTGGGACAAGGTGCTCTGGTGACTGGCAGTAGCAGAGGAGGAAATGACTGTTCGTTCTTCTGCAGCCCGTCTGCGTTATTAGGGTACCCAGTCATTTTATCGAAAATAAAACAGAGTGGTACGTTTCACCGAAACCCAAAATACCGAAAAAATCATGAACATTTTAATGAAATATATATATATGGTAGTGGGGTAAGGGGTAAAAATGGGTGGGAATGTGGTTGGGGTGCGGTTAAAAGGATAGAAAAATGGGGGACTTGGTGGGGGGAACCCCCTTATAAAAATAAAAACAATTCAGTATTTTTTCGGTATTTTGACTTCGGTGAAATTTACCACTCTGATTTTACCTTTGGCTAAATGACATAGAACTGTTATTAGAATCTCTGGTGACCTGACGAGCTGGTGAGTATGTTCATATATTTCCGGTTAAAGCAAGTGACAGGGAACTGTGGCGGGCTCAGTGCTCCAATAAACCAATTCTCGGAGACAGCATGATGAGCACGAGGGCACCCGTCTATCCCTAAAAACATAGATTTTGCCCCTGTTTGACAGAGGTTTTTTTATGACTAACTTGAATGTAATCGCGTGTATGCACTCACAACCCATGTTTGATAAGACACAGTGGGCTCCTTTTCTATGTCCTGGAGCAGTCACGTGAGGCATCAACCCAAGGTGAAAGCCTTTTCTGGCTCACTTCATTTATCTGGGACATCTCGGTCATATTTTACAGTGGGCGATGGGAGGGGATGCCTGTTTTCGCCTTCACTTCCTGCCTGCAGAACCACTCCGTTTTATGCAGGCAGCATTTGCACGTTTGTGAAATGGAGTGCAAAAGTGAAGTACAATGAGATAATGCCTCATTTTACACTTCATTTTTGCATTGCGCTGTGCAAAAGTTGAAAATGCCATGCAGTGGACATAAGAGAATGTAAGTGCTAATGTTGGTGATCCCTTGCATGCAATTTACACTTTCTAAAAACCGTCGCCCAGTCAGATCAAATTATTTGCCTGGGATCACATACTTCTGTTAAGCAGTAAAGACAGCATTTGAACTGCTCCAAAATATAAGCACTTTAGCACATACCTTCTAAACTCTAAACGGTGCAAATATTTAATTTTCACTTTTTAAGAACTTCACAACTACTGTATTGTAGAGATTGCCTGTGAAGTGCACAAATCAGCAATCTGACAATGTATAAATGCTATTAAGGAGAGTATAATTAGAGCTTTATTTTCCACAGCCTGAATAAAAGACGATTAAATACCAGAACACAGCGTTAAACACTTAACAATCTGTTTTCGTAGCAGACATCATGAATATACACCAAGCTTTAAAAGGACATGTCACTTGCCTCGCTTTAATTGTATTGGACGAAGGCACAGAATTGGAAGTTAATTGGGGCTCTCCTTCTGCCTTTTAGATGCAAATGCCCCAATACTGATAACCGGATAACAGAAAGGTGTTAACACATTAATTGACAGACCCTTGTTAAGGGGACAGCCTTGCAGCAGTGCCTGAGACAGCAAGCTCTGGCAGCAAGCTCTGGCACTGTAGCCAGTTTTGCAGCCTCTATATTTTGGGCGCCTATTTGGGCCAAAATAAAAGGTGCAACACGCGTTGCACCTGAAGAGCCACTAGTGCTCTCTATTAGCTATGCTGGCTAGAGCTGATGGGAGATGTAGTCCAAAAGATCTGGAGCGTGCAAGCTTGCAGAGCCCTGTGACAGATTTGGCGTATTGAGGAACCTTGCTAACACTGTCCCTAGCCTAAGATTCCACACGTGGTGACTTCCCATCTGACGTGGTGGCCACTGAAGAGCAGTGTAGTAGCTAGAAAGAGGGCGAAGCAGGAAGCGAAGAGGCGAGTACAATTGTTGAAGAAAATGTTGTTATTAGGAATCCTATTAATGGCAAATGTTAATAAAGTACCTACAATAATATAAAAGGTCTGATGTATGTTTCTCCAATGGCGTCATGCGCAGTAGAGGCTGCCCGAATGCACAGAATGCCTCGCTAGAGGGAGCTGTTGCCTTAGGATATACAGTTGTCCAAGTCATATAGCTTTGCCTGGTGTCACCCTAGAGGGAGCTGTAGGCTTAGGCTATATAGGGGACCTACTATGTTAATGAAGAAATTGCAATTTGGCCCCTGTAGATGGGCCTGTACACTAGTATATTTATATTTTGAGTATTAAAAGCAGGGGGATTAGTGTAAGAAATATATGCGGATGGGGGCGTGGCTAAGCGCCGTAGAAGATGGCCGCCTGACCGCGCTACTCTGCCTCATAACTTTTTTAAAAAATGCATTAGGCATACTCATATATAAATAAAACGTACCTTTTCCTCTGCAAGTATCCCACGAAGAGGCTCGGAACACAACCAGGTGTTTTTTGGCGGTGCTCCGAACAGCTGGAGGTGCCGCTCGGCTTGCAGCACCACGCATCAACAAAACTCAGAGATAGCGTGGGAGGAGCGGCGCCCTGCATGAAGAAAAGCTTGGCGTTGTGCTTCACGTGACGCGCCGGCCTGGGCCTAATACTACGGGCGCCTAAGAAGACGCAGCCACCTAAAAAAAAAAAACTAGAAAAGAAAAGGAGGAAGCAATATTTAAGCCAAACAAAGGATTGCTGAGGACGAAATATAATCAAAAAAGAAGAAACAAAGCGAAAGGAAATAAAAAGGTGAGGAGTGGAGGAGGAAGGGATTTTTAAAAGGGGAGAAAGTAATTAGTTGAAAAATATATTTAGAGAATTATTACAAATAAAAACAGAATTCTCTAATTTTTTGCCACAATTACTTCAACAATCCCTATCAGTAAGCACCATAGCCTGGATTATTGTTCTCCAGCCCCCAAACTCCTCACCTCCATTACTAAACTGGCAGACTCCTCTTTAAATTATACACTGCACAGAAAGATTGCTTCTGGACTCCCTTATTTTGCCAACTATACCTGTAAAACATATTCAAAGAGTTTCTGTAGTATACGCCTTATTGTTCTTCTGTGTTTCCATTTTGGTCTCTATACATAAGAGTAACATAGTACAAACAATATGGATGTAATAATTGTATACTACAGGCCGTCTTAAATGATATTCATAAAGAGCTTCTGCTAAACGCCTGCAAGCCTTCAAATCAACAAATCAACAAACCTCTCTATCTTTTTATAATAAGGAGGAAATATAACTAAGGCAAACTATCCACTGAGCTGACATATTCAAACTCATCTACAACTCTACGCAGCAATAAAGACTCTAAATACAAAGTCTACTTTACAATCTCCAACTATGGCAGCAAATAAAGCTAACCAAAAAAACGCACCCTCTACTAAAGACACCACCTCCTCCACAACGAACCTGAAAAGACCTAGAAGTGAATCACCACCCCCACTAGGAATTTCTGATCCTGCTATTGAAGTCATCCTAGCGGAAATTAGGGCACTTAAACCCTTCATGGAAAACACCAACACTAAGCTACAGCAACTAGACGAAAAGTGGATGGGTGTTAATAACAGAGTGGAAGAAGTAGAGAAAAGAGTTGGAGTGCTTGAAGATATATCCCCTAAAGTAGCACAGTTGGAAAAATCTATTAAAGACCTCCAAAGGCATAATGAAGACTTGGAAAATCGCAGCAGGCGTAATAATCTACGCATTTCAGGTTTAACAGAAGGAGATGAGGGATCCGACCCTATTACCTTCCTACAAAAAATTTTACCAGCTATTTTACATTTGCTCTTGGACAAAAAATTCAACATACAACGGGCCCATAGAATAGGTCAACCTTCAGCTTCCTCCACATCTCGTCAGCTGCCTAGAACAATGATACTCTCAACTACAACTTATTATTTCATCTGCAACGGAGCGTAAATCACTTATCTGGCATGGCAGTAAACTATATAACTCGCAGGATGTAGCCAGAAGCACGGCTCAGAGAAGAAAGGCTTTCCTATCCTTCCGCCCTGCTCTAAAACAATTAAATATCCGATATGGCTTATACCACCCATGCTCCTTTAAGATAACACATGAAGGTCGTACAGTTATATTTGATGAACCAGCTGAGTTGAGATCCTTCATACAATCTCTAAAATGTGACAGAATGGATACATCCAATCCGCCGAGTACCTCAACATCAAGCACTACCTGAAATCTCGGTCTAAATTCTTGATAAAAATGTTTTATTAAATGTTTGTTTATACTAGCAATTACCTAATGCAGCTTTTACCAAATTACTCTATATACATGAGGTGGGTACCATTCAGGTGTCTTTCTTCCACTGATGGTCGCTCATTTCCTTTTGACGACCCAGTTGGCGTTACCTATCCCTGGTATTTCTTTTATCCCTAATCCTTCTCCCATCTCCTGTTTGATCTCTATAACCTTTTGTATCACATTGTCTGAAATCTTCCAAAATATGATCAAACCCCTGTTTCCCCTTCCTGACCCTCAATGTTCTATCCTTATGTATCAATGCTTGGGTATACATGTTTTTATCTACACTACTAAAGATCTGATTCTATTATCATACCACAGTCATAGGTTGCATGTTTATCATTATATATCTGACTGAATGACCTTCAAGTGTATTACCTGGAATATCAAAGGATGTAAAAATCCTATCAAAAGATGCAAAGTAATATCTCATCTAAACAAATTTAAGCCAACGGTAGCTTGCCTACAAGAAACACACTTATCTAACAAAGAATCTATGAAACTTAAATCTCTCTGGGTTAAAGAGGTTATTTCCAGTCCTGCTATCTCCAAGAAAAATGGAGTGGCTATACTAATTAGTAAAAAACAACCCTGCAAATTTCTTTATCAAGATGCAGATACAAATGGCAGATGGGTCTGGGTAAAACTGTTAATTGACTCTACACAAGTATCTATTCTTAACGTCTATGGTCCCACACTACCAGATCCTCCCTTCTGGACCGCAATCAAACAAATGATACTCAAAAATAACTTCATCAATTTGATAATGTGCAGAGATGTCAATCAGGTCCTGGATCCATTTTTAGACCGAAAATCCAGCTGCATGTTCATGTCTAATAAAACTCACAAATCCTTTACTAATTGCCTAGCGGAGACAGGATTAATTGACACCTGGAGACTATCCCATCCCACACAACTTGACTATACCTTCCACTCACCTCCACATAATACGTTATCACGACTAGACTATATATTTGCAATCAAAACCCTATCTGGATCTATTATAGACTCTAAAATTGCTAATATAATTATATCAGATCATGCACCGGTTATTACTTCCTTCTGCCTGGCAGAGACAAATAAAACTGCTACTAGATGGAAACTCAACAACTTCCTTCTAAACGATCCACAGTTTGATCAATCGGTTCAAGCTTTCGTC
Source organism: Ambystoma mexicanum (assembly GCF_040938575.1). Classification (NCBI taxonomy): domain Eukaryota; kingdom Metazoa; phylum Chordata; class Amphibia; order Caudata; family Ambystomatidae; genus Ambystoma; species Ambystoma mexicanum. Next base: position 240,277,271 of record NC_090928.1, on the reverse strand, counting down.
CAACAATACTTTGCTAATAATCTTGACAGTGATACCTTGGTTGTCAATAATTGGGATGCATTCAAAGCCGCCTTGAGAGGTCACATAATGGCCCTCTCCGGTAGGAACAAGAAAATTAGAAAAAAACACCTAGATGACCTTTATTCCAAACTCACCCTTGCAGAACAATGCTATTATGCGGACACTAACTCAACAAACTTACGACAAGTTATTAAACTACGCTTTGAAATTAATAAAGAAATAACAGAACTTGCAGCAGGAACCATACTTAAATATAAAACAAAAATATAACAAACTTCAAATAAAGCGGGCAAAATGCTGGCTGTAGTCCTTCCACAACCCTAGCCAACAGAATCCCCTTTTCTCAAATTTGGGCAAAAAGCAAGCCCTCGATGACTCTTTTCCTTCTCCAAATGCACAGCCGAACCGTGCCGTAAGTCTATCAGATGCACAGCAAAACCGTGGCGTATGTCTATTTTCTTGGACGCAGATTGTACTTTGCTGTTCCTGGTACTGATTGATCCGGAAACAATGTGTTGTCATTTCCCGTTGGAAGCAACGTATCAGGAGCAAATACAGATGCAGAGCCTGAAGCAACGATTTCTGGAAGCAACACTTTTGGAGAGCGTGGAGACAAAATGGCAGCTTCCCCAAAGAGAGATTCTCTGACACACTCACGGCGCTTTCTACTGCTTTGGGATCGTTGGTTGCAGCGTTAGCGAGGGGTTCTGTTTCTTCTGTAACGTATGGCACTGGGTGAGGAAGTTTCTTCAGATGCGATGCGTGTATCCAGTGATGTCGGCCTGCTACCCGTGCTGCAGTCTGGGTGACCAGCAGGACTTGGAACGGGCCCTTCATGCGGGGTGCAACGCAAGTGGATTGCTCAAAAGCCTTTGCAAGCACCCAATCCCCAGGCCGTATGCTGTGGCCTTATGCTGTGGCCCGGGCCCTCGTATCGCACAGGTAAAGTGGTATCAGTTTAGATACATAGCGCTCACCTTGTATAGTTGCAATACGTTTCTAGCCTTTTTAGGATTGTACTAAGTTTATGTTTTATTTATTTATTGTATTTGTTGGTAGTGCTCAAACTCTGAGGTATCACACCGCTAAAGGTACATAATTAGGATCCGATGGGAACAGTAAGGTAACATTACAACAAGGCGTGAATCATACAGAATAAGGTGGTTTACATTACATTTTAGGATATGATTCTTACAGGGAGGGTAGGTGAGTTACATCAAGAAAGTGAGTCGGGTAAGAGTAGGCAGTTTTGGTCAGAATAAAGTCTGGGGACACATCTTAGATTTAAATTTGCATTTTAGATTTTTGATTTACTATAAATATGGTGTTTGACCCACGATGAGTAGTAGAAGTTAGGGTGAGCTTCTTCGGGTATCCCCTTTCCTAGATATAAGGCACCCCACCGCTGGCATGTCATTGAGGCGCAGTAGAGACGTTCTTGCTAGGGAGAGGCAGTGACTCATATTGAGCACCCAATAAGTCTACAAGGGATCCATTCTATTGTTGTTGAAGCATAAAACTCAGTAACATTACATAATATCTCATAACTGCCCCCCATGAGCCGTTATGCCTCTAATTTCCATGTACCAGTATTGCATGCTAGGAAAGTTTGAAATGCTTTGTGCAAGGCTCACATGCCCATGTATTGCTATCATAGGGCAGAAACAACTTCATGTGGCTAGGTTTCCCCTCCCATGCCCAGGCATTCCCCCACATGCAGAGTCACAGCATCAGCACCACGTCCGCTTTCCACACTCAGTGCACCCGCCCTCTTATACCTGCAACTCATCTGGTTTCTGTCATGGTCGTCAGGCAAAGGTCATCATCACTCTGCTTCACTCCATCCCCGTCACGTTAGGGGTCACAGGAGGGAGTGCTGCAGAAGCACCTAGGCATCCAGGTCCAGTTCTGATTGCGAAGCGAAGGTACCTGCCCATTCAACTCAAGGCGGATGCTGCCACCAGCTAGAAAAACTACCCAGGTAAGTATCACAGACGATTTAACAGCCAGGCTGCCACCCAACCCCACCCGGGCATCAACAGTGCATCTGTCAGAGGGTGCACTAAACTATGTCCCTCACATGTTCCGTTGTGTGCAGGCAAACACATAGGCCTCATTACGAGTTTGGAGGCAGACATGCCCTTAACAAGGGCATGGCTGCCTCCAAACTCGGGTCCGGGTTCCTTGAATGAGGAGTTACCGGGCCATTCCAACCTTGGAGGACCCGGTAATTCCTCATTGAAAAAACCCATTCCCATTTGAGCCCCCATAGGGCTCAATGGGAATGGGGAGGGAGCTAATAACGGGCACGTTAATAACGGGCCCGTTGTTAGCTCCCTGGTCCCCTTGCGGGACCCGCAAAGGACGTCTGGTCTGACCAGACATTCAGAGCGGGTCCTGCAAGGGAACCTCGTAATAGGGCAGAATGGGTTTAACGGCACCGGCACCATTAACGGCAACCCATTCCACCCACCTCTTAATGAGGCCCATAATCTGAAAGGCTGTCAGATGAGTTGTTTTCATCTCCAGGGTGCACATGTGAGGCTAGAATGCATATAGTCTCCTTCGCTCCATGCTCATCAAGCGGTTTCCACATCTTGCACTATGAAGCCGCCCGTGGGTTGCGCCATGTAACAAGCATGAACATAGATAACAAAAGGTGTGATGGGTAGAGAGCACTTAGACCATTCAAAATGCACAACAGTCGTTCATTAAACAATGAACCCTTATACCAGTACTGAGCCACACACGTAGCACGGTGCCTGGGCTTGATCCTGCTACCCAGCAAATGGCAGATAATGGATACCACGTGGTTCAAATTGTGTGAGTACTGAGCCACTCACATAGACCGCTCCCTGCTGGCGTGCATGTGCCATATTGTGAACGGGCAACGTGCGTTTCTCACGGGCCTGCTTTTCAATATGTTAATAGAAGAGATGTCTCTGCGTGAATATTGACTATCTCCAGTCAGACAGCAACCTGTGGAAATCACAGCTAGACCGGGTACATGTTGCCTTTCTACATAAGGGGATTCCCCCATCTGAATGTAGGCTGGGCTTCTAATCTGCCATAATGCTATAGCGGACTGGCATAAAACCAAAAGTTTGTGTGGGTATTCTAACCTTCTCCTTTTCATCCACTCGCTGACCATACACATCCTAGGCGGCTAGAGAAAGCCTGCTTCCAGAACAGCCCTGAACCGCACTTCTTTTGAAACCACCTCCCAAACTTACTAGCCTGGATGTCTCCCATCTTGAAACAATGCGCCTCCAGTATACAAAACCAAACTCACCTAGAAAACACACACACACACGCGGAAGCCAGTTACTCCTGGTTCTACACACATCAACAGCTGAGCACAACACCAGTCTTTTCCTTCTTTCCACCCTAACCAACCCACCCCACTTTGCCTTTCAGAACCACAATAGCGCCTGGAGACTATTAAAATGGCTGCAGGCACGCTCTAGATTAACTTAGCTCAACATATGTGTGTATGGGTGCATGTATGAATATTTATATCGCCAGTTTAATGAGAGCTCACAAGCCTTGAAAGAGGCCTCTTGGTGATTGTAGTATTGTATTGGAGTAGTCATTAATATAGCGCCTTTTCCCATTTGTATGGCCTCAAAGTGCTTTGTGGTGGGATCTCCCTCAGGGACACAAGTCTAGGTATGGGAGTTCTAAGAGGAGGCTTAAGATCCTTGTGTGCGTTTGGCCAAGAGTAGGATTTAGGAGGGCTGGCTAGGCTCCAATAAGCAACCCAAGAGGCTAGGCATGTGGCCAGGTGTGGTCACGACAGGGCGCTAGTGCAGGAGACTGAATATGCCAGCTAGACCTACATTTTGGATGATGATGGTGGAACAGAACTAGACAAGAGTAATTAATGAAATTGGCAAGACAATATTTAAGGATTAAGTATATATACTTGCCACATATGAAAAGCTGGTATTGTATTCAGGAGCAAAATGAGGGAACTTAAAAAAATAAATAGAGGAATTTTGGGGGAAAAGTGTTTATGTATTCAATATGAAAAGCTGGTGCTGGTGGGACAAAAGAGTGCATTTTCAAAAAACAGCACGCTTTTGTTTCAGGGCAACAAAAGTACTTTAGAATAATGTAGGCTGGTATTTTTTGACAATGTGTGTGCAGTCTGGAAACGGCATGCTGGTGTTTTAGGACACAATTATCTTATTTACCAAAAGGGAAAGCTTGTATGTAAGGACAAGGTAGGTGTGTTTAGTGAACATGACAATCTGATATTTTAGGACAACATTAGTGCCTTTCCAAAATAGTTCAAGCCAAAACTTGGTTGATTATTCATGCTGTTTTGAGGACACTTACTGCTAATGTTATGACATAAATCTGCAACTCCCATGAACCTTCAATACCGAGGGTCAGTGTCTGATGGGAGTTGACATCCAATACCTGGGGGGTGGGGGCTGCATAATGAGTAACCATGCCTTGCTGCTCTGCTGTGGCAGGTTTTCTAACTTGTGCAGAGGCGTTTCATGACCTAAATTCTACTTCGAAATGCCATTGGGGAAATAATCATGTCCCTGGAGAATCATGTCCCTGGAGACCTTAAGAATGCGTGGATTACTCCACTGCTTGAGTCCAGCAACTGCTCTAAATGATCGTCCTATTACAAATACACCTTTTCTGTGGAATATTTTGGACCATGTGGCATATATGCAACTCTCTTTGTTCCTGAATGAACATGACATCTTGACTAAGTGGCAATCAGGTTTCAGACAAGGACACGGAACAGAGACAGCCTTACTGGATCTAAAATCAAGGCTGTTACAGCATATGGATGAAGGGCAGATGGTGGGTCTGATGCTGTTGGATCTGTCCGCCGCCTTTGATCTGGTGGACCATGGTAAATTGGTCACCAGGTTAAAGGAGGTAGAGCGATTTTCAGACAATGCGGCCCTTTGGATCACGTCATTTCTAAGCAAACAAAGTTGTAGAGTATGGAGTGGGGAGGCAGAGGCTCTTCCTGTAATTCTGAAGTTTGCTCTACCACAGGGAGCATGTCTGTCTCCGTCTTTATACAACATTTTTATAGTCCCTTTCTTCAACCTGCTGGAAAAATAACATAAGTTTCACTAATTTTGCTGATGACATTCAGTGTGTCATTTCTATGTCAGGTCAGCATGAGGAGGACGAAAAAAGAATTAATGAGACTTATGAGATCATCCAATCTTGGATGATGGAAAATGGCCTGGCGGTCAACAAAGAAATAACTGAGCTGATGATAATAGGCACAAGCAATAAATTAAAGAAGCAGGATGAAGATTATAAATATTTCTTATCAGCTGGTTGTGATATAAAAACTAAAAAGAAAGTGAAGACTTTAGGCGGCGTCTTGGATCAGAATTTGAACATGAAGGCACAAATAGGCAGCTGGATGTCCTCTACGGCATATCACAGTAAACTGTTGGCCCAACTTAGGCCTTACATCTCTCAAACCAACTGTGAGACTATTGAAAAGGCTATTTTTGGGTCAAAGATTGACTATTGCAGTAGCCATTTAGTTGGAATAGCCAAGACTGACATTTCACGACTTCAGACACTGCAAAACTGTATGGTTAGGATCATTGTTGGCCTAAAAAAGAGAGACGATGTGTCACAGGCCAGACGGGGACAGCACTGGCTCCCTGTTGAAGCTAGGATTCAGTCTCAGCTGTTGACCATGACTCATAAATGTCTAAAGGCATTGGGCCCTCGTTACTTAACTGAAGCACTCACAAAGAAATATAATGCCAAGACGTTGAGGTCTAGCAACACAAGTCAGCTACAAATTTCCAAATGCAATATTAGTCAGGTTATTAGATGTGCGTTTTTCATGGCAGCTCCCAATGCATGGAATCATATTCCCCCCAACCTTAGAGATATTGACTCAATAGCAATATTTAGGAAAAAGAGTAAGACGCTGCTCTTTAAGTAAGATTTGTATTCTGCTATCTCTTTTTGTTCTGTACGTGGTTTTTGTGTGTTTGTGGCGCCCTCACGCCCCCGGGTCCTATGGTGCACTATACATATGAATAAAGTAAAGTAATAACAGGAAACAGGAAGTGCAAGTGAATGAAAATGATTAAAGGTTTATGCATTTTCAAAAGTGGTAGGGTGACATGTAGGACTTCACACCCAGACTGCCAATGAATCCTGTTGCTTTTTACAGTAAGTTCCTGGAATAATTGTGTTGTAAAATGCACCCTTTGCCTCGTGTATTGACACAAATACCCCTTCAGAACGGCCTGTGAAATATATGGCTTTTTAGCCAATTTCGTTCACAAATGGTGCTGTAAAATGCACCATTTAGTCCAATTTTGGGGATTTTGCTTTTGTATCCGGAACCCTTCCAATCCCCTTCAAGGGGGTTTGGCTTCATTGCTTCTCTCAGCTGTTCGCTTGGTGCAAATCTGCAAGGGTATTTATGGCCCACCAGCATGAAACCTCCCCAGTGTCCAATGCTCCAGTACAAACTTCTATTTATTCCCCACCAGTATGAAACCTCACCAGTGTCCAATACTCCAGTACAAACTTTTATTTATGCCCCACCAGTATGAAACCTCACCAGTGTCCAAAGCTCCAGTACAATCTTTTATTTATGCCCCACAAGTATGAAACCTCACCGGTGCCCAATGCTCCAGTGCAAACTTCTATTTATGCCCCACCAGTATGAAACCTCACTGGTGCCCAATGCTCCAGTGCAAACTTCTATTTATGCCCCACCAGTATGAAACCTCACCGGTGCCCAATGCTCCAGTACAAACTTCTATTTATGCCCCACCAGTATGAAACCTCACCGGTGCCCAATGCTCCAGTACAAACTTCTATTTATGCCCCACCAGTATGAAACCTCACCGGTGCCCAATGCTCCAGTGCAAACTTCTATTTATGCCCCACCAGTATGAAACCTCACCAGTGTCCAATGCTCCAGTACAAACTTCATGAACACTTTTTGAACCTGCTGCAAACCAATTTGAAGGGCTCTAATCAAGATATGTCCTCCACTCCTGGAGGACAGAGTGGACTCTCTCCTTTTCTGGAAAACTGCGCCCCCTTACGTCTTTGCGAATACTGGTACTTTTCCCAACTCCATCTTAATTTAAAGTTTGGAAAAGCATCTCAAGACACTGGAACTAAATCTAAATAAAATAAACCTCCAGTGCATACACCCAAATCCCTAGGTAGGTTTCCCATCAAATATCAAGGAGTAGCCTACTTCTGCATGATAACCTCCGGCTCAATCTCTAGCCCTAAATGAACTGATTCCACCAGTTGCTGCATGCTCTCTCTTCACTACCTTAGTGTGCTGGGCCCAATTCAGGATCCAATTCTATTCACCCTTAACCTGAACTCTGAATTCAATTGCCAACTTCAGGTGTGTTGTAAAGTTACTACCGGAGTATGTGTCACTATATGTAACTATCTGTGGCTGCACCTCTTTGTCAAATCTAGGATAACCTGTTGTTCCTGACCTTTTCTCCAAAGAACGTATCTATATTTATTTATTTATTTATTTATTTCATGTGTATAGCGCACAAACAGCCCAAGGGCATCGAGGCGCTGTTACTTGCAGGGAACTTAGCTACAAAGGTGGTACAGTTGTGAAATACATTTGCAACTACTCAGATCTAAATTAAAATGCGTCATGTTTTTTGTAGCTACCAACCTTTATCTGAAGCCACCTATGTAATCTGCATGAAGGTGATTTACAACCCTTGTATCCCCTGTAGCAGTTGGGAATTCACTTCCCATCATTTCAACATCTTGTTTTACATATATACTTTGAAGAGAAGTGGGGCTACCATGTGACTTAGAATCATGCCTCATCTGGCACAAAATATCTCAGTTATCAAGGCCGCTCCACCATGCCAAGCCACCACTTCCTCTTTCCGAAACGGCCCTTTCGCAGAATAAACACACATTGAAGGAGCTTGAATGGGTGACCGTCCTCTTTGCCCTGTGCTCCGCCACTGCTCCTTTAGCAGGCCCTATACTTCCGCTTTCAGGAGAAAAAATGTCTCTCCCATGAAGGCAGTGCCTAAGGACTTCCTGTTGCTAGTTCATCGTGCATGTCCAGCTATATTGTACCATAATCCCATATAAACCTGAATTGCGCTATTACTGAAATGTCTTTGAGGTGTCAGTGGGCCATCAGAATGGAGGGTTCCGGCAAATGACTGCAAAGTGTGGGGCCTGGATGTGTGCACTAGCATAGCATAACTTGAAAAAGCATGATCCAACCTAACATTGACAACCACATAATCACTTTGCATAACCCGGAGTGTACACCAACAACTGCTTCAGACAACTCGAAAAACATCTAACACTTACAATCCACACTGAGCTCTACCTATAAAGATTTGAGCATATTAACATTACAACAAAGCAACCTTACCTTGCTCCGTCCACACTTACGTTTGTCTCATACCACGGCTCTTGCAGATATCCTGAAGCGCCAAAATACAATGAACTGGCAGAAGTTGTGTCATGAAAGAACAATAGCAACATAACTACAGGGCATAGCACATGTTTTCCCCATTCCACAGTGGGAAAGAGTTCTGCCTGGGACAAGGTGCTCTGGTGACTGGCAGTAGCAGAGGAGGAAATGACTGTTCGTTCTTCTGCAGCCCGTCTGCGTTATTAGGGTACCCAGTCATTTTATCGAAAATAAAACTGAGTGGTACGTTTCACCGAAACCCAAAATACCTAAAAAATCATGAACATTTTAATGAAATATATATATGGTAGTGGGGTAAGGGGTAAAAATGGGTGGGAATGTGGTTGGGGTGCAGTTAAAAGGATAGAAAAATGGGGGACTTGGTGGGGGGAACCCCCTAATAAAAATAAAAACAATTCAGTATTTTTTTCGGTATTTTGACCGGTGAAATTTACCACTCTGATTTTACCTTTGGCCAAATGACATGTAACCGTTATTAGAATCTCTGGTGACCTGACGAGCTGGTGAGTATATTCATATATTTCCGGTTAAAGCAAGTGACAGGGAACTGTGGCCGGGTCAGTGCTCCAATAAACCAATTCTCGGAGACAGCATGATGAGCACGAGGGCACCCGTCTATCCCTAAAAACATAGATTTTGCCCCTGTTTGACAGAGGTTTTTTATGACTAACTTGAATGTAATCGCGTGTATGCACTCACAAGCCATGTTTGATAAGACACAGTGGGCTCCTTTTCTATGTCCTGGAGCAGTCACTTGAGGCATCAACCCAAGGTGAAAGCCTTTTCTGGCTCACTTCATTTATCTGGGACATCTCGGTCATATTTTACAGTGGGCGATGGGAGGGGATGCCTGTTTTCGCCTTCACTTCCTGCCTGCAGAACCACTCCGTTTTATGCAGGCAGCATTTGCACGTTTGTGAAATGGAGTGCAAAAGTGAAGTACAATGAGATAATGCCTCATTTTACACTTCATTTTTGCATTGCGCTGTGCAAAAGTTGAAAATGCCATGCAGTGGACATAAGAGAATGTAAGTGCTAATGTTGGTGATCCCTTGCATGCAATTTACACTTTCTAAAAACCGTCGCCCAGTCAGATCAAATTATTTGCCTGGGATCACATACTTCTGTTAAGCAGTAAAGACAGCATTTGAAGTGCTCCAAAATATAAGCACTTTAGCACATACGTTCTAAACTCTAAACGGTGCAAATATTTAATTTTCACTTTTTAAGAACTTCACAACTACTGTATTGTAGAGATTGCCTGTGAAGTGCACAAATCAGCAATCTGACAATGTATAAATGCTATTAAGGAGAGTATAATTAGAGCTTTATTTTCCACAGCCTGAATAAAAGGCTATTAAATACCAGAACACAGCGTTAAACACTTAACAATCTGTTTTCGTAGCAGACATCATGAATATACACCAAGCTTTAAAAGGACATGTCACTTGCCTCGCTTTAATTGTATTGGACGAAGGCACAGAATTGGTAGTTAACTGGGGCTCTCCTTCTGCCTTTTAGATGCAAATGCCCCAATACTGATAACCGGATAACAGAAAGGTGTTAACACATTAATTGACAGACCCTTGTTAAGGGGACAGCCTTGCAGCAGTGCCTGAGACAGCAAGCTCTGGCAGCAAGCTCTGGCACTGTTGCCAGTTTTGCAGCCTCTATATTTTGGGCGCCTATTTGGGCCAAAATAAAAGGTGCAACACGCGTTGCACCTGAAGAGCCACTAGTGCTCTCTATTAGCTATGCTGGCTAGAGCTGATGGGAGATGTAGTACAAAAGATCTGGAGCGTGCAAGCTTGCAGAGCCCTGTGACAGGTTTGGCGTATTGAGGAACCTTGCTAACACTGTCCCTAGCCTAAGATTCCACACGTGGTGACTTCCCATCTGACGTGGTGGCCACTGAAGAGCAGTGCAGTAGCTAGAAAGAGGGCGAAGCAGGAAGCGAAGAGGAGAGTACAATTGTTGAAGAAAATGTTATTAGGAATCCTATTAATGGCAAATGTTAATAAAGTACCTACAATAATATAAAAGGTCTGATGTATGTTTCTCCGATGGCGTCATGCGCAGTAGAGGCTGCCCGAATGCACAGAATGCCCCGCTAGAGGGAGCTGTTGCCTTAGGATATACAGTTGTCCAAGTCATATAGCTTTGCCTGGTGTCACCCTAGAGGGAGCTGTAGGCTTAGGCTATATAGGGGACCTACTATGTTAATGAAGAACTTGCAATTTGGCCCCTGTAGATGGGCCTGTACACTAGTATATTTATATTTTGAGTATTAAAAGCAGGGGGATTAGTGTAAGAAATATATGCGGATGGGAGCGTGGCTAAGCGCCGTAGAAGATGGCCGCCTGACCGCGCTACTCTGCCTCATAACTTTTTTTAAAAATGCATTAGGCATACTCATATATAAATAAAACTTACCTTTTCCTCTGCAAGTATCCCACGAAGAGGCTCGGAACACAACCAGGTGTTTTTTGGCGGTGCTCCGAACAGCTGGAGGTGCCGCTCGGCTTGCAGCACCGCGCATCGACAAAACTCTGAGAAAGCGTGGGAGGAGCGGCGCCCTGCATGAAGAAAAGCTTGGCGTCGCGCTTCACGTGACGCGCCGGCCTGGGCCTAATACTACGGGCGCCTAAGAAGACGCTGCCACCTAAAAAAAAAAATTTTTAAAAAAGAAGAAAAGAAAAGGAGGAAGCAATATTTAAGCCGAACAAAGGATTGCTGAGGACGAAATATAATCAAAAAAGAAGAAACAAAGCGAAAGGAAATAAAAAGGTGAGGAGTGGAGGAGGAAGGGATTGTTAAAAGGGGAGAAAGTAATTAGTTGAGAAATATATTTAGAGAATTATTACAAATAAAAAAAGAATTCTCTAATTTTTTGCCACAATTACTTCAACAATCCCTATCAGTAAGCACAATAGCCTGGATTATTGTTCTCCAGCCCCCAAACTCCTCACCTCCATTACTAAACTGGCAGACTCCTCTTTAAATTATACACTGCACAGAAAGATTGCTTCTGGACTCCCTTATTTTGCCAACTATACCTGTAAAACATATTCAAAGAGTTTATGTAGTATACGCCTTATTGTTCTTCTGTGTTTCCATTTTGGTCTCTTTACATAAGAGTAACATAGTACAAACAATATGGATGTAATAATTGTATACTACAGGCCGTCTTAAATGATATTCATAAAGAGCTTCTGCTAAACGCCTGCAAGCCTTCAAATCAACAAATCAACAAACCTCTCTATCTTTTTATAATAAGGAGGAAATATAACTAAGGCAAACTATCCACTGAGCTGACATATTCAAACTCATCTACAACTCTACCCAGCAATAAAGACTCTAAATACAAAGTCTACTTTACAATCTCCAACTATGGCAGCAAATAAAGCTAACCAAAAAAACGCACCCTCTACTAAAGACACCACCTCCTCCACAACGATCCTGAAAAGACCTAAAAGTGAATCACCACCCCCACTAGGAATTTCTGATCCTGCTATTGAAGTCATCCTAGCGGAAATTAGGGCACTTAAACCCTTCATGGAAAACAGCAACTAGACGAAAAGTGGATGGGTGTTAATAACAGAGTGGAAGAAGTAGAGAAAAGAGTTGGAGTGCTTGAAGATATATCCCCTAAAGTAGCACAGTTGGAAAAATCTATTAAAGACCTCCAAAGGCATAATGAAGACTTGGAAAATCGCAGCAGGCGTAATAATCTACACATTTCAGGTTTAACAGAAGGAGATGAGGGATCCGACCCTATTACCTTCCTACAAAAAATTTTACCAGCTATTTTACATTTGCCCTTGGACACAAAATTCAACATACAACGGGCCCATAGAATAGGTCAACCTTCAGCTTCCTCCACATCTCGTCAGCTGCCTAGAACAATGATATTCTACCTATTGGAATACTCTCAACTACAACTTATTATTTCATCTGCAACGGAGCGTAAATCACTTATCTGGCATGGCAGTAAACTATATATCTCGCAGGATGTAGCCAGAAGCACGGCTCAGAGAAGAAAGGCTTTCCTATCCTTCCGCCCTGCTCTAAAACAATTAAATATCCGATAGGGCTTATACCACCCATGCTTCTTTAAGATAACACATGAAGGTCGTACAGTTATATTTGATGAACCAGCTGAGTTGAGATCCTTCATACAATCTCTAAAATGTGACAGAATGGGTACATCCAATCCGCCGAGTACCTCAACATCAAGCACTACCTGAAATCTCGGTCTAAATTCTTGATAAAAATGTTTTATTATATGTTTGTTTATACTAGCAATTACCTAATGCAGCTTTTACCAAATTACTCTATATACATGAGGTGGGTACCATTCAGGTGTCCTTCTTCCACTGATGGTCGCTCATTTCCTTTTGACGACCCAGTTGGCGTTACCTATCCCTGGTATCTCTTTTATCCTTAATCCTTCTCCCATCTCCTGTTTGATCTCTATAACCTTTTGTATCACATTGTCTGAAATCTTCCAAAATATGATCAAACCCCTTTTTCCCCTTCCTGACCCTCAATGTTCTATCCTTATGTATCAATGCTTGGGTATACATGTTTTTATCTACACTACTAAAGATCTGATTCTATTATCATACCACAGTCATAGGTTGCATGTTTATCATTATATATCTGACTGAATGACCTTCAAGTGTATTACCTGGAATATCAAAGGATGTAAAAATCCTATCAAAAGATGCAAAGTAATATCTCATCTAAACAAATTTAAGCCAACGGTAGCTTGCCTACAAGAAACACACTTATCTAACAAAGAATCTATGAAACTTAAATCTCTCTGGGTTAAAGAGGTTATTTCCAGTCCTGCTATCTCCAAGAAAAATGGAGTGGCTATACTAATTAGTAAAAAACAACCCTGCAAAATTCTTGATCAAGATGCAGATACAAATGGCAGATGGGTCTGGGTAAAACTGTTAATTGACTCTACACAAGTATCTATTCTTAACGTCTATGGTCCCACACTACCAGATCCTGCCTTCTGGACCGCAATCAAACAAATGATACTCAAAAATAACTTCATCAATTTGATAATGTGCAGAGATGTCAATCAGGTCCTGGATCCGTTTTTAGACCGAAAATCCAGCTGCATGTTCATGTCTAATAAAACTCACAAATCCTTTACTAATTGCCTAGCGGAGACAGGATTAATTGACATCTGGAGACTATCCCATCCCACACAACTTGACTATACCTTCCACTCACCTCCACATAATATGTTATCACGACTAGACTATATATTTGCAATCAAAACCGTATCTGGATCTATTATAGACTCTAAAATTGCTAATATAATTATATCAGATCATGCACCGGTTATTACTTCCTTCTGCCTGGCAGAGACAAATAAAACTGCTACTAGATGGAAACGGTGTCCAGTCATAATTTCGAAAACATAATTTCGAAAGTAAAAAAAGTCGAATCAAAAATGTCGAAAAAAAAAATGTTGAATTGTTTTTTTTTTCGATATTTTTTTTTTGGCTCTAGTTTCTGTGAAAAAAATAGGTAAAAATAAAAAAAAGGGGGGTTGGGGGGGAAACCCCCCATTTCGAAAAAAAAACGTCATTAAAAAAAAATTCGACATTTTTTTTTTCGACATTTTTTTTTCGACTTTTTGACTTTCAAATATTTTGTATTCGAAATTATGTCTATGAACCGATGGAAACTCAACAACTTCCTTCTAAACGATCCACAGTTTGATCAATCGGTTCAAGCTTTCGTCCAACAATACTTTGCTAATAATCTTGACAGTGATACCTTGGTTGTCAATAATTGGGATGCATTCAAAGCCGCCTTGAGAGGTCACATAATGGCCCTCTCCGGTAGGAACAAGAAAATTAGAAAAAAACACCTAGATGACCTTTATTCCAAACTCACCCTTGCAGAACAATGCTATTATGCGGACACTAACTCAACAAACTTACGACAAGTTATTAAACTACGCTTTGAAATTAATAATGAAATAACAGAACTTGCAGCAGGAACCATACTTAAATATAAAACAAAAATATAACACACTTCAAATAAAGCGGGCAAAATGCTGGCTTCATATTTAAAAACCAAAAAAGAAAGAGTTATAATATCACATATTAAAGACTCTCTAGGTATATCTCATCACCGCCCTGACAAAATACTTGAATGCTTCAAAAAATGTTATACAGACTTATACACACCAAAAAGATCTATTCCAAAAAATGAAATTGATTCCTTTTTTGGAAATATTAGCTGCACTTCATACCCCAGATTAGACCTTTCTCACCTTGATAGCGATATTACCTCCTCAGAGATCACGAAAGCTATTCATAGCCTAGGCAAAGGCAAAGCACCCGTGCCAGATGGATTAGCAACCGAATTCTACATTAATTTAGCCGAAATATTAACACCTAAACTCAAAACACTATTTTCATATTTCATATCACAAGAATCCTCCTCTGGATCATTTTCAGATGATCTACTTATCATTTTCCCTAAACCTGACAAATACCCTTCCCTCCCCAGCAATTATCGACCCATTTCTCTTATTAATATAGAAAGCAAAATTTTCGCTAAAATACTTGCAAATAGAATTGAATCTTCCCTCCCAAATTTAATAAAAGCGGACCAAACATGTTATGTAAAAGGACGTAACATATCCTCAAATGTAAGACTTAATGCCATTAGTCTAGTAGCCAAGGAGAAAAAGACAGACAAGGATATGCTGCCATTGCTTTGGACGCGGAAAAAGCTTTTGACGGTGTAGATTGGAATTTTATGTTCCAATCCCTACGCTGGCATGGATTTGGTGAGAAATTTATATCACTGGTAAAACTTCTATAGTCAGCCCCCAAATCCGCTATTTATTTAAATGGACAAACATCTTCATTCTTTTCCTTACTCAGAGGCACACGACAGGGCTGCCCCTTCTCACCACTACTATATATTCTGTCACTTGAACCACTGCTGGAATCAATAAGACTAAACAAAAATATCCCAGGGATTCTAGCAGGCACCTCAATAAGCAAAATTGTTGCTTATGCCGACGATATTCTTATCCTAATAAAAAACCCTAAGCTCCACATACCAAACCTCTTAGATACTCTATCTCAGTTCAGCCATGTATCAGGATATAAACTTAACAGACAAAAATCAGAAATTATGCCATTAAATCCCTATTGCCTCAAGCATGACATCGAATCTTTTGGTCTCAAATGGTGTAGTGGATCTATAAAATATCTAGGACTTCGTTTTGCCCCTACAATTCAAGAAACCATCAAGCTCAACACTAAAACACTATTGGATACCCTAAAAGACCATACAGCCAAATGGTCCCCTCTATACCTCTCCTGGTGGGGGCGTTTGGACACAATTAAAATGATGCTGTCCCCTATTGTACTTTATTATCTTCAGCTTCTCTCCGTCCCTCTATCCCTTACCATTTTTAAATCTATATATTCCATACTACTAAATTTTCTATGGGGAATAGGAAAAAGCAGAAGAATTGCGCTAACCAAACTCAAAGCACCTTATGAAATGGGTGGTGTTAAATTCCCTGATTTTAAGCTATACCACTCTGCTTTTCTCATAAAACAATCTCGCCAATGGTACACCGATCCCGAATTTGCCGATATCCCTATATGGTGTACAATAGAGAAACATATAGTTCATCCACACAATATTACTGACCACATATACATCTTTAAATACACGTCTAAGAACATCTCGGAACCTATCAAAGCATCTGTTTCAGCTCAACAATCCTTTCTTTTCCCCCATACCAAAAACCCCAATAAATATCTATCCCCTTTACTATGGCATAATAAGAATATAGTTATTAATAAAAAGACCCTCAATCGCAAAGCATGGATTGGGAAAGGAATTAGATTCATCCAACAAATTATAGATGGTCCTTCTATTCTCTCCTTCCAACAACTCTCTACCATGTTCACCATACCCAAAACTGACTTTCAGTTTTACAATAAATTAATCAACTCATGGCTTGATGCACTAGATCATAGCTCCTATAAGATTCTTTCTCCAGACGCCCTTAGAATACTACAGTTAACCATGACAGGGGAGGTTAGAGCCTCAAAAATATATAATATGCTAATTTCAACATTTAATAAGTGCCCAATTCGGTTGAAATGGGAACTTGATTTAGGATATAAGTTTGAAGACCACATATGGCTCTGCCTGTTTTCTAGAATCAAACAAGTGTCTGTCTCAGCCAACATTACACAACACTACTATTTCTTTATTCACAAAGCATTCATTACTCCGGCCAATTTAGCGAAGGCCAACCAGAACAATGACGCCAAATGTTGGTCATGTGGCCTATCTCCTGCTACTTATATGCATATGTTCTTTGAATGCTCATATATTGTCAAATTTTGGTATGAAACTTGGAAATGTATTCAGCGCATCTTCTCCGTAAATGTACCGTTTTCTCCTGTAAGTATATTTTTAGGAAGTGTGGCCATTACAACATATATTCCACCGAACTTTGCTAGATTATATGACCTACTCATCTGCATAGCCTTAAAATGTATAACAGCAAACTGGAAAGACTTTCGATTGCTCTCTCCCAGAGCATGGTGGAACGCTATATGTCAAACTCACAAATTGGAAATGTGCATGGCTAAAAATCTTAATTCAATTCCTAAATATAACACTAAATGGTACTATTTCACATGTTATCTCAACTGTTTCAATGCAACTGCTCATGGCTCCTGATTACGCATTCCTATACTTACATTACTAACCGAATGACCATATGTATATACAAATGCATGTTTTTAAATATTACAGCAATGGAAAAATCAGCTTTATGAAATAACCTATTATACCCATCTTCCCCCTATCACCCTGCTCCCTTCTGTATCCAGTATGTATGCTGTCTGTTTCCCTGTTATGTCTCCCCATTTCTCTACCCATATCTCCATAATAGTTACTCATTACAGATATGCATTATATTAATCCAGGTTTA
Organism: Ambystoma mexicanum; assembly: GCF_040938575.1. Lineage (NCBI taxonomy): Eukaryota > Metazoa > Chordata > Amphibia > Caudata > Ambystomatidae > Ambystoma > Ambystoma mexicanum. Next base: position 240,259,770 of record NC_090928.1, on the reverse strand, counting down.
ACTAGTACTATCTCTAATTTCTACTTCATTCTTGTGCAACTTCACACATCAAACTAATTCAATGTTTATAAATCTTGGATACAGATAATATCCTCCCATGTTAAAAACTGTTCTCTCTGTTTCATTATGTATGGTTACCAGTTCTACTCAAAGTCTGTAATGTGCTAACACATGTAATTATATTGTTACCTTGAACAATAAAAATTATTAAAATAAAAAAAATAAACAACATTGAAAAAAAAAATGAAATATATGCGAGAGACTTTTCATTGCTTTTCTATAGCCAATAGAGATTGAAGTCCAGATAGTAGGAATAAGGGGACACGTTAGATTTTTTTCACTGGGGTAACCGTATTGCATGTCTGTGAAGAAAATGGAAGCCAGAGGCTCATAAATTGTAACGCTCACCTGGCTCCCACGGAGGCTCTGGTCTAGTCTGGGTTGCTGTGGCCTCTTCAAGCGTGAAGCGCAGAACTCGGACCACCAATTGAACAGGACCCCCAAATCTTGCTTGTCTGGCACGTAGGAATATCCTTCTGCAGATGAGAAAGGGGAATTAACTGTCTGCAGAATAGTGTGCTTGCTTCCCCTTTTCCCCCCTTCGTTCTTCTCTGACTTCCTCCAAAACCCCCGGTTTAAGCTCACCTTATGGTTTGGAAGGATGAACTCTCCATCCTGCTTCTGGTGCAGGGGCGCGCGTTCGTCCAGTTACTTCACTGGTTTTCAGAATGGCGCTGGCAAAATCCACTTGACTTTTCGGAGCGATACGCCGTAAGTATGAAGATTCAAAAGTTCAAGTGTGAGCCTCTTTTAATGTTGTCTTCCTAACCTGTGATCTGTCCTTTATTTCAGGTGCAGAACGAAGGCGATGCGTTGAGGGGTTAAATTGCCGACGGTAAAATCAGGTGAGTTAGTGATGAGGGCGACCCCTCTAAATATCTTTATAATTACCCAGTAATGTATTTTGTCCTTTCCCCATAGGGGCCGGGGTGCGGTACCTGCCAAAGAAGCGGCGCTGACCCGAAATGTGGAATGGTTCACCACGAAAAGCCGGTAAGTATTATGGCTGAAAATTCGGCTTTCCTCCTGTGTTCCCTCTGCTCACCTTTTGTCTCTTCTTCTCTGCCCTAGGTGCAGAGATGTGGCGACCGGTGCTGACAGCCGCGATGGAGCCGGGAGATGTCTCGAGGACAGGTGAGTGAAGCGCGGCGCTGCAGCGAGCAACGCAATGCTTTTAAATGGAAGTCTCTCTTCAAGAATGCTGGCGTGAAGATTCCGGATGCAGGTAAGAAGTTTGAATAAGTTCTTGGTTTTCACCTTTCTCTTCTCTTCTTTCCTTACAGGTGTTCCAGGTTCGAGGCGGGCGTGGCTGGAGTCCAGGTGCAGGAGCAGACACGGTGAGCGTTCAGCTGCTGGGATGCAGAACAACGCGAAGCACGTGTGGCTGTCCGGGCGTGGCTTAAATAGCCTTGGAAGAAGTCCCAGGTAAGTATTCTTCCACAGCCCCACCCAAGTAACAAAATAGTCTCTTCAGAAAAATAGTCCCTCCTAAGCCTCATTTGGCTTGGGTCTTCATGCAGCATGGTCTGCATCAGGTGAGTATGCAGCATGGTCTGCATCAGGTAAGTGCACCAAACACTTTCCTTTATGAGCTGGCGCCTATGGCGCCAGGACAGAGTCCAAAGGGCCCCTATAAGGGGCCGCTGGGCTTTTACCCGGGGGCATGATGCCTGCTCCCGGGGGTGCTGGGCCTGGCCTGGTGCTCCGGGGGTAGGCATCATGACATAAATATGGCGGACACTAAAATGAATGTGGAAGGTGAGCTGGGGAGCACGGTGGGGGGACGCTCGAGAGTGGATAAAGGCTACAGAACAATGAATTGAATGGTGACGCTAGCATAGGGGGTCGTATCTAGCTCTTTATGAATGTATTCGTGTGGATACACCAATGATAAACGGAATCGCATGGCAGGTTCAAATGCCCTAAAGATGTTTAAATGAACTTCGTTTTTAATTACGATTCCCGAAAACGGATACACGGAGTTTGAAGTAAATATTCTATTTTACCTCTGCGAGCGTGAGGAAGCTGCTGACGCATCATTTTCCCCCGGTTTATCCCGCCCCCAATTTCAGCCAATCCACACAGCCTCCTCTGAGCCCCACAGGTGCACTCTGATTTCGGCGCTCAGAAAGCGGAGTTATTTGATGTAAATCAGGAGGGACGTTTAGTGTGAAGATGGCTAAACGCGAGATGGCGGAAAATGAAAGCATGTGGTGTCACGCGCGGTGCTTCTGAGCTCCAGGGGCCTGTGGGAGGATGAGAGGGGAAATGGAGGGAGATAAGAAAAACAACGGCTCGTGATCCCGCTGCGCAGCTCGTTTCTATAATTAGCCAAACGCCAAGTGTCTTTGAGAAGTGTTTTTAACACCACATCACAGCGTTTGGTCATGTGCAGTTCAGATGTTTTTCGTCCACTGGTTGGTATCTATTTTAAGCAAAGTACAAAAAACTCGCTTGGGAAATGGCACTGAGATGAAAAGACAGCAAAACAGCCAGAGAATATCGCTTCACTTGCAAATACAAATCTAATTATATTTTTCAGTTTGTCTTTGCTTTAATATAACTGTAGGGCAACGCAGGGGGTCACATCTTGTTAATTATATAAATGCCTTGGTTTTATTGAATAATCCATCCCAACATGGGAACGACCATGGCAAAGTGCAAAGAACAAACAGATGTGAGGAGTTGGATCTCACAGAAACACATCTGTCAGGTGATGGCGTCGTTGAAATCACAGACAGACCTCGCAATGTCTCCACAGTATATGATGAGAGCATGCCCTAAACCCACACTTGTGTTCAAAACCAGCATCCAGACACCACACCATGACCCCCCGCCCACCCACAGTGCCACATCCTTGCCATTGAAGGCCTACCCCAACATTTCTGTGTGACCCATACATGTGCCATATGCGTATTTGTCCCCCACAGTCTGTAAGGGATTACAACAGCATTCAAATTAAGTTGTATTGGTCGGCAGAGATGAGGCCAACACCTATACAGGACGACTTCTTAGAAGTCGGGGAGCCAGAGCCAGCTCGAGCCTGGTCAGAGGCAGTTGCCTGGCTCTGGCTTGGCTCGAATAATTTGTGGAAGAAGAGCCCAACTCTTACACTAGCAGAGTAAATTAAAGTGACAGTGCGATCCAGTGACACTTAAAAGAACTTTGCACAGTCATCTAATTGCCGGGTATTTTGTTTATTTCTGGCCAGGAATTGCATGTTGCTGCATAACTTTAAAGTGCAATGGGAGTATGTCTGGTCTGAAACCTCCAAAACTGCAAACTGTGCAACCAGAAAACTAGGCTGCCACAATTTCCCAATCTATGCAATCCTGAGCAAATCACTCTACTCAAATAGGCCATTTTCCTTTGGCTGCCACAATTGGGACCACTTGGAACTGAATTTTTTAAATGTGCACTATACAGAAAGTCACACTTATATTTAGTGTTTTGAAGCACAGTGTTTGCTCCAAAGAAAAGGAAAGATATTTCTCATTTATAATATACACACCACAGACCAAAGTATCCCTTTACCTGCTCGTGCTCTGCCAGTTATGCACCATGTTTCTCCTGTAACGGAAAAGTGAAATAGATGGTGGGCAAAAGGGTTTTCTAGGGCATTTTCCTTTATGGTTTAAGGAGCCGGCCAGTTTACTCTCCCCCGGGCTGTGGCCATGGGGTCTAATGTGCTGAACAGTTTGGGAATGAGGCAGTGAGAGGTGACACTGGCCCTGGGCAATGGGAATGCTTGCCTAGACGTGCGGCTTTCCACCTGCCACACAGCGCTTTAGATTTTCTCCTCAATTTCCCACAATTCAGAACATCCGGGTGCTGCCTGTTGGTCCAACTCGCGTCTGTTAATAGAGGGAGGAGAGGATGTAAGCCTAGCAGAAGCTGTGGACAACAACCATCTTCCGGTCTGTGTGAAATAATGACTACAAGTAACTGACCCTTTTTACACAGTTTTGTTGCTATGCATCTAAACCTTGAAATTACATTTGCAAAAGCAGAGGATTGTTTAGGCTGACATTAATTTGCATTCTGATACATGTAGGTTTCCATTCAGGATGCTGAAATAAAGCTTTGATTACTCATTTTGTAAACATGAATTTTAATGTATTTGTCGGGTTCACTTATATTGTGATTTGTGGACTTTTCTTTATGAAAGAGAGCGTGATTGTATCTCCTTAAAACAGTATATTAACACAGTTATATCACTGAGAGATGAGAAGATATGTAGTTGAGTGTCTAAAAATCAGGCAGGGATCAAATCCCATCTTACACAGTGTGTGATCCTGATCAAATCACTTAATTTCACTGTACCATACATTCCAATATCGGGATTCCAGGTATAGGGTTCCTGTTATGGGGGCGGGGAGGAAGGGAATCCAGTATGGCTTTGTTATGGGGGTCAGGGAGGAGGATACCAGGTATGTTTTTTTTTATTTTTGTTGGGGTTGAGGAGAAATCATGACATGCATGGGTTTTGTGGTTTGAGGGTTGGGGGCAGACTGCAAGGAATGCATCTGTTGCTATCTCAGCTCGCATTTGGTTCTTACAGCCAAGTCAGGGCCTATGGCTTAGCTCCGGCTCAGCTCTACGCATGATTTCTTTGGCTCTCCCCCCTCTAAAACCTTACCACCATTCTATGTAGATGCAACAGTGAGCTCGACATATTTGCACAACATAGGACCATTTGATATTGCATGTCACACTTTCAAAACATATCCAGCAGTGACTACACTACACGTGCCATAAGTCCACCCCTTCAACAATTTCTTTTAATTTTGTATTTATTTTATTTATATAGCGCACAGACAGTGCCCGAGGGCATGGGGGTGCTAAACAGAACGTACGAACACAGCAGAAAGAGAAGGAGAAAGAGACGGCTAGGATCATCCTAAAACGAAGGGGACTCAGCAAAAAAGTGCTGTTTTCAAGCCCTTCTTAAAGACAGAGAGGGATGTGCACGCTCGTAGATTGAGGGGAAGCTCATTCCACAGCCTCGGGGCTGCATGCAGAAATTACCCACCTGTCACGCAGGAGCGTTTCGAGCATCGGGTCACCAGAAGAGACTTTATAGACAACTAAGTTCACACACGCAGATCTCAGAGTACTTCCGATCTGCAACCTCAACACAAACCACTGAAAGCTTTCCTTTCCCTCTCTTCCATACTAACCAAACCCACCCACTCTCTTCTAGTTCCGTCAGAGCACCTGAAGACCATGCAAATGGCAGCGGTGTGCGGTACAAATCCTAAAAACACAATATAACATAACTGTTGCACAGAAGGGGCTATCACTTCGAAATTCGGGAAGTCAAACCTCCCTACTACTTTGACTTTTGAAGGGCCTTAATCAAACGAGAGGCTTCAAAATCAGAGCAGAATTTGAAAAGCCAGTGTCTCTCACCACTAACATTACCCCTTCCCAACCCCATACAATTCGCTAGCTAAATATCTGACTTGACTCTAGAAGGCTGGATAAAAGCCAAATGATGTCTTCCTAATCCCTCCTACCAATACCACCCCTGCCTCCTGCCCTGAAGGAAACTCTCCTTTCATGTTTGCCCCTTCCCCTGAGGATTTCCAATCCATAATGTTAGGGAGGGTAATTGCAGGTTCACATGTTGACCCCTGCCCACTTGGCTTCTTTGAAGCTCTACTTAACTATTGTTTATTTTTCTGGAGCAAGGAGATCCTTCACCATGCCTTTTCAGCACCAGGGTCTTCCCGCAAGAAGTCAAGCAAGCTTTCTTCAAACCTTTGCAAAAAAGAAAAGCAGGCTAAATCCAGACAGCCTGCAACAACTACTGAGCAATTTTAAACTGCAGACTGGTAGACAAAACTGCCTACAGTCAGTTAAAGCAATTTACGGGGGGCATAATGCTTCTTGATTCAGCCCAAGAAGGCTTCAGACCCCATCATGACACAAACTCATTGTTACTTTTGATTTGTGAGGATTTTAAAACCATTGTCATTTCAGTACAGTGATGCGGCCCTCATAATCTTTGACCTCTGAGTGGCGTTGGGCCTGGTTGACTATAACATCCTGTAGTCCCACCTCTTCGACTTAGTCATTAGGGATCTAGTGCTGGAATGGATTGGATCTTTCCTAAAAGACCCCACTGTGTGCATGACAATCAATCTCTCTGTCTCTGATTCAAAAAATGCCTTTTTTTGGGTGCCCCTCCCCCCAGGCTTATTGTTCTCCACAAACCTTTCAGCCACTGCCTCTATTCCCTCCCCTTCAGAAGATTTCTGAAACTTTCTTTTTACAACTACGCAAATAAAGCTTTTCTTGATATGAAAACATCTGCAAAAGGTATAATAATTGTGAACCTGCTTTTGCATTAAATCTTCCTGAGGAAGCTGAACAACCGTGAAACGTGTGGAGGAAAAGCAAAAGCAATGCAAATGAAAGGTATACAGTGATGTTAACGAATCCACAATAACGAATAACTTAAATAACGAAACCTAAATAACGAAAACATTTTGAATTATTTGACAAACGTATATATTGGGGTGGGGTAAGGGGTTAAAACAGGTGGAGAGGGGGTTGGGGTGAGGAAATAAAGCTGGGGAAACGGGGAGCTTGGGGGGAACCCCCACCCCCAAATAAAAAAATAATTTCAAATTCGTTAAAAAGGTATTGATTATTATTGTATTTGTTAAGATCACATGGAACCAGATAAATATATGAAATACAGTATACAAGCATTACCGGTAAATTGAGACAGACTTTCCGCAAGAGCAATCCCCACCTTCTTTTTTCCCATGTCTTCCTCCCTTTTGACTTCTATAATATAACTAACTTTAACCTTAGCGGCTGCTATAGCAATCTTGTGTAAACGCTACCCGGATAATTCATCCTATACGATTGCCAAGCCGCCTGACTGTCATGGGGCGCTACCTCTGAATGATGTCATCATATATCTTGCTAACCAAACTATTTCCCTTTTTTTCAGCATTCTGTCAGCTAACATTTTATTTTATTCATTTATTTTATGTAAACTTCAGTTCAGTGCTGGCCCTACCAAGAGGCTCAGTGCATTGCTAAGTTCAAAAGGGAAAAAGAGAAAAAGCTACAATGTTTTCAGAACAGGATAGGAATATTAGGATAGGCAGGGGAGCTGGTTTGGATGGTTAGGTGTGGGGAAGATTTAAGCTTTGAGGCTTTGTGGAAGGTGATGATGGAGATTGCAGGTTCTGGGTGGCCATTTGGTGAAGGCTTTTTTTATGTGCAGGTTAGGTTGCAAAGTGGAATAAGCAGGGTATTTTAACTGGCCCATCTGGTATTTGCGTGGGTGATGGGGTTTAGTGTGTTGTGAAGATAGCATACGGTTTTGAGGTGGGTGGCCTTGCACATGATGCAGAGATCTTTTCTTTGAAATTGAGTCTGTGTGGCAGACCCTCTAAGATATTGAAGCATGAAATATTTTGCAGCATAGAAAATTCAGGTTTTGCAGTACAAAATTGCATTTATTGCAGCATTTTTTCCTGATTAAGAGGTCCTGAAAAAATGCTGCAATAAATGCGGTTTTGTGCTGCAAAACATGCATTTTTATGTAGCAAATTATTTCATACCGCAATATCCTGGTAGCCATTGGAGCTGGGAGAGAGCTGGGCTGATGTGTTAGTGTTTGAGTACTTGTAGAAAGAGTATTGAGAGATTGGTAGAACCTCTGAGTTGCTGCGCCTAAGGAGAAATATCTTTTGTTTCGTCCTAAATCAATGTATATTGTGTGATTGCTGCCTGGGTCTACTTGACAGTCTACCAAATGTCCACTTAGGATAGGATAGATGAGTGATTCTATACCACTGGGCGCCATCACAAAGAAAATCCCCATATAACTCTGTTTTCTTTTTATCTATGTATCCAATTGTATAGGAAATATCAGTCTATGATTGTGACTTGTCAATTTATAATGTATTACAAGTTATCTGTCAACAAGTGTTTTGACACTGGGTAGTTTTCAATATACTTGATCCTATATCTTCGAGTAGGAGATTATTATTCTTGATTATGTGTAAATCAATATGTGCTGTCTCACTTGAAACTTGATCATTCTGTATGATATGTGTTTAATCAACTTGAGATAATACCCATGGTGGTTAGAGTGAATTCCTAGCAAATCACACATAGCCAGGTTTAGTTCTGACACTGTTTTCTATGCATTGAAATCCTCCCTTATTCTCACACCCTATACCTCTTTCTTTGAAATAGAACACTGCAAGATACTGATACAGTGTCCTGACAATTCATTTTCATGTTCTGTACTTATGTTGCTGGGCGAGGTTTTGTACTAGCAACACTGAACACCATGTTTGAATGTTATAAATAGGTACTAATGTGCTCTAGCACCTTGAAGTGTCTCTTGTGCTAGATGGAATTACCAATAAAGATCTCAGACCAAATAACCGGACATGCTAAAGAAATATGACAAAGTACTACATTATTCTCAGTTTAATAAAGCAGGGTCAACTGGCAAACATCAAAGGGATGCTTGCACCCTCACATACAAACTTCATTACACAGAGGTCTTATACCCCAACATGCGTCATGTATGATGTCATCCTACGTGGCAAACCATAAAACGTATTTGCGGGAGGGATTGGTGAGTGGATGTTTACTTATAGAATGTATATGGGTTTGAAGTGGGAGAATGAAAGACCAGGCTCCCGTCCTTCACCTCTTGAGCTTGGCCTAAAGGTTCACCGCCCAAGCACCCGCCACGAGAAGAGTTTGCCCATCTACCAGACGACCAGATACCCTGGTACAGGAACATACGGATGTGTCCATCTGCCTGCACAGCAGCCCGCCCCGCCCATGCCGATGCCTGCGGCATGGATCAACTGGACTAAAACTATACGTCGTTAGAGATGCCATGACGACATAGCCAACGGATAGCACACCTGTGCCAACATACACACTGGACACTCCCGCACCAATCTACATGAAGAATATACTCAGTGCTATGACGTAGGCGACAGACATACTCACGGACGTGCATCTTTATTGTTTTTACATAGGCTTTCAGAAATGCAGAAACGCAAGACGCATCATGAACTCATCTAAAGAGCTTGCTTACGCTTCTCCTACACTTAGGTGCCGTAATAAGAATTATAACAAAGACACGATACTGGCCATAAGACAATATGAGACTATAACCTAAAGCACCTACGCACAAAACGAACCACTTATGCACCAGGCCCAAGTAGGCCTCAAACAAGAGCTCCCGTGGACATTAACAAAGCAAGAGTCAAGTTGCTGATCCTGCAGAAAGAGCCGGGTGGAACAACCAGCCAAGGTCGCAATGTTGCAAACCGACATTCCAAGAGCAAAGCATCAAAGGCACGATGTTGCAACCTCGCACTCCGCGCACCAACGTTAAGGTCACACCTGCAACTTAAACCAGACACACAGTGGAAAAGCAATATTAATTGTGCAGAATTCTGCCTCAAACACGGTCCCTCCCCACGTGACCAAGCCGAACCTGACGAGGTGCCAAACCCAGGAGAAAAGAGGCGTCTGGATCCCTCGCTAACGAGACACAGGCAGATACACTTGAAAGGCAATGGACATCTGCAACAGTGGGAGCGGTCAGCCGTCCAGCCATGAATAAATCCTCACATTGTCTGCACGTACCCATAATGAAACATTGTTGCAAATTGCAGGTACACCGAGAGCTGGGAACGGCGGTGGTCCCAGGCTGGGAGGCTCACGGGCGCACCAATCAGAACATGGGGCTCTTATCACTGACGACAGTAATATTAACCAATCCTCAGGAGTCTTCATGTAACAATTCTCATGTATCTAATTGTAGGGACAACCCAGATATATCACCTGACTACCCTTTGTCCACTAACGTTGTTCTCTATATGTGTGCTATACTAACCCTACAACTCGAGCAACCAATTAAGAGTGGCGATAGGTTTTTTGTTAACTTTCTGAAGTGACGCAAGTAGCGCGTCATAATACAGTAAAAAGGGCCTGCGAGCCCCACGATTGTGTGTGTGTCAGGACGGACGCGTACGCTCCTTGACCCATCCCTGCCGTTTTGTCTAATAAACAGCAGAGTCACCTTGCTCCTTGTGTGTGTCTCATACTCTATCTCATCTGGGATATACACGGGAGGAGTTGGGGCCTCCCTGCCTGGAGGTCTGCGGACGGCCCGGCCGACCCCAGCAGAAATTCCCCCCCGACAAGTTGGAGGCACTGCTGAGATCTGTTTAAGATCGACTTTTTATTTTTTACTTTTTCCAGGCACTCCCGTTGCGAGGAGGCCCGGCGGCGCGGCCCCCTCTGCCGTTGCCCCCTTCTGAGGACTACAGGACCATCGGGGAGCTGCGAGAAGACCAGACAGCGCAATCCGGATATTGGCCCTCGGGAGCCGGTTGAGAAGTATCCCGCCCACGGTTGGCGAGTGTCCAGACGTGGTCCAGACGAGGGGAGGTGGCGAGCCGCTTGGAGGGGTGCACGCAGTCGAGCGGCCCTGCATCGAGAGAACTTGGTGAGCATGACACGCACAACAAGCAATGTGAAATTGTGAGGGAGGGGGAGGAAGTAAATAAGGGAGGAGGGAGGTGTTGTACTGATGCACGGCAACGGTTTAACAACTTAGTGTTGCTAATGGAATGAATGGTAGCGAAACGAGTGCGAGAGCAGTCGGCTACGTTACGCGGAAGAGGGGGGCGGAGCACGAAAACATCACGTGCGGCCGCTCGTAAGACACTGATTGGCCTAAATCGCGACTACGTGTAAGGGTGGGTGTGTGTGGTTTCCTACGATTTGGCATTTATTGATCAATGAGTAGACGAGGATCCCTATTGTTCGAGCAAGAAACTCGATAGGTAGATTACGTTTCCCTGTAGGCGGTGGCTAGTTGCCTAGTTGCCCAATACGGAAGATAATTGGCTGGTTAAGCCCTCCTGTTGAGGGGCGTATCACACGCAAGGCGACACAGCGTGCGCAGTCCGATTATATTATTGATGTGATTACCTTGTTCCAGGAGTGACAGGAAGACAGCTGTAGGGTTAGCGGGGGTAGGTCGCAAGTGTATTTTTGAACTTAAAGAACATATGAAGAAGGTACCGGTAGCTCGAAGAAATCGGTGACGTCACCAGTAGAGCTTTAATAGGATATCGCGAGCACGAGGAACTCTGGTTTTGGGAGTAGTGGGGAAGAGAAATATGATAAGGGAGCGGGCACGGAGACAAACGATAAACGAGTGGATCGGGAAAAGGAGAAGGGGAGAGAGACGTGGCTGCGCACGGAGAACGCCGGCCACGGTAAGTGTAAAAGGGGGAGGAGACGGGGAAACAGGACGACTGTATAAGAGCGTCGTAAAGGGTACGCAGCCGAAGGGGGCTGCGTGCGCTTTGGCCGCAGGGGGCCGTAAGGGAAGGAATATACAAAATAAAATCATACACATATATATATATTTTATTTATTTATTTTTTTAAATTTGTATTGCATAATCTGTCAAAGGATTGTCGTAAGTCCCCACACTTGAGGGGCCAGGTAAACAATATAAGGTTGTATATTGTAAACTGCTAGTGAAGGGAAGGGTAACAAGTGGAGCGCCACTATGTCACACGGGACAGGGTCGGGAGGGTGGGGGAACACCCTCACTACCCCACTACAACAAATATGCACCACACTGCCACCCCATAGGGAGAAATTAATTAAGTACAGCATAGAGTGGACCCAGGGGACGGATAACAAAATGTTAACACCATGGCCGCCTAATGGTAGTTTCGGTCCCTATGCCCAACATTCACTGCTAAACCATCTGCACAATACATACAAGGGGAAGAAGTTGGCAAACCATGTGGAGGTGTTTAACTTATGGAGGATGTTCCAGGGGTCCCGACCAGGACCAAATGGAATGTTCACTATGGGAGAAACACCGGAAGAAAAGGAGATCAAGAAAGAAGGAGAGGATGGGAAAGAGGGGCGTGAAGGCACAAAGAATACAGGGAACGGAGGAGAGGGAGGAGAAAAGATTAATAAATCAGAAGACATAAAGAAGGAACCAAGCAACGAGATACCCATAACACCGGGAGTGAAAACAGAGGGAGGAGGGTTGTACCCTTTAAGAGAATTAGGAGAAATAGAAGGACAGTTAAGGGCGGCTGAAGGATACTCGAACCCGGCATACAGCCCTCCACCATATGTGGCTCATAGGAAGATGCCAATGGGGGAGGGGAGGATTGGAGAAGAACAGACTGTAGAGATAGGAAATGATGAGTGGGTAGCTGCACAAATATTATTGAAATTACGAGGTTCACTAACTGGAGAAGAGAGGGAGGTAGTAAAGAGAACAGACGAGGATAGTGCAAAAGAGAGTGAAATGAGGGGGGAGGAGCTATTACGGCAAGGGGAAGAGATTTTGGAGGAAAGATTAGCAAAGCTAAGGGATGAGCAGAATGAATTGATCAAACAGCTTGAGAGGGAGGAAAGAGAGAGAGTGAGGAAAAGGAAAGAAGGTAAGAACGAATTGGAAAAATTAAGGGAACGAAATGCGGAGCAAAGAAGAGAAGCTGAAAGGGTAAAAGCAGCAGCAGACAGGGTATCAAGAGTAGTGCTGAGAGAGAAGAAGAAGGAAGAAGAAGAAAAGGAAAAGGAAATGGAAATATGGAAGAGGAGGGTACTATCAGAGACAGCTAAGAAATACGAAGAGGGGAAAGTAATAGAAAGTATAGTAGAAAGAGAAAGGGTGAAATGGGAAAGGAAGAAGGAGGATGAAAGGATACTGGAACAGATGAGCAACGAAGTAACGGAGGAATTGAAAAGGAAAAGGGAGGAAAATAGTAGGGAGATGGAGGAGAGAAGCGAAGGGGAAAGAGAAGGGAGGAGTAGGGAGAGTGAAAATTGGAGGGATGTATATAGAAGTAAAGAAGTAGCAACAACATCAGCACTAGGGGGAGCAGTCGGTAACAAAGGAAAAGGAGAAATAGACCTAATAGATTTAGAAACCGTAACAATAAAAGGGAAAAAGGCAGAGTGGGGGGTACCATTTATGAATTATTTTTGTAGTGAGGAGGAAGAGGGAGTAGAGAGGGAAGGAAGGAAGAGTGAAAGGGAAAGCTTAGATAAGCTATACCTCACTCGAACAAACATAGACTCGCCATGGATCAGTAGGAGAAGGGAGGAACTGGAGAGAAGTGAGGAGGGAGTGAAAGTACTAGTGGAAAGACAAACCCATGAAACCACACCATCACCATCTCCATCACGCCCTCCCCCATCACACCCTACATTCTCAACCACTGCACGCTCGCTGCGCAGAATAAAGCTCGCACCATTCATGGACGAACTGACACCTTATGCATGTCGGCTTAGAGACCTCCCTAGTCGCAGGCAAGACAGACAAATAAACACGCCCGCATTAAACACAGGAAATGACGATAATAGGGGAAAGGATGGAGAAGGAGTTAGGAGCAGGGGTAATAAGGACGAGATTGCAGAGGTAAAGGAACAGGAAGAAGAGGAGGGGTGTGAGGACTCGATATTATGGAACATAAAGGGTGACACAAGACACAACTAAATGCCATTGTTGGAGAGAGGAGGGGTTAGACCACAGTACGTCCCTTGGAAGCATACGGATAAAGAAAATATAAAATGTAGGCTCCCATCACTAAGTGGGGGTGCGGGTAAGTGGATATATGAAATGGAAAAACACACCGCAGGACAGAAACTAGCAGTAGGAGACGTGAAGGGCCTGTTAATATCAATATTAGGGGATAGAGCGGATGACATTTGGAAGAGAGCGGGATTCCATGGGGTAACAATAACAAACACATCGCATGATGGGGCACCATTTGCAAACTGCAGACATGCGCTATGGCAGGCACTGAGAGTACAGTACCCAGACACATCAGACATAGGAGCAATTACTTCCCGTAAGATGCGTGAGAATGAGGATCCTGTTGATTATATCCAGGATATCCAAGAGAAGTGGCGCATGGAAACTAGAGAACAATGGGACAAAACACCAGCCATATTTTATCATATACTAGTACAAGGGCTCCCAGAAGGGGTTCAGAAACAACTAAAGAAAGTAGTGGGAATGGAAGCAAAACCATGGCCGAAAATACAACTGACTATAGTACATCATTGCAGGACATGGCAAGGAAAAATGAAACAAAAGGAAGAAGACAGGAAGACAGAAGAGGCTAAACTAGTACAGAAAAAACTTACTAAATATACAATGGAAGGGGCACTAATAACTGCGCCCACACCAATGGCCCAAAGCCCCATACAAGTAGTGGCTGCACAAGATCCCGCTCAAATAGCACCTCCACAGACTATAACACAACAAGTCCCGCCACTGCAATTACACGCACCGAACATGGGAGGAGGGTACCCAATGCAAGGAGCTGGGTATTATAGTTATAACAGAGGGAGAGGAGGATTAATGAGAGGGAGAGGATACGGATATACTACCCAACAGCAAGTGGGAGGACTTAGAAATTCCTACCCCACAGGGCAACCAGTATACCAGGATAACACAGGGAGCTTCCCATGGCAAAGCAGGGAACCACCCGTGTGTTGGAGTTGCGGATTATTAGGACACATGTCACGTACGTGTAGGGTCAGGCCAGGTACACCAGCATGGAATGAATAGGCACAACCTAGGACCTCACAAGAACAGCAGGGCATACAACAACAGCAGACGTTACAACAAGGAAGTGACCAACAACAACATTTAACACAACAACAGCCACAACAACAAGTAGCGCTAACACAACAACCCCAAACTCAACAAACGCAATTGGGTAGGGTGACGGTGTTGGGACACAACCCTTACACAGGGAATGGCCAATCATTGTACCCCCAATAGGACAGCCCACAGACGGCCTTGGTGTGTCCCATCCTGTCAGTAACACCTAATAGTGCGGAGGAGCCACGCATAGAGGTAACGATAGGTGACAAAAAATTATCATTCCTTGTTGACACCGGGGCAACCCGGTCTTGCATAAGGGAAGGTAAATTTAAGATGTCAGGCGAAGCCATGAACACCCAAGGATTTTCTGGGGCTAAAGGGTTGGTTCCCTTTACTGATAACGTTCCCTTATCTATTGGAGATTATGATCTGTCGGTTCCACTTCTATATTATAGTGCCTCACCAGTGAATATACTGGGGAGGGACATAATGAACAGGTTGAATATGACGATCTCCTTTACAGAGGATGGCATAATTTGCTCTACTCCAGGGATTAACATGCTCACAGCACGACAAATTATGCAAGCATACTGTGGACAGACAGCGATTAGGGCGGAGCCAGTAGATGGCGAGCTATTCCAGTATGGAACAGACATGGCATTTGCATGGATGCCAGGGATAGAAGGGAAAATATGGAGAAGGCCAGCAGCATATCTGTTCCGACCAGAAACACCTGTTAATGAACCAGAAGGAAAGGTGTTTGTAATGGACATTGAGAGCATTATTGCAACAGCTGATTATATTGCTGTGCACGCCCAAGATAAAGAAGGGAGAGCATGGAGGGCAGTGATTGCACTAGCAGAAGGATGTAGGCTGACCCAGGTGTCAGATGAGGAGCTGTTTTCAGAAGAAAAGGAGGAAGGTGAAATGGTGTTCATGATGAGTGTAGAAATATGGTTAAGGGTGGCTCACAAACAAGTAGCACAGAAAATTGCAATGGCACTTGAGGCACCAGCATGCACCCCAGTCCCATTCTTTAAGGAGGATATGTCAAAGGTGCCCAAATCATTATGGACTATTGGCCCTTATGACGTGGGATGCATAAAAAGCATAGGGGGTGTAAGGATAAAATTAAAAAAAGGTGCCATACTACCAAGAGTGAAACAGTACCCACTGTCAAAAGAGGCAGATGAGGGCATATATGAAACCATAACGGCCCTTATAAACAATGGCATATTGGTCCCCTCAGAGTCACCATGTAACACGGCTGTGTACCCAGTGCGCAAGGCTAAAGGGGGGGTCTTGGCGCTTCATACAGGACCTCAGGCCCTTGAACAACATAGTGGAAGCAGAGTATCCAGTAACAGCAAACCCGGCCACGATATTATGTGGCATTCCAGCAGAAGCATCACGATTTACAGTGATTGACCTTAAAAATGCTTTTTTCTCAATACCATTACACCCAGACTCACAAGATTTGACAAGCTTCACTTACCGAAATACAAAGTGGAAACTTACCAGACTACCACAGGGGTATTGTGAATCACCCTCAATTTTCAATAGAGTAATACAGATGGATTTGGGTAACGTTGAAGTGGAAAGCACAGTGTTACACTATGTGGATGACATAATAATTTGCAGTACTAACGAAAGTAAATGCAGAGAGGACTCGTTAAAAATGTTGACGATATTGGCTGAAAAAGGGTACAAGGTAGACATGGAAAAGATACAATACTGTCAGGAACAGGTACTTTACATTGGCCAACTGATATCCCAACATGGAAGAAGGATTGCACCACAAAGAGCACAGGCCATTTCAAACACTCCAATGCCACAGACTGTGAGAGAACTGCAGCAATTTCTGGGGCTGTGCAACTACTGTAGAGCATGGGTGTTTGATTACAGTTCATACATAGGACCCCTGCTTGAGGGTTTGAAGGAAGCAAATAAAGGGGAGAAAAAGTTGGGGTGGACTATGGAAATGAGGGAGGCCTTTGACGAATTGAAAGACGCGATATCAACTGCTCCAGTACTGGCATCCCCAGAGTATGAGCGACGATTTTTCATATTTTCACATTGCGACTCAGCAGTGATGAAAGCAGTATTGGCCCAAAAAACTAGCATGGGCTATAAACCAGTAGCATTTTACAGCGGCCACTTAGACCCTGTGATGTTGGGTCACTTCCCTTGCGAACAAGGCCTCGCAGCAGCTGCTTTTGCAGTGGAAAAAGCATCAGCAATAACCATGGGGTGTCCAACTACACTGTTTGTAGAGCATGCACTATTTGCAATACTGAATAAACCCAAGTCCACACTAACAACACAGAGGGCATCAGGTTATGAGATCATTTTGTCTAGAGCTGAACTAGCAATTGTTAGATGTAGCACGGTTAACCCTGCAAGGTTCCTAGCAGAAGTAATTGAGGAGGGAGATTACGCCCATGACTGCACCCAAATAACTGAAATGTACTCATGTACTAGAAAAGTTGAAGAAAACGCACTAGAGGGAGGTGAGCTTTTGTTTATTGATGGGTTATCAACTATTGATCAAGGCGATGGGATAAGGAGGACTGGGGCAGCAGTGGTAAAAATGATGGAGGCGCCGGTGTGTGTGGCTATGAAATGTGTACAATTACCACAGCATTACTCTACTCAAGCCGCGGAACTGGTTGCACTAATATTGGCATTAAAGGAAAGTTTTGACAAATGAGTAACCATATATTCCGACAGTGCATATGTTACATCCACTGTCCACTCAGGGCTATCAAAATGGAGAAGAAGAGGGTTTAGGAGAGCTGATGGCACTCCAGTACAACATGCCCTCTTATTGGCTGAACTAATTGAAGTAATAAACGACCCCCAAGAACTAGCCCTAGTCAAATGTACCGCACACACCTATGGTGAAGACCACGTCTCAAAAGGGAATGCAGCAGCAGACGCACATGCGAAATATGCTGCATATTTTGGTGAGATATGGAACCCCACAGACTCACAGAGAGGGAGAGGGAGGGGAATGGCTAGGGAGATGTTGATAAGAGAAGGGTACACCCATCTCCCAGCCACACAGATTATGGAGCTACAAGCGGCTGCACCAATTGCCGAAAAAGAAATATGGGTAAAAAGAGGATGTACAATGTCACCAACCGACGCACTATGGCGCCAGGGTGGCACTGGAAAAGTTGTAATACCATTGGCACTTTTAAACACCGCCCTGAGCCAATTACATCACCCAGCCCATACAGGCAAGGAAATAATTGCAGCACGAATTAGAGAAGACTGGTTCTGTCCCGAGTTAAATTCTCATGTGTCGAATTTTATCAGCAATTGTCTCACATGTCAACAGTTTACGGCCGGTTATACCCTAAAGGTGATAAGAGGTACCATACCCCGGACAGAGGGACCTTTTCGGCATCTCCATATTGACTATGTTGATATGATCAACATATGTCAAGGTAATAGGTATATGATTGTAGTAGTATGCCCATTTTCTAGGTGGATTGAAACAGGGCCCTGTTCACACCCAGATGCATTTAGAGCAGCCAAATTCCTAGTAAGGGAGGTCTTCCCCAGGTGGGGAGTGTGCGAGGTTTTAAGATCAGACAATGGTCCGCATTTCGCAAACGAAATGTTCCAGCATATCACATCCCTATTGAGCATAAAACACAAATTTGCATGTGCATACCACCCACAGGCTAATGGTGTATGTGAATGCCTGAATGGCCTATTGAAGGAGGCAATTGCAAAAATACAACAAACAACAAAGAAAAGCTGGTTGTATTGCCTTCCATTAGCCCTATTTGAACTAAGGAATAGGCCAGGGTCCGACCACCACCTCACCCCTCATGAGGTGGTTACTGGACGTCAAATGCGCCTTCCCCTAACGCCAACGTCAAGGGCATTCACTGACCACGAAAGTTCAGCAAGTGTGTTAGGTGATGAAATGTATCAATATGTGTCTTCTTTGATTACTAGTGTTGTGTTTGTGTCTCAACAGCTCGAGCGCACACGGGGCGGGTCTACCAGCAACCAAGAAGAAGGCGCCAGTACAGAATTGGAAAAGGAGAACTTGTGCAAACTTGCCAAAGGTGACCACGTGCTACTCCGCAATTTCAATAGGAAATGGAACGATAGGAGGTTCACTGGCCCCCATCTGGTAGAGGACGTATCAACAAGAGCAGTAAAACTGAAGGACAAGCGTGCCTGGAATCACCTACATGATGTAAAGATCTACAAACTGCAGACCCGCCCCAGCGCCAACGACAGGTCCATTGGAAGAACAGCAACAACATCCCTGACAGCGGAAGGAAGTTCTACCACAGACAACGACCCAATTGTTCCCTTACCATGTCACTATCCAGCTTCCCCGGAGACAATAACTAACGAAGAAAGGGGTGATCCCCATAGTGCCCACCCCATGGTCACACGCTCAAAGAGTAAAAATACTTCCGCCATCTGAGCCCAAAACCCCCGCCCATTGACCCCCAAGTATAGTTATAACTGAACTGAAAGACATTGCCTGCACAAATACACATGTAAACACGTGAATGTTCTCTTTTTTCTCTCGCACATACAGGAACTGCGTATTATTGTATTGTTAAGAAAATATCTGACTAACAAGTTCACTGCCCAGGCGTAGATGGTACTCCCAGACGATGACTACCCAGAAGAATTGTCACACCAAATTGTATACGAAATAAAAAGGCCAACATACCTAAAAAAGAGAAGGGTACGTGTCTACTACACAGCATTCCTCTTGGCCATAGAATATTCCATGCCCCACCTCCGCCAATACTTGCCGGTCCTAAGAGACAGATCGCTTAGAGTAGCGTGGGAACAGCTCTTTGCCTGGGCACTGAATGACTATTTGATAGGGAGAGCTTAAAGGAAACAAAAAACTAACATTAAATAACAAGCATTTTTGAGAATTTTTAGGCGGGCAACTTTAACGTCGCAAGAATACGCTGCCAGGACTGCAGCAAGGTAAGAGCAAAATGCCGGTGAGATTAGCATATGTAATAAAAGTAATAGGGATTTTGATGATCACCGGGTTCTTGGCTGCCTCTGTATGGCAATACAGCTATGCTATTGATTTTATTGCTGCACCCAAACCTAATATACCCCCGTCCCCTGCTGCAACAGGTGTTACGTCAGGTGATAGTAGTAACATTGCACCCAAGCAAGATAGAGTTAAACGCAACACATACTCAGACAATAAAGGTATTGATAATTATATACAAGATTCAGCACACGTCACAAACAACATATGGTACCAACACATGACCCGCATTGGTAAGCAGACAACTGAGGACAGCTGCTACGTTTGCTCATTAATACCATACGCCATGAGTGCTTCACGAACATTTGTTGCCACAGAAATAGATGAAAAGACAGCACAGTGCATAATATACTTGGCACTGTTCCAAACGAAAGGAAGATTTCAAGGGACAGTAGTGCACATGACATGGAAAACACGAGACTCATACCCATATGAAAACAACTTCCTCAAGACCTATTTGAGTTACCACAAGAGCAGTTTACATGCTGAGGCATTCAGATACATAACAAGTGGCCCCGCAAAAGGAGAAACAAAGAAAGTAACACTGCAATATCTACCATGTGATTGGTACGCCACTGAAGTTCCGGGTAAACAAGGATGCTGGGAGAGGCCGCTGGTGACGATAACAGGAAAGGTGTATCTGGACAACAGCTGGGAGATAGGAGTGATTGGCAGCAACATGGTAACAAAGGAAACTATCTCAACTATCGAGGCACACAATCACCGATGTTGGACGACGTGGATCAAGTATGTACCAATGCTCACGTGGGTAGAAACAGATGAAGACCCAATAACAATACTACCGTTGACTGCGCCCAAGGTATGCTACCAGCATAAAGGTGAGGTGGACGTAGGATATAACACCAACTGTGCAAGTGTGATGGAGTTACCTGAGGGGGGAGCAGGAACAGCAGTAATAATGGACCATTATTGGGCTTGTGGAGAAAAGGCATACCATACCCTGCCTCCCCTGTGGAATGGTGTATGCACGATGGTGCACGTCAATGTACCATCACTAGTGGTACCTAAGAAGCATGTCAATGTGGCGAACTTTCCCAAAATGGATGAAGGGGACAAAAGAAAAAAGAGGTCTGCACCACTTCAGGAGGAGCAAGGGAACAGGACCAACAGCAATGATACTGTCCTAAATAGAAGAAAAAGACAAGGAGAGCCACTAACAGGAAATTACCTGTGGGGAAGGTCGGAAACGGCACTAACCTCAATACCGCCAGAACACAGACTATTCAGCAGAGCAGCAATGTTCTTCTCCTCAATAATACATCCGGGACTGCAGGCTTACGCAAACGCAAAATGGCTCCAAATAACTAGATGGGAACTAATGATGACCATCAATTCTACAGTAAATGGGTTCAACGCAATAAAAGAGGAGCTGCGAGCTATAAGGATGGTAGCACTACAGAACAGATATGTATTGGACCTTCTCACAGCAATGGAAGGAGGAGTTTGTGCAAAGATAGGACAATCATGCTGCACGTTCATACCTGCCAACGATGCTGACAATGGTACACTGACTGAAGCAGTTTCACAATTGGCCCAGATGCACTCCAAAATGATGGATGAAAGTAACGGTGTAAACACGGATAAGAGCTGGTTCTCACTATTATGGTCATGGATGCCATCCTGGCTGTCAGATGGACTAAAAATAATAGTGGGGTGTACTATTTTGGCTGGAGCTACGCTGATCATAATTAGATTTTGGAAGGCCCGGAAGGCACGTACCACTGACGAGTTGCTCGAAATGGTGGGAATGCACCCCTTGATGCCAGCAGATGACGGCCAACATACAGGTGTGATAATACAGGAGAGGGAGAAGCTGCGCACCCAAATCATCACCAACCATCTAGACCCACCATCAGTGAAGATCGAGAACCCAAGAAACCCCAGGAGCTACATAGGGAAATGGGTATACTGTACTCCTGGAGGAACCTGTGAATATATGTATTGGTCGTTCGAAGATCATGTGAACCATTATGGACATCTAGGAGGAATAACTAAGATATGGCGAGTAAGAGGAGATAACGAGAAGGATATGTTTGTGGTCGACAAGTCGACCAGAGGGGGGACTGAAGTGGGAGAATGGAAGACCAGGCTCCTGTCCTTCACCTCTCGAGCTTGGCCTAAAGGTTCACGGCCCAAGCACCCGCCACGAGAAGAGTTTGCCCATCTACCAGACGACCAGATACCCTGGTACAGGAACATACGGATGTGTCCATCTGCCTGCACAGCAGCCCGCCCCGCCCATGCCGATGCCTGCGGCATGGATCAACTGGACTAAAACTATACGTCGTTAGAGATGCCATGACGACATAGCCAACGGATAGCACACCTGTGCCAACATACACACTGGACACTCCCGCACCAATCTACATGAAGAATATACTCAGTGCTATGACGTAGGCGACAGACATACTCACGGACGTGCATCTTTATTGTTTTTACATAGGCTTTCAGAAATGCAGAAACGCAAGACGCATCATGAACTCATCTAAAGAGCTTGCTTACGCTTCTCCTACACTTAGGTGCCGTAATAAGAATTATAACAAAGACACGATACTGGCCATAAGACAATATGAGACTATAACCTAAAGCACCTACGCACCAAACGAACCACTTATGCACCAGGCCCAAGTAGGCCTCAAACAAGAGCTCCCGTGGACATTAACAAAGCAAGAGTCAAGTTGCTGATCCTGCAGAAAGAGCCGGGTGGAACAACCAGCCAAGGTCGCAATGTTGCAAACCCACATTCCAAGAGCAAAGCATCAAAGGCACGATGTTGCAACCTCGCACTCCGCGCACCAACGTTAAGGTCACACCTGCAACTTAAACCAGACACACAGTGGAAAAGCAATATTAATTGTGCAGAATTCTGCCTCAAACACGGTCCCTCCCCACGTGACCGAGCCGAACCTGACGAGGTGCCAAACCCAGGAGAAAAGAGGCGTCTGGATCCCTCGCTAACGAGACACAGGCAGATACACTTGAAAGGCAATGGACATCTGCAACAGTGGGAGCGGTCAGCCGTCCAGCCATGAATAAATCCTCACATTGTCTGCACGTACCCATAATGAAACATTGTTGCAAATTGCAGGTACACCGAGAGCTGGGAACGGCGGTGGTCCCAGGCTGGGAGGCTCACGGGCGCACCAATCAGAACATGGGGCTCTTATCACTGACGACAGTAATATTAACCAATCCTCAGGAGTCTTCATGTAACAATTCTCATGTATCTAATTGTAGGGACAACCCAGATATATCACCTGACTACCCTTTGTCCACTAACGTTGTTCTCTATATGTGTGCTATACTAACCCTACCACTCGAGCAACCAATTAAGAGTGGCGATAGGTTTTTTGTTAACTTTCTGAAGTGACGCAAGTAGCGCGTCATAATACAGTAAAAAGGGCCTGCGAGCCCCACGATTGTGTGTGTGTCAGGACGGACGCGTACGCTCCTTGACCCATCCCTGCCGTTTTGTCTAATAAACAGCAGAGTCACCTTGCTCCTTGTGTGTGTCTCATACTCTATCTCATCTGGGATATACACGGGAGGAGTTGGGGCCTCCCTGCCTGGAGGTCTGCGGACGGCCCGGCCGACCCCGGCAGAAATTCCCCCCCGACAGGTTGGTACTTCATTGGCTGTCTCTTATCTTTAGCCACACCTCGAACTACCATTAAATACGTATAATACTGATTATAGCTAACAAAATGGCATCAGGTTGGCCTATGCAACATTGTATAGTAGCTTGCCCCATAGATCCACTGATTGATTGGCATTCTCACCCAACCTTGGACTTTCGGTTTGGCTAGTAGCACGTAAGGAAACAGAAACCCAAGTGCTTGAATCAAGTCAGATTACCCCCTACTTTCCCAATTAGTCCATCATCTCTCATTAGTCCGACCATGAGCCAAAGTTTCCCATCTGTAGTTGACCTTATAGCCTGCTGTCTGTTCTAGGACATTCGGGGGAGTGAAATCGCATCACTATCTTCATCCAAGGCTTAATGAATAGCCATTGTTTTCGACTTCTGAGTCACATGTGAAGAGACCACGAATGTGTCAACTTCAGCCCCCTATTTACTGCTATTTGATTTAATTATACTGGGTGTCTTTGCTCCGGCTTGACCTCTACAGACTTCCTCACTCTACCTTGTATAGACTTTGTACGCTTTTAATTGTCCAATACTTGGCTCTTGCAGAGGTTTTCTTTTTCTTTAATCTAAGAGAAATATGTCTCATCCATGGCTTATCCGTCTGCCTCACTTCCTTGATCCCAAGCCAACATGGACGCCTCTTTGTTTTACACACAAAGCTGTTCTTCCAGCGTCTACTTACTCTGCAACCCTGATCTGGTTCTGAGGTAGTTGAATGGAATACTCACACGAGCCGGCGTCCATTTTCCAACTATCGTCGTCCTAGCCACGTTATATATATTCCTCTATAGCAAGCTTCTATGCATCTTTTCTACCTTGTGTTACTGCGTATTTACACTTATTGGTCAGCAAGTTACTTTGTCTTCTTTTGCATTCATGATTACTTTATCATTTCGTATATGTTTCTCCTATTGCTTCAGTTACATTATCACTCTTCAGTATTTTCATATCTTTTCAGTATGGCTTCATATAGCTTCTTCATGACATCCCTCTATCCATGTCAGATTTCACTCAGTGCTCCATGACGTCCAATGGTGGGTGCTGACATCCTTCCATATGGCATCCTTCCACACTTTCAGTGCGAGGGTACATTTGATATGGTTGTCTGAGTGAATATCGTCTCCTGTACAATAATGCGGTATAGGCTTAACACTTGGAGTCTAACATAAGGCACTTCTCATGCTGTTCCAGTATGACGGTGGTGAGGGGGCGGGAGTTAGGGAAAATGTGTCCAACTGCTCCTCTACACTAACATTTTACTCAACTGCTATATGTGATTGGGGGACATGCCGACCCATGGATGCCCTTTTAATGCTTACCTTTCCATTGGTGCCATCTCATTGTGGAACTCGGCCAGTGCCAGATTACCCATTAGGCCAAGTAGGCATCAGCTTATGTGCCCCAACCCTTTATGGGGGGCCCCTGTACCGACCAGGGCTTAATTTGGATTTTGCATTTGTGCCCCGGGCTGGACACAATGATGCGGCAGCCTGTGCGGTGTTAGCATTTTCTTTTTTCAAAATCGTATCAGTCTGTCTCCCACTGCATCCACGCGTGGGCCCTCCTGCCGAATCTGACTTGCATTTTGAGTTTTTTTGCGTGCCTGCTAGGGCCCAAGCGCAGACTGGCTGGTGTGCACAGGCAGGCAGGCAGGCGCACCAGCAAGAGTAGTCAAGTCATCAGAGGCCCAGGCGGTGCTGACGGCATCAGCCTTCGCCACGGCCATCCTACAATAGGATTCCTACTCATGGGCCAGTGGAGGAGGGGCGCAGTGAAAGCAGTGAAAGCAACTCCCTTCTGTGGCCTGCCTGGGTGGATTTACTGCACCACCGGTAATCGAACACACAACCCTCATCTGGTAAGTGGCCCGGCTAGGTCTAAGCTCCTACTACACCTTTTCTGTAATGCTATCACCAAAAACGCCTGGCCCCTGTAAGTTGTTAGGTGGCGGGTGGTATTGTAGAACTGTGGTATAATGTGTGTCTTTGTTTGTAGTGTTGTGCAAAGGTGTCTTGATGATAAGGGTATTTTAAATAATGCAATTTGTCAATGGACGCTCCGAGATTTAGTTTTATTGAAGTCACCAATTTTAAAGTTTTATGCTGCAGTGTGCAAACATTTTCTAATATGGAGATTATTTGCAAATCTTTGTTATGCAGATTCAGTGTAAAATGTCAATAATTATTGTAATTATAAATGTGCAAATTGTACGCATAAATACAAAAAGGGCAGCAGAATGAACATATTGCAATTTACTCCAAATGCACTAGCTCCAATAGAGTAAGGTCAGTTTTGAAAAGAGCCACAGAATGGGAAGTGTTTAATCAGCGGGTCTTAAAATATGATCTTGCCACTGCCACTGAAATTGAGTTCAACACATCGAGGCAGTGATATAAAATACTTACACTTTTGTCAATTTACTTGTACTGTATCAAAGTGCTATAGCGGTGACAGCATGTAACAAGCCCGCACAATATGTGCTAAAAGGCACAATTTGCCGATAACCTTTCCCAAAAATATCCAAAATTTAAAACGTATTAGGAGATAATTTGCAAGGGGGTCACCGACATTTTGACTGCTTAGGGGTCTCCACAGGGTTTAATCCAACACTTTACTCGACTCTCGCCACTGGATTCTGTCATGCTGCGAAAACAGTGTCAGAAACAGAAGCAGAATTTGGTGCATATCTGAAGTGGTACCGGAGACAGGACTCACTGCTTTGCTGAGATAATGAGAGATGCAATGGAAAATGACTGTAGAGGAGCAGGTGGATACTTCTTCTCTAATCCCCGCCCCTCAACACCATCTTATTGGAGTAGCAGACGAAGAGCTACAAGTGGAAACCCATGCACGAGTTTATGCGACGTGTCCATACCGCATCGATTATATGAAAGACGATATGCACTCAGACAGCCATCCAGAAGATACCCTCATGTTAAGACAGTGGAGGGAATTTACCAAGAAGGATGCACACTGCCAAAGTGTCAGAATGCAGCATGTGAAATATGGATGACCGCTAAGTAAAAGTCTGATGACAACAGAATGATGTCATGAAGAAGATATATAAACCTATGTTGAAACGATATGAAAATACTTTAGACTGATGATGTAACTGAAGCACGAAGAGAAACGTGTACCAAAAAAAAGTAATCGTGAAAATGAAAATAAGAAGATGAAGTAACTTGCTGACCAATAACTGTAAATAGACTGTAACGCAAGGTACAAATAGCTTATAGAAGCTTGTTAAAAAGAGGTATAAGTATAATGTTTAGGATGACCATTGGAAGAAAATGGACGATGACCCTTGTTAAAGAATACACCCAGCTACCTTAAAAATATGAGCCTAGAATTGCAAATTGAAGAATGGATGAAGAAGTGTGAAAAATAAGGGAGTATGTTGGCCTGAAGTCAAGGAGGATATTTTGTGAGATGGGTGCAAGGCACAAAGGGAGTCGAATGAACAGACCAGGTGCGTCAGACATATTTCTACTAAGATTAGGAGAGACAAGGACATTTGCAGATGCCAAGTGTTGGACAAATACAAAGGCAAAAGCCTATGTGAGGTAGAGTGAGCAAGTCTCTAAACACTAGAAGGGGTAATGACACCCTATTTAATAAAAATCAAATAATATTAATTGAGAGGCTGAAATGGACAAAATCATGGTCTCCTAATACATGATGAAGAACTCAAAACAAAGACTATTCATTAAAGCTTGAGTTAAGGTAGTGGTGTGCTCACACTGCCTCGAATGTCCCAGAACAGTGAGCAGACTATGAGTTCAACTACAAACGATAGACATTGATAAGGATCAGGTCGATAAAATGCAATTGACTAATTGGGAAAACAAGCAAACAAGTTGACGCAGCTTGAACACCTAGGTTTCCTTCTGTTCACGTGCTGCTAAGGAGCCGAAAGGCCAACGTTGGATAGGGTTGCCAACTAATCCAAAGGCCTGGCACACACTTTCATACATAATGTTGCAGTTATTAGCCTGCTGCCATATTCTCTGCTATAATCAGTATGTGACATACTTAGAAGTAGCTCAGGGTGTGTGCTACAGACAAGGGACAGCCAATGAAATATTAACCCATATAATTTTAAGTATGTTCCCCATATCCAATCCCTCCCAGCTATAGGTTTTATGAAATGCCACATAGGATGACATCATATATGTATATATGTATGTATTATGTATGTGAATGTATATAAACTTTGTAGAAGCAAAATGATGTGTGAACATTGAGCATCTACTTTGATAGCTGTCATATCACTCTGCTTTCTTTCATTGATATTAAAGCAGTATTTTACCATCTTCCTTTGGTCTGTTTGGTTATTTGGTATGTGATATTTACTGGTAATTCCATCTAGCACATAGAAGACGCTTCAAGTGTGAGTAGAGTATGTGGGCATTGGCAACGGTAATTGAGGGATCAGAGAGGGGGCATTATGGGCCAGCCAGACAGGGAATTTGAAAGGGAGGCATAAGGCAGGAGCCCCACTACCAGACATATGCGCAGACGGAATGTAGGGAACTCAGAGCGTAAGGAGAGAGATGATGTGCTAGGCGGAGAAGGTCAGGGGATGTGGAATGCCCAGGCCTCCAGATAAGGTGCGTACGAGGCCTTTTTACACATGGAAATCTTGTAAATACAACAGCTTTATTATTTTCCTGTGTACATTTACACACACGTTTAGAGCAGAGGGCATTGCAAAGGTCAGGTTACTTGACAGAACTCAGAAGGCTTCTTTTGATTTTTAATCTTCATGGATGTAATTGCAAGCAATGAATAAAAGCCTCTGAAACAGAATGTATTTCTCTGAAGCCTTTAAAAAAAAACTGCACACTATGATAAAAGGAATGGTTTCTTTCCATTCAGCTTCTGCTGTGTTGATACTCATGGAGCAAACAGAAGCATTGTGCATACCTATTTTCCTAGTATAATTAATAAGATGGAAAACTAAGTTGCAATTGAGAATTAATGTTTTGTAACAAATTATGCTTTTTTTCCAGTGAAAGCAAACCAGTATTGCACAATTGTATTTTTCAGAGTTCCGGTGCTGTGTGCATAATCATGCGGAGGCACATCATTTTTACACTTCTAATTTAATTTACACTCTAATTATAAAAACAGTGTGTAAAATGAGGACTATGCACAGTCTATTTTACATTCATTCAACCTTGCAGTCAATGGGGTACATTACTAAAAATGATCAGTGGCAGCAGAGTCTTTGGTCAAGGGAGAGTGATTGTCATTACACCAATCGCATGTGTTCTAGCCTCTCAAATCTTCAAGGCTACAATTAAAACATCCACAACCTGACTCTCCAGGAAGTGCAAGCGGTGTTCAAAAACAAACAAATGAAAGTTACATTGGTAATTGAAATAGAAACTCAGCAAAACCTGTCCCTGTGATAATCCAGATGGGTATTTAAATGTATATAGCGCTTCATACATGGTTCATCCAACATCTAGGTACCATGATTATTATATCTCAGTCGATCCTCAGTCAACCGACCTCTGTAGGATGTTAGCCAATGTGATAGCTCATCTGGTTGAGCACTTGTTGCTACAATCTGTGAATGATCTGTAGGTTGCAGGTTCGAATCCCGGAAAGGCCAACTCAGCCTTTCATCCTTTTGAGGTCGATAAAGAAGTACAGACTTTGGTTTGGTGATAATTGTGATAAATATCTTCTTTCCAACATGCTATATAAATAACCATTTGACCATTAGATTAGATATAGAATTTAGCATGTAAGCCTTGCCTCTCTGCACTGTTGTATCATAACATTGGCATATCATTAGCTCCAGGAAATGAGGACTTACATTAAACATCAAAAGACAATTCTGCTATGGAACCTCAAAACACACAATATAATTCATGTTTGCTTTACTATATAATTGGGTAGGTTTTTGTGTTTTCAAAATTTAAACATATACACGAGAGATCAAATGGCCAGACCTTAGAGAAATAATGAAAGGTGTATTCTGTAACAATGCAGAAAGCTGCTGTATAGTAATGATGTCCATACAGCGTTTGCACATGTCGGCTGGATGTCACATACATTTTACTCTCTTGCAAAGGAGAGAAGTAATTTTTGCTCTCTTAAAATCACATTTACTCTCAAATTTTCAAAATAGAGAGTAAATACTCCTACCTCAAAATCTTATCTGGAGCACTGGGGATACCCCCTTCTGGATGATTGGTAACTACATTGCAAGGGGCCTGCAATGCTGTGAGGTAAAGGCAGCAATAGGACGTGCCTACCGATAAAGCAACTGCCAATGGAAAAGCATACAAAGGCTGCTGAGCACAAGCATGTCTGCAGATTGACATGGACCCCCGTGCATGATATATTTTAAAATGTATCTATTTTAATTCTGGTTTCTAACTTGTAACTGTTACACAAGATACCACCCTAACTGTGTATCTGCTCCAAATAGAACTTGTTTTTTCCCAAATCTCCTTGTTACTGGCCTCACGCTGTTGTTTAGGTTATTTTATGTATTTACAAAATCCTCGCTGTATGTGCACCAGGCATTTATCTCGCTCTTATTGTGTTACATGGTACAATCCTCCAACGCTATAGGACTCACTCCTCAGTACATGGCCAAGCAGGTATGTGTTAAGTTAGGTAACTCCACTCCAAGAGCAGAACAGAGAATGTTGGAGTGGTTCTAGAGAAAGAGGGATCATGGAAGGAGATTGGTGAGGATGCGAGTTGGTGGTAGTATTGAAGAGTACTTATCCTACTTACTTGCGTGAGTGGCTTTCATAACAATGCCGAGGAGGTGGTCGTGAGGGGGACAATTCAGGCATCATTCACTCCCCCGCTCAGGGTGCCAAGACACCTAGAAGAACCCACTATACCGGAGTGAACTAAAATTGAGGTGACCAGAAGGGAGAAGGCCCCTTGCAGCATACAACTGCCAACCTTCTGACTGAGGATACAAGGTATGGGGAGTGACATGGAAGTGATTTGGGCGAAGGTGCACAACGAACCATTGCTGTCAGAGCACGTAATTAAGCACAGCACGCTGGAGCATGGTTTGCACAAAATAAAGTGTTTGCAGGTTTCTAAGCAATGCCTCCTGACATACATCATATGCAACAAAGTAACACCTATCGACTGGCAGACAGTACGTTGTTTATACTTGCTGAGCAACACCTGTGAGGCATCACCACTGCTACGAAGATTTAGACAAGTACAACACAAATTGGGAAACACAGACACTGCAGAGACTTTCCATATAATTAAATATTACAGGAGGAAAGATTACATTTTGTGGTGAGCATACTGATTCTGCATTTGCACAGAGATGATAGCTGTAAGCATGATACCACCTGCCTCCTTTTTGAGGAACTAAGTTCTATCCCATCCTAAGGAACAGATGGAACAAATTATTTGACTCACATCTTGTAGGAATTGGGGGGGGGGACATTTCTGCATCTCTAAAATAAGCTAATTTAATACACAATGTGGGGCCAGAGTGGTGTAGCATTTGTGATGGTCTACCTGACATAGAAGATGAAGGAGCAGGAGACACAGATGAATTCAACAGAGCCATATTCAAAATGCAAAACTACTTTATGCCCAAAGGAAACATCACATTTCAGAGGCATGCATTTTTCCATAGAAGCCAAGATGTAAATGAACCTGTTGAAAACTGTATTGAAGACTTAAGGACATTCTGCCGCTTATGCAAATTTGGTACATTAACTTCATCTTTAATAAGGGGCCAACTGGAAAGATGTACCAACAACCCGAAAGTACAAGTGAGCCTATTCGCAAAGGATACACCATTAGAGGAAGCAGTTGCACTTTCACGCAGTATCGAGCCGACAGCTACATACATCAGACAGTTAAATAATGACAAAACAGAAATAAGAACTCACTGGATACATTTGTTTGAGATGGTCAGAGTATCATCATGAAAGTTGACAATGGATTGCCATATACAATTATTTCAAAGGAAACTTTTCTAAACATATTAAGTCATGATATGAGACAAATACTACATCTTAACATCAACCACTTGGCATTAGAAGAAATAAAGATACGGGCAGAAATTATACATAAAAACAACATATGCAAAGCATGA
Source organism: Ambystoma mexicanum (assembly GCF_040938575.1). NCBI lineage: Eukaryota > Metazoa > Chordata > Amphibia > Caudata > Ambystomatidae > Ambystoma > Ambystoma mexicanum. Next base: position 240,228,212 of record NC_090928.1, on the reverse strand, counting down.
CTTTATGTTGGAAAAAAAAGATGATCCCTTCTTGGGTGAGAGGAACAAGTTGTTCTTCAGATTAAAATTTATGCAGGTGCAAACAAGCCAGTCAGCATTACTGCCATTATGGACAGTTGGACTCTAAAATACCCAGAAGTGTTCTTAGAGGAGCTAGGTGAGTTGAAGGATGTGTGCACCTTATGAAATTGAAGAAGGATAAAGCTAGTAGTACACAATGTTTGCCTGGTACCGCACAGCATGAGATCAGCTCTAAGATCCAAACTGGACATTATGTTGCAAAGTGGAGCAATACAACACATTGAAAGTTCTAAGTGATTATCCCCAGTGGTTTTGGTAACTAAGGTCAATGGAAAACTAAGAGTGTGCATGGCTTTCAGGGATTTCAACTGGAACATTAGGGTGGATAGGCATCCCCTACCAAACATAACGGAAACACTTACATTTGTGCGTAAAGCATACATTTTCTGTGTGATGGACTTATCTTCAGCATATCTTCAAGTAAAATTATCAGAGGAGTGCCAACATTTAATATCATTCAACACACCAGAAAGAGCATTCAAATTCTGCCGGATGCCTTTGTTTTTCAAAATGTTATGGAAAAGATCACATAAGCTTTAACCAAAACAGTTGTTTTCCAGGATGGTGTCTTGGTATATGGGTTATCTAGGGAGGCCTAAGAGGAGTATTGGATAGGCTTAAAGAGGTTGGTTTACGGTACAAAGAGAAATATGCAAGATAGGAGTAGAGGAAGTAGAGTGTTTAGGCTGTAAAATCTCAACTGAAGGAGTGGATGCAGTAAGATTGATGCCACTCCCCAAAAACAAGGAGCAACTGCTTTCATTCTTGGTCTACCGGAATGTTATCACAAGTGTGTGAAAAGGTTTGCTATTAAAACCACACTGCTCTAAGCGCTACTTAAGATGGGAGTGAAGTTTGTTTGGTCACGGCAGAATAGCAAAGCTTTTGAACAGATAAAGGGAGATATTAGTAATGCACAGTCCTTGGCAACTATCATCCAAACCAATGTACAATTTCTACAGTAGATGTTAGTAGAATAGGTCTAGTAGTAACCTTATTGGAAGACACTAAGGGGAAGGGTGAATGCGTTATAATGTTTGCCTAGAGAGTACTGAAGGGGGTGGAAAATAAATATTTGGCAGTAGAAAGGGAGGCACTGGCTGTGTTTTGGCAAATTCAGCATTTTACGTTTTACTTGTGGGGGTGCCAGTTTGTTGTGAGATCAATCGCAAACTTTTAATGCAAGTATATTCCAGCAAGGGATGGAAATATGCGTCTCCAAGCATATCTAGGTGGTTATTGCGTATACTAGCATTTAATTTTGAAGTGTTGTGTCTACCAGGAAGCAGGAATGCAGCAGAAGACTGTGTATCTAGATTGCTGATTCCACAAATTGAAGGTGAAGGCTCTGATTATTTTAATTTAGCATTTATTTCAGCGCACAAAATCCTAAGGCATCTAGGCGCTAGTTACAGTAAGTGCTGGTAGCATTTCTTCGGAACAAAACATACAATGGGGTTACAGTGTAGTGGTGAAGGTGCACTGACATGCCACTCCTCTTGTTAGGGGGGCTGCATCAGGTATACGGACACCATAGGACAGATAGGTACAAGTATACAGACATGCAGAGCCACACCTCATGTTGCAGGGGGCTACGGCGGTCGTGCAGACATCATAGGGTGAAATAGGTACAGGCATGCAAACTGGCAGATTACAGCTCGTGTTATAGGGGCTGCAGCAGTCATGCAGGCATCATGGGGCAAAAAAGGTACAGGAATGCAAACTGGCAGAATCACACCTCATGTTATAGAGGCTGCAGCAGTCAAGCTGACATCATATGGAGAAATAGGCACAGGCACGCAGACTGGCAGATCACACCTCGTGTTACAGGGGCTACAGCAGTCATGCAGGCATCATGGGGTGAAATAGGTACAGGCATGCAGACTCGCAGTATCACACCTCATGTTGCAGGGGCTGCCGCAGTCATGCAGACATGATAGGGCGAATAAATATAACATTACATCAATATTCGGTGAGCATGGAAAGAACACTTCTAAGTTTGACAATTCGGCAGAGTATTTTGTGCGCATGAGGATCCTCGGTAAACAGATTTAAAACATCCTCCTAGTTCAAGATCTAACTGGACATAGAAAAACCAGACAGGTCGGGAGTGCACAAGTTAAGAGTTAGGTTCAAGAAGTGGTTAAGAGTCATTACTCGGCATCTCATTCACAACGCACAAAACGGGTAGCTATAGGGCGGGTGGAGAGCCAGGCAGCAGCATTACAGTAGCATTTGGATGATACACTGAGCAAGATGTTAGAGTATATATAGATCTGCGGAAGGGAACAGTGAGCAAGGCAAAATGGAGGATCAATAATACAGCAAGGTGCTGCATTGATTATAGAGTGGTGAGGTGGGTACAGTTAGGTTCAGGTATGTGCAATTCAAGGAAAGCAAGCAGATGTTATTTGTCCTTTAAACTGTTCAAGCAATGTCTGTGATAACAAAGGCGACATGGTGTCTGTGGCGCTTGGGGGCATCTTTGCGCTTGAAGGCAGATAAGATGAAGGGTAGAGTGCAAAGGGCCGGAAGCGGTGAACAGCATGGGGTGTGCACAGAAAGTATGGATAGCAAGTGGGATACGTGGTAAAGACATGCTGGAAGGTTTAAAGCACGTCAGCCGATTTTAAAAGAGTGGTATGGGGATTCGTACATCTCTTACCTGAAGGGTGAAGGGGTGAACCTGTGGAGTTGGAAGTCTCATGGCCAAGCGGCAGGGTGTGCAGGTCCGAAGTAAGCAGGAGGGCATCAGAGCGTGAGCTGCCATGTGCAGACAGGGAAAGACAGGGGCCTTACACCTGGGCCTTTGACCTTGGCCCGGCTTCGCCTCACAGCTCAGCCGGGTCCCGGCATTTGCGGCGGGGAAGGCCAATCAGGATGCTCCATGATGTCGATTGCCTCCCAGGCATTTCAGGAAGGCAGGGCCAGGGAGAAAAGATGGCAGCCATCTTCACAGTGGGTTTTGACCTACTATAGTTCATTGTAGAAGGAAGGTGAAGCAGTTTTAGCACCACAATGGTGGGGGTCACATAATTCCTGATCGGACATCTGCCTGGTTATGAGGAGGATGTGGTTGTGGCAGACGTATGTGGGATGGCAGTGAGTGCGGAGGAATGGGAGCAGATGGAAGTGGCAGATGAAGTGCTGCATTCATTATGTAATGAAATAGACAGTAAGTGGATGGCCAGAGAAAGGTATGCTAAATAAAGAATTTGGTGTGTGGTATGAGATTAAAGAGGAGGTGGGTATTTTGGGAGTAAAGCTAAGGAGGGGATGTAAGGTTGTGTCCCCAAAGGAGTTATGCAACTGAATCATTCAACTATCTCGTGGAGGTCACCTGGGTTGTAACATTACCAAGAGAAGGATCAGGCAAAGTTATTGGTGGCCGAGCATGGATTCCATGGTAGATGAGAGAATTGGAGAGTGCACAGTGTGTGGCACTAGCAAAAGGCTACATTGATAAGAGAAACTCCCCTATGCCAGTACAAGAACCTTCAGAACTTGGTGTAAGGTGGCTGTGGATGCACTGGGTCCTACCCGAGGCTTAGGTCATGCTAACAAGTTTATATTTGTACCTGTAGATAGCCACTCAAAGTGGATGGAGTGTAGAACCGTGGGGGGGGGGCTACGACAGTGGAGATGATAACGTTTCTGTAATCAATGTTTTTCAAGGAAGGGCTTTCGAAGGGATTTAGTGATTGATAATGGGGTACAGTTCATGGCATACATGATGAAGCAATGTCTAGCCAGTTTCACCATTAGGAACATGTACACAGCCTTATATAATCCCTGAGCAAATGGCCTAGGAGAAAGAATGAATAGAGTGTTCAAGTGAGGGATACAATTGGCACTCAGAGCCATAGTCGCGTAGAAAGAAGTACTTAAGCACATGGTTTGTGCGTATTGCACGACAGCGCACTTGGCAACAAAACAATCTCCTTTTGCATTGCTCAATGGGAGGGACCCCAGCACGTCTCTTCATCCAGGATGGCTAACCCTAGCCATAACTGTGCCAGTGGACTGACGCAGAATAATGCAAGTAATTAAGGAGGGTCAGGGAAAATACAAAGAGTATTTTGACCAGGAACATAAAGTGAAAGAGAGAAAGTAGGAAGTAAGAGATTGGGTGTAGGTGACTATCCCAAGAATGAATGATACATTTCAAGATAACCAATTTCTGTCTCCAAAAAGGATAGCTGTAGTGAGGAAGGGCATGGTTATCTTAGAGGGTGGAGAAGTGTGGTTAATGGGGAAATTAGTTAATCGCAGTTATAACAAGGTGAGGAAACTGGAGGATGTTGGAATGGCTGGATTGTCCGATGAGAATAAGAATGTACTTGTGAATGGGGGAGCGACAAAGACTGTGGAGGAGGAGTATGGTGTTCCAGGTGAAAAAAGGTTGGAAGTCCAGAGAAAGGAGAAAACCTAAGTGGTTGGAACATTTTAAGTGTGACAAAGTTTAATGAAGCCCAGGCTCTCTTTTCAATCAATATTTATTTTCAGAAGTTTGCGTAAAGTTGTACATTACACTGTGCTATGTTGCATATTTTGTATATAGCTCTGTGGTTGTTGTGGGGGGAGATCTGTTATGTTGGGTAACTCTTTTCCAAGTGCAGATCTGAGAATGTTGGGGTTCTAGAGAAAGAGGGATCGTGGAAGGAGTTGGTGAGGTTGCCAGTGGATGGTGAAATTAAAGAGTACTTATCCCACTTAACTGTAAGTGATGGATTCACCCTTCTACTTTCTACCCCTCTCCCACATTGTGCCATCTTCAATCACCTTTTACACAGTCAACTCTTGGCTCTGTCGGTCCTGAGAGACGTCTTAGCAGTCCCAGATTATTTTTCCTGGGATGTGTTGTGGGAGATGTTACCTGCCGCAAAAACCTGCATGCTTCAGGGGAACGTTCGAGCACATCTGAAGCCTATCACACAACAATCAACCAACTAATTCCAGTACTTCCGAATACGTACTAGAAACTGCGGCCCCAGGTAAATGCTCACTATCACAGCTATTACGTACTTCCCTCTTCCAATCAGAATTGCACTTTGATCCAACAGCACTGACTCTACATGCACCTATACATTCTCAAATACCACCCTTCCCTTCACCCCCATTCTATCTATCACAATTGTGATGTTTGTCCAACTTGTTTGCCCTTCACATATCCTCTTCCTTTTGCCTTTTTCTAGTCTCCCGCAGACCATGGTATGGATACTGTGACAAATCACAGGTATTTGTCCCTTCTCCCCAAGAGGGAGCCTCCCCCTTTGAGGTTTGGGAGGTGGGCCCACTCCACAAAACCCTCCCTAGGGGTCGAGGCAAGTGGGACCTCACTGGCAGAGACACTCTGTTTGGGGACAAGGACTCCCGCTCCTTTGAGGAACTCCCTAGATCACCTAGCGCAGCAGCATATATCAGACTTTCTGCTATAAGGAACAATGTGGCATCTTTACATTTGGCTGAAGGCAAAGATACAAGAAAGCAATACGAAAAAAGAGATGTCTCTTTAAGGAGAGATGTGCATTTAACTGGGACGAGTCGGAGAAGGAGTGGAGGAGAGTACTGTATGCAGGGGAAGCCCCCTGACATCATCACACCTGATGAAGGCAGAGTCGAAACAGGTCACAAGGTCTGCGACTTTTGAGGGAACAAAGAGCACCAGTGCAGAATGCTAGAGGCCCGACGAATGCAATAGCGAAGAAATTGTTGTCAAGAGGAAGAGAGGAATCCTGCCGCCAGTGGTGGCGTGACCACATCTCCAATGTGGTGGGCAGGACAACTGAACAATGACGCCAAGACCACCATTGCTGGAAGTGTGAACAGTTTCCCATGGCCACCGCCCATGTACCACAGTAACCCAACGAGAAGCCGAGAACGGGACGCCGGCAAGAGTGTGGAGCGAGAAGCCAGATAACGAAGAGCATTGCCCGAGTGAGAGCCAAACCCTGCAAACTTCCCCTGCATACAGAGAGGTACTGGGGGAACCGGGAGATGCATGGAGCTGCCAATGCATCATTAAATGTATGAAGAAACTTGTCTGAGTACTAAGGATGAGACATTAAACCTAAAACTGTACAATTGGAATGGTGGAAACCCGAGAAAGCAAGTAATGAATAACCCGGTCGAGGAAGACCAGTATTATATGAAGAGAGAAACTCATCTCAGTCCTGAGGACGAGTTGTCACTAGAAAGATCAGTTAACACGAGTTGTGAAAAACCTATAAAAGAGAGATCTAACCATCCCGGCTGGGGAACAAACAGAGACTAGAAACAAGTCACCTGGGAAGAAGGGAAGACTGGAGGAAGCCCAACACTGAGTTGCGTAATGAGAGACAGGAAATAAGATTGTCAAGTGAGATAAAAGAGGAGACAACCTCAGAAAGAGAATCCATGACAAGGAGACCTAAGAAGGGATATTGACAACCCCAAATTAGGAAAGGCTGAATTAAAAGACTGGGAAGCGTCTGCCAGTTTAGACAAGAGTGTGAGAGCAGATCTCAAGGAAAGATATTCTAAGTATAATACCACAGAAAGCACAAACCCTCTGACTACTTTGGAAGAGCTACACGAGTTCATCAAAGAGACTATCCAAGAAGATTATGTTTAGAAATATCTGTACGAAGGAGAAACTTGTATATAAAGAGACTGTCAGAAGAGAAGAAAAGACCAGGGAGAGAAAGACATTCTCTTCGCCTATTTAATTTAGTTATATATAGTGGTAGGGTCAGGTATTGTTAGTTTGGATGGAGTAGATAATTAATTTGGACTTCCAGATAACTGACAAGCACCTTTAATTATTTTAGATATGCAGGGTATTCCCTCTAACAATAGGGAAAGATAGGCTTTATTTCTATAATTTCCTTAAAGATAATTCAGAATGTCCTCAGTGTGTCTGACTCCTTCTTTCCGCTGCACCACAATACCCAATCAGGGCAAAAAACGCTACTTTCCAGATAAGTTTCTGCACTGTTAGACCACTACGGTGGTGACTGCATCAGTACAAAAACTGATTAGTCATGCACTCACTAGAAGTAGCACTGGAAACACACATGACCTGAGGAGTAGCAGCCCCTGATTTCAGCAAGTAACCATGTCTCGGGAGGATAGCTCAGGGGCAACACGCTCCCCTTGGAAGCAAGATGACGTGGAGCAACACAGGTTCGATCCCCGGGTCTGTGCTTAGAAACCTCTAGGTATTAAGCGTGTTATAAATAACCAATTGTAATTACTATTATAATTATATTCCATGTGTCATGAAACCATGTTACTATCCACAGAGCTATTGAGGCACACAATCATGACAATGTAAATTTCAATGCACCTTTTTTGGAGCTATGTATCATGTCCTAGAGTGGACCAAGGGTCTGGTCAATTGTTTCTAGCACCCAAGCTCCAACCTGCCATTGGAGAACCAAGACATATGAGCATGCCACTGTACCACAACTTCAGATTACCAGTTTTGCCAAAACCACACAAAAGTCACAACTGATAGTGCAGGTATGAGTGATATGGGAAAAACTTCCACTTCTCTAGCCACGCCGCAGAATTGGACAAGGGCCACAGCACAGACTGATTCCCGCAGGCTACTCAGTAGTGCCCAACATGGGTTACTAAGTGAATGTCATATGCTGGAACACCACCACAAACACTCAAACAAGACGTTATGCTTGATCGGCCGCAAACCATACTGCCTGTGTGGACCAATCAGTGTTCATAATTCCACAAAGCAAGGACACAGGTGACATGTACAGATCTGTCGTCGAATTTACAGGGACATGTTGTGAAACCAGTTACACACAGACAAGGAAAATAAATAGCATCAGACAGTGGGTCTCTGTGTTCGGGGACCCATCTGAAGTATGTGCATGGTCCAGATAAACCATTGAAGGATGTATTTGCAGTTTTCATTTAAGACATATGCATTGCAAAGAGATGTTCTGGAAGGCCTCTCCGTAGGTTCAAGAGACAAGGGAGCAGTTCAAGAAGGAATGGTGGCAGCTTGCGTTGTTGCCCAGACGCTCTGGGAGTGTACACTCACGGCAGGAGTTAAGTCTCGGTATCAGCATAGCAGCTTTGCATCCTGGAAGGTGGCGTCTGAAAACTAAAAGACTTGTTCAGCGATGCTGGAAATGGTAGGGTGTGACAGTAAAGGGAGTGGCGATCCCAGTTTAGGTGGAACGATACCCTAGGGCGATAGGGGCCAGAGTTGTTTGACAGGCACTCTAACTATAGGGGCAGTTGGACTGAGTCCTCGTCAACTATGGGGTGGCCCTAGGCAGTACTCCCTACAGCGTATGGGAGGGTTTATGGCGACTGGCAAAGGGCCATTCGGAGAGATGAATGGTAATGGCAACGGGCCACCCGGAATTGCCGGGGATGGCTAAGGGCCACCTGGAATTGAGTACGGGATAACAGATGTGCACTTCTAACTACAGGGGGCAGTTGGGACTCCTCGACGAGTAATAAATGGCCCGGAGCCACGCTCCATACAGGATATGTGAGTTACTTTCCAGGAATGTAAAGGGCCACTCGGAAGGAGGTAAGACCGGAAGAGACAGGTGCCCCCGGCGGTGGATGAACCGGAAAGGCAAAGGGCCACCAGGGAGAAATGGCTGACAGCCTGGTCAGGGGTGACAGGTGGGGTTGGGATTGCCGTTATTTGAGTATTAGATGGAGTGACCCCCTTTTTATGGCAGGTGGGTAACCATTTTTACGGCAGGTATCTGTTATAACAAAGGGCAGGATGTTTTCCTCTTGGATGTGTTTGCAGCTCTAAAAACATATGTGGATGAGTATCAAGTCTGAAGTAGGTGGGGCATTGGCCGTGCAAGGGGGCCATCTCCAAAGTGTGGCAGAGCTACTGTGTGGTCCTAGCCTGGGAGAAGAGTCATGCAGCAGATGCTACCGCAAGCGTTAACCGCTGACCGCAAGTGCCAGGTTGGGGTTAGTTGGGCACTGACTCTCTTACGGAATGCAGTAGACATGGGTTATCCGCTCCACGCAAGGTCATCAGAGACTTACTGGCCTGGCAGGAAAATAGCCAGAGGTGGTCGGGCGCTAAGGAATAAAAGCCGGAAGTGACAGGGTCACCCAGAAAGACTTTAAAAACGAAGTGCTGGTGAACAGGTTGTGTAACCCCGGGAAAGGCAAAGGGCCACACAGTGAGTGTTTTAGGCCAAGCACACTGAGCAAGGCTGGGACCACTCATCATGTTGACTCCAATAAAATGTGATCTGTTTTTTCCAATCAAAAATTATCCTCTCAAATTGTTATGATCCCAAGATTTGGTATGTTGTATTGTGTTAGTGGGGGCTAGGGGGTCTCGGTAGAGGTTACCCCACTATGTGAATGGCAGATCTGCACTAAAGGTCGACCCCAGATTGCAATCTGTAAGCTTTGGTAACAGAGGTGATATCATTTATGACAACACGTTGTAAATATAAGTGCTTCTGTTTGCTTGTCTCACAATTCTCTTTTGTTTTGCTTTGCAAGGAAGCTTGGAATGTGTGGGCTGCAGAGGATGGTGCATGTTGCTACAAGGAACACATGGGCTGGATCTGGTGTGTGGTTGGAGTCAATCTCTGAGCCCGGAGAATTTCGTGCCAGTGCAGCGTGACCTGGTTCTCTGTGCGAGGACAGTGTCGATCCTGACTTTGGGGCTAAGGGGAAGGCAATTGGTTCTGGAGTCAGTCCCTTTTGCAAGTTGCCTTGTAGTTGCCACACCTAGTTCTGATTCACAGCCTCTGAAGCACAGTTTGAGGTCAGTTTCAAACTGTTGTGGGCTAAAGTATATTGTTAATTCCATGGTGGCTAACCAGAAATGCAACTGCTGGAGGGGCGCCATTTTAAATATACACGCCCATGTCCTTGAACGAAGCATTTTAGACTTTAATTCTTACTTACTGTTAATGTGTGTAAAACCACATATGATGAAATATTTACAGGAAAATGAACATGAAAGGAAAGAATTCTGCTTTGCTTGTCGTGAGAGTGGCATTTGTTGGCGAGGGAGGGGAAACTTCTGAGCTCAAATTCCTATCATATTTCCTTTTCATCGTGCTCCTCAAGCGTAATAATCTGCAGTGCGCAGTAAAATACCAGGTCCACCTCGGTGCTTAAGCGAGATAGTCCCCAAAGCACAACAACGAGCTGGATGATTGCCTGAGATGATATTGGATTGTGTGCCGTGCTCAGCCCGGAGCGGCCTGGCCGCGCCGCCAAGCTCTCGCGTGCTGATGAATCTCTTCATGGTTCCTCAATATGCTTTCAAATCTGACACTGGAGATTTCTGGGAATTGCTCTGTTGGCTGCATGCGGGTGCACGTTCATGATGCACCGTCCTTGCACGGTCTTGTTCCACCTTACTCAGCACCTCGGCGCAATGCCCACATTCACCCGAACATTCACTATCTGCAGGAACTGCACGGCGAGCTTTCAAGACCTGTCACGCACGCATCACTGATTTCTGAATCTGCAACTCAACTGGTCTCAATCATTTGAATGGTGGTTTATCAATCAGTTATTGAAGATAAGTTGCCAGTTCGCAAATTCTCGAACTGGAAATTGATGATTCTGTAAAAAGACGTGCAGATTACAAATGTATTCAATTGATAAATATATTGATACGATATATGCTATACAATGTATTGGAAACTGAATATAAATATACCATAGATTACTCTGCACAGTATGGGGGAAGGGCTGGCTGTCACATAAACAGGAGTTGCGGCTGCCCATTAGGCGAGAGCAGCGAGACACATGCACCCTGCATCTTCCTGCGTTTAGGAGATTCAAACCCACAGAATCCACAGCCTTGGCCCCATCGCCTTAAACACTAGAACATTTAAACAATTCTCGAATGCAGTTACCCACACAGCCCCATCCTGCGTCCTTCTGTTTCCTATATGGTTCTTCCTGCACCTTTTTTAAATATTAACTCCCTTTAACCATGGGTTGCTTTTCCCCTCCTTGGTCACGTAGCACAGTGGTCATCCATCTTACGCATGTCACCCTGTCCTCCCAATGCAAATGGCGACCTTTTCTGTTTCCTCAGATTATTTCATTTTGTGTGATGTCCTAGACCCAAAAAAAGCATGTCCCAGAGGGTTTATTTCTGCCCCAAGCACAAAAATGGTCTCCCCCTTTACATCATGTCCCATTCTTTATAGTATAACCGGTGTGCATCATGTTGTGGTTCTACTTATCAGTCCCTAGTGCGGAAAGTTGAACCCCATCCTGTAGAATAATCCGTCAATTTGGCCTTGATCTTTTTCTCGTTCACCCACTTCATGATGAGTTGCAAATGCCCCATGTTTCAGTATCCAGTTGGCTTCTTTCCTTGCACTATTGATGCCCACCAGTTTCCTGGCTCCTCTAAACACTCTCTGTGGCAGCATTAGAGCGAACGCTTCTTTCACCGCCGGTCACCTCATACACACCCACCACCACCCGCTCTTCATAGCCTCGATCTGCTCTGGGCCTGTAGCATTGGTATTATTATTATTATTATTATAATTAGGGTTTTTATTGAGCATGGTGCTAGCTTCGGGAAGCAACAGAGCTTACAGTCAAAGGGGAGAAAATGCAGTGAGGGAAGCAGAGAAAAAGGTTGGCGAGAGCCAACAACAAGGCAGGGCCAGCAATTGGCAGCAAGTGATCTACAAGCAACCAGGGGGAGGAAAACAGTAAAGGGGCAGATCACCGACTCTCAGGTAGTGTGGGGTGGAGGGTCTCTGGGCCTTGTTGTTAGGAAGAGCCATTCCTTGATGAGGAAGGTCTCGAGCTCTTTCCTGAAATGTAGAAACGATGAGGCGAATCTGATGTTGACGGGGAGGAGGTACCGTGAACTAAGTGCATTAGCTTTTGTCTTGTGACCCCTTTTGCCCGCCACTTCAACCACCATAGGCAGCTATTGAGTTCACAGCACACCCCTCTACCTGACCATGTTATTATCACCCTCTTCCCATTGAAAGACTGTGGACGTCCATACGACTGCTTCTTGGCGTGAACACCAGCCAACTTCGAGCTGGAGTGTCCTCCGAACCACAGCCCCCCACCATGGGATTCCTTTACTTGTGTGTACTAGAAAAGAAACCACAATCAATAAACCAACATCATCAACATGGTGCCAACCTGTTAAGTCCAACTCTTGCTTGAACTAGAAGCTAAAATAGACTGTGTGCCATGTATTGTCCTTCTCTTCTGTAAACAGCCGCTCAGCCCTGATCTCCCCCAGGACACATGTGATCTCATGGGGCACAGCAAGGCATACCCATCCTACCCAATATCACTCTTCCTTTCTAATCTGTTTTGACTTGCCAGTCCCGTAACGTGCCATCTCCTTCCCCAGGTTCTTCTACCAAAACGCTTCCTGTTCCTGTCCCTCATTACTTCTCATATTATTGGATCTCAAAACATAACCACAAGCATTTCGCCTTCAATAAACCTTTCCCTGAAATGGGAAGAACAATTCCAGCAAACAGTCCACAACTCACTGGTCACTGCTTTCCTCTTGACTTGCTTATGACCACTGTTCCTTGCCCGGCTCCCAAGCAGTGTCCTCGCCATCACCCCGAATAGGGTCATTTCCCATGCTATTTACCCTAGAAAGAAAACCCAGCCAACTTGAAACTATAAGTTGATAGTGGCAGACTTCTTTTTCAATTATCAACAGGAAACATCTCATACAATCTCCCCTTCTTGCATATTGTCCTGCTGCCCAGCAGAAGGCTCCCCCATCAATAAACTGTTTCCATCTCTGCCTGTACCTCAATGTAGTCAGTGCTGACAATGAACCCTCAATTTGGTGTGATAAACCTGCCTGCAGGCATGTACTGCTGGTAATGCCCCAAACCCAGGATAAAAAGATGGCGGCATAGCAAGGGCATTTATCAAGGGTGGCCAATCATTTACGTTTGGCCATGTGTTGCCTATTGTACACTTTAGAAGTACTAATGAAGCCTAATAGCAAATAATACTGTTTTTCTTTCATAATGTATAGCAGAATATATCAATTCATTGATTTATTCATGGGGAAAAACATTAACAATTATTGATTGATGCTTATGTAATACAAATACAGTGTCTTATATATACACATTATTTTGTTTTGTTTTATTTGTGCATATGGTTACATATAACCCTTTACACCAAACACCTTACATTACAGAATAAAAGAAAAACACAGCATCCTTAACAATAATAAATATGTAAAAAAGAAAAGAAAAGAAGAAAATATAGTGTGAATCAGTAATAGCAGCTTGCCAAGATATTTCTCACGAATCTATGCCTATAAAATGTAAAAATCTTACGGTGTTTAAAATCAAAGCCACGTGATCCCCCTAAATATCATTGCCCATACAAATTATTATGTTATCGTTCATTATTGAATGAATATTGATAATATTCCTCAAACAGATTATTGGTAATAACCCCTCCACCCTTATTTCAATCAGTACAAAGAGCGCCACAAGTACAAAGAGCAGTGCACTGTAGGGCAGCCCTCCTACACTTGCACTGTAGTGTACAGCCTTTCTTGCAGCAACATTGTAAGAGTTCCCTGTAAGCTTGCATAGCCTCTGGTAGGTTTATCCAGGATATTTCCCATATTAATCACGAAAATGACCAGAGTGATTCCGGATAAATCTAGACCCACTCAAATATTCTCTATACAGGTTGTTGTAGTTTAATTATGTACAATTCATGTATCAAAAGTAAGTAATTCAAAGTCATCATACAAGACAAAAAACAATACAGTGTTACAGAGGAGTGAAAGTGTGAAACATTACATGTGCATTCAATTGTAGTTTAGAGCATCGTGTATTCACAAATTACAGCCCCTATTACTACACTAGGGCTATCTAATCTTGTCTGCCTTCTTTACTTGGCTTATTGAACATTGCCTATATATTGCACTACTATATTATCAGTTTGTTGACACAACAGTGTTTCGGTCTCATGAGCTGCTGAATGGTGCTCTTGTTACAGAGGCCTTCATCAGGACAGAGGTGTTTGTTCTCATCTCCCTTGTGAGGGTTCCTGTGTTCAAAGATTGTGCCATTTCATTTAGCCTTGTGCACGTTTGGCTGGGTAGAATGGGCTTGTTGTCAGTGCTTGGCTGTGTTGTATCTTATTTTCCTTCTTTGCATAACTGTTTATTTGTGTTCCTGATTTCTAGTGAGTGGTTCCCGTGAGGCTTTTACCAGCAAGTTTATTGGCATTTGTTCATGCCCGGGAGCTCCATTTTGGGGTGCTTGTGTGCTAATGTGCAGATTAATGCCGATCACTGGAGCTGGAACCAAATGACTAACAAGATATTGCCCATCCGCCTTCATCCTTCTTCTTCCACCCGCAATCACTTGGTGATGGAAGATGTGGTATTGCGACCATCGTTTGGGCCCAGCAGTAACAAGCCTTGTAGACAGCTCTTTTTGTATGCTGAATGAGCACATCTTGCGTAGGAGGCAGATTGTCAATTGCTCTTCCTTTCTGAGTAAATAGGTGTTTTCTTGCTTCATTACATGTTCACCGCTGCTCACACAGTCATATAGCAAAACTACAAATGCCTCCAATGGATTCAGCATTTCTTCTACTGCCTGCTGTCTAGGCCTGTCAGCCAATCTACAAAAAGCTGAGTTGATGTCTCTGTAGGCATTCCAGGTTTCACATGCAGTCCTCTTGCCTCTTCCTCCAAAAAAGGGCAGTGTCACACCCAGTTATTGCGTGAAACATTGGTAAGGCAGTACAACGAACAGGACTCAAAGCTGTTGCTAACTCATGAGCGGCAAAGAACTAGAGGTACTTCCCAACTCCAAATGCAACCCATAGTTCCTTAATGTTCAGACATGGAGCAATGTGATGGCAAGTACTACGCCGTCGGTGTCCACAGTGCGTATTTTGGTTTTGTTATAACCTTGCTGCACAGCATCACATAAATGGAGTAAGATGCGAGTGTCTGCTTCTTCGTGTGAGCATGGAGTCTGTCCCAAGATATCTTGATGATTTATAGAAAGAACATTGCTATTATTTGTGGTAATTACCTGCTTGTTCGTGTCAATAATAGTTAAGGTTTTTGCCAAGAAAGAACAATTCAGTTTTACTTTCACCAATTGGGAAAATCCTGTCCATTTTTAGGACATTTCTGAACACCTTTTCCCCTTTTACTGTGTGTATCTCTCTTCAAGCTGTCAGGCCTGTACACATCCATATGATATCTAGCCTTGTAACATATTGAAGCTGAGATTTGTTGTAGGGTATGATCACAGTACTGGCATAATCTACGAATGTTTCTGCAAAGCCTGGTCACAGCATGTTGACATTTGCAGCGCTTTCAACAATGGTCATTTGGACTGTTGGTTTGGAAGCAGTGTTTTTTCCAGTAGTGAGTTCTTCCAGCCAAATCAATTAATGAGACTTTGTTCCGGTTCTAACTTGGACAGTGCTGGAGGATAGGCTTGGTTTTTGTGTCTAAAGAAATCATCCAGATCTCCATTACGTATCTATGTTGCAATGTAGGGTCTAGAAAATAGGGAGCAGTCAGCGATGTCAGTTGTAATTGTTTCCTTGACTTTTCACGAACTGGAGGACGCCTGAAGAGGTGGAGGTTATTTCGCTTAATAGGATCTGCAACATGTTTAGTTTGATTAATCAGGCTGTCGCTGACATATAACTCATACTGGTCAACTCAAATTTTTTCAATATTTAGCAATGTGTCTGCAACTGTTGGATGTATTATATTTCTGTTGTCAAGTACCATTAGATCACAGCTGGTTTCACTAAATACGTTTCCCATATCTTGAGAAAGAGACCTGATATCTGTTGCAAAAGCCATCAGTGGATGTGTGTGGCCTTGTGGTGGTGCTCATCTTTTTCCCCATCTCTTTGTCTTCGAAAATTTAAATTCTTAAACTAAGCTGGCCATCTCAGGACCAGAGACCATCCAAGGAGGCAGAGCTGTTGGGGTTTCTGTCAGGCCTATAGCACCTCCATCACCTTCGACTAATGAGTTATGTTGTTCATGGGCCTCATCAGTGGCAATAGCCGAGAACACATGCT